>NC_045781.1:48894661-49244244 GCF_008692025.1 Phocoena sinus | reverse complement strand
GCATTAACCTACCTCATGGTCTTTATGAGGGTTGTGTAAGAAAATGCTAGAAGAGCATTTAGACCAGGTTCAGCAAACTTTTTTCTATAAAGGGTCAGAGTGTAAATATTTGGGGGCTTTGTGGATTATAGGTCTCTGTGGCGATACTCAACTCTATTAATGTAGAGCCAAAGTGGCCACAGGCAATAAGTAAGTGAATGGGTGTGGCTGTGTTCTAATAAAACTTTATTGACAGAAACAGGCCTTGGGCCATAGTTGGTAATTCTCTGCTTTAGAACAATACGTATACACACTAATACATATAAAATATATATATATGAATCACTTTGCTGTTCACCTGAAACTAATACAACATTGTAAATCAACTAATTTCAATTAAAAAAATAAATAAAATAAAATTTTCATCACCACACAAAAAAAAAAAACCAGTAGCAATAAGCCTTCAAAAGTGGTAATAGCAGTTATGATTCTTTGCTATCATTGTTAGAAGCATCATTATACAGACCTAATCCTTATTCTTTCAGCTACCAGGTTCTCCAAAATTGGGGCTGGTCCCATTCATTCTTATCCTCTTTGGAGTAGCTGTTTTTATAGAAGTGCTAGCAGGCAGAGAGGGGATTCTTTCCTTTGGGCTTTAAATCTGACAGCAGAATCCTGTTGTACGGTCGGATCTTAACAAACGGCATCGCGAAACGGAGGAAAGCTTCAAGTGAGCTTTATTAGGGAGCGCTCCCGGGCGAGGTTCACTGGTCCGAGAGCAAGGGGCCAGACAAGTCGCACCCGGGCGAGGGTTAGCCAAGATTTTGTAGGGGAAGAAGGGAAAGGGGTGTGGTGAATCTGGGAGGGCGCAGGGTATTCCTTATTCGGTGGTCTTTTCGGGTATCCAGGGGGACCGTTAGTCCCGCCCCTCGAAAGGCGGGAAGGCCGGGCCGGGTGCAAAGTCCCCAGGTCAGTTTCTGGAACTGGGTGGTCCGGAGAGTTTCGGTCTGATGCAACCTGTGAATCTGACTGTGTTCCCCTGCCTCGGGCCAGTTGGCCTTACGCCTGTAATCCAGCTGTTTGGGATATTGCTTTTTTAATATGTTGGCCCCTTAATGATTTCATTTTTATTGATCAATCTTAGAGTAACTGAGGATAATTTGAGAACTAAATAATAGATAGTGTGGCTCATTTCTCTTAATAGCACAGCCAAGATTCAAGTGGAGAGCTGGAGAAGGGGAATTTTATACAGAACAATTCACTGTAAAGTGTGAGTAGATCAAGATGATCTCACTGTTTACTTTTGTCTGTCCCTGAGGCCTGAGTGCTTATAGCCGAGAGAATTTATTTGATGAGTTTAGTCCAAGAAACACAACTTTCTGGTCCTGCCAGCAGAGCACAAGCGTTCATTTAACAGTGTCTCATGCCCTCTGAACACCGATGGCCTTCTGTGCCAAATGAAAAAGTACATCAGTGAGTTTATCTCCTGATATGTTATTAGCTGGAAGTCAAAATTAATAAATTTTGTCATATTGCCTCCAGTAGGGATAGAAAAGGATAGAATTTTTGGCAGTCAGTTTCCACTCTGTCATCTGCTTAGTGTTTTTTTCTTAATGTTATTCCTGGGGATCTTCTGAACTTAACAGTGCCTGGAATTCTCAGGGCACAAGATTGAATAGTATTGTATTTCCCCCTACTTCCATAATATCCTTTAAAATATCTGAAACTTTGCTGCCCAAACAGGAGCAAAGCAACACTGGGCTCTATGACAGGAACCTCAAAAGGAGTGACTGGGGCAAGACAAAGCTGTTGGTCATTAATGCATTTGGTGTTAGGCTTCCTGTGGTTATGAGAGACAGAGACCCGATTCAGACCAGCTTAAGCAAAAAATAGTTGTATGGACAGATGGAACTGGGACATTCACTGATGACCGATGGCCAAGGGCAAAAGGAAAACGTGCTGGGCAGATCACAAGCGTAGCTGCCATAGAGCCCACTGGTGAGAGGCACAACTTCTCTTCCTTTTGTCTTTCATGAGAAATCTGATGGAGGTAGAACTGGGGAATCGGCTCTGCTGTGGAGACCCTCACGTAAATAGCCTTGGGTTCTTAGGCAAGCACTGAACATCACCAAATACCCTTATACTCCTGGGGTACCACAGGGGTAACCTGTCCAGTCTCACACATAGGATTGTAAGGACTGCTAAACAAGAAGCAGCGTGAAAGCGCTGTAAAGACACACAACTATTCATTCCATCTGTTATCTGAGTCCTTTTAGACTCAGCTCCTTCCAGGAGGGGTGGGTGGAAGAGGAGGCCACAGGAGAAGAGTTGCCTGATCATTGTGGGCAGAGGAATGAAGGTTTTCAAAATCTACGATCCCACGAAAGGACCTGCTCTTAGTTTTATGTTAAGAATCTGTAGGGGACTTCCCTGGTGGTGCAGTGGCTAAGACTCCGCACTCCCAGTGCAGCGGGCTTGGGTTCAATCCCTGGTCAGGGAACTAGATCCCACATGCATGCCACAGCTAAGAGTTCACATGCCACAACTAAGGAGCCCAGGAGCTGCAACTAAGGAGCCTGCCTGCCACAACTAAGACCTGGTGCAAGCAAATAAATAAATAATTTTTTTTTTTTTAAATAAAAGAGGGCTTCCCTGGTAGCACAGTGGTTGAGAGTCCGCCTGCCGATGCAGGGGACGCGGGTTCGTGCCCCGGTCCAGGAAGATCCCACATGCCACGGAGCGGCTGGGCCCATGAGCCATGGCCGCTGGGCCTGCGTGTCCGGAGCCTGTGCTCCGCGACGGGAGAGGCCACAACAGTGAGAGGCCCGCGTACCGCAAAATAAAAAAAAAAAAAAGAATCTGTGGAATGAGAAGCAAGTGTCTTCTGCGCGTGAAGGCTCAGACACTTTTTTTTTTTCTCAAATAATTACCCACATCTGGCCATAATGTAAACCCATATCTTCAATTCAGGAAGCTTGTGATTGTCACGTGGCCTTGAAATTTTGCGTGATTACAAACTTTTTCCCCCATCTTGTTGGACCAGTCTAGGGCATGGTTTTGTAATAGAGATACATCAACATTGTTTAAGGCAAGTAGGTGTCAAGAACCTCAGACCCCTTCTATGAAGGCATGCTCACGGGCACTGCTGAAGTGGCAGGGGGATTAGCAGGCACCCCTGTCCATCTTGTGTGATGTTTCCCTTTTGAAAAATTCCAAAGAAACCTCTGGTTCTTTGCCCTGTCTCAGTCTGTTATTCTAGATTCTTTTTCTTGCAGGTTGATTTTCTCCTAGGGGCCCTGAGGGTCTCCTGACAACTTGGTCTGTTCCACCAAGCCCTGACATGCCTGTGCATTGCTGGTTCCCACTGCTGGCATGTTTCAATTTACTTTCCCAGGACAGAGCTCAGACCCCACGTGAATCAGTAGATGAGAAGAGATGCCTAAGAGAAGAAGCCGTCACAGCCCACACGTAGGAAACCTTCTCCACCTTCTGAGTGTTTTACACATAGCCAATTTTCAACGCAGGCACGTGAATATAGTACACTACTGGGGTGTAGACGGATGGTGCTGTGGGGAGTGAGAGGGATGGGGTAGGAGAGAGAACAAAAGAGAAATGGTCTCAAAGCCATCGATGTTCTGTCGTGGTTGCCTGGTCAGCTGAGCCAATGCCTGCAAAGATGTCCTGAGGATTACTGTTACCTGAGCACCCCAGCTGAATTTGCAAATAGAAAATCTTGGTTTCAGGATTTGAATTTTTACTTCCCGTCTTTTTTCTTTTTCACTTAGGGATTGGCATTTTTTTAAGTGAAAAACTCTCTC
The DNA here is from genome assembly GCF_008692025.1 of Phocoena sinus. Lineage (NCBI taxonomy): Eukaryota > Metazoa > Chordata > Mammalia > Artiodactyla > Phocoenidae > Phocoena > Phocoena sinus. The sequence continues at coordinate 49,240,447 of NC_045781.1, read as the reverse complement.
CTGCAACTCAAACATTCCAAGCCCTTATATTTTATAGCCTTTCAAAGTTTTTCCTTTAAACGATAGTCATAATCCCAACCCCCGTTTCTGAGAAGAGAATTTTAAACAGCTTGGTGAACATCCTTCTAAATAGAGAGGTATGGATAAAATTATTTGACAAAATGGAGTTACATATGTTTTTCTATAATTTATTTAAACAGTTCACAAGTTGTTGGGTGTCTAGAGTGTCCTCATTTTTTCCTAATGTACACAGATGTAGAGCTGGGCTACTTAGCTGGAAAAAATTAGATATTTTTTAAAAAGGAAAAACATTAACAATTATGAAACATAATTAAAGACACATAAATGGTTATAAAGTTGTCATATAGTGAAACAAATTATCAATTTTAAAAAGTACTAAAAATAAAAACTGAAGTGCCCAGGCAGACTCTTTACCTAATCACTGATGTTACTTCATTATTGTGCTGACCTGCTTCTTTGTGGCAACATGACTTGACCATTAATTTCAGACAAAATTAATTCACTCTTCTATTCAAGATATATCTGTTGAGTTCCTGGCAGAAAATAAAATATAATAAAAGGTCCCCACACTCCCAGAGCTTATGTTCTGAAGAGAGGGAGAGAGAGGGGAAAAAAACAAATAAACAAGTAAATAAATATACAAAAATATCAGATACAGAAAGGGTGTGCAGAAAATTAAAATATGGGTGGGTGTGTGACAGAGAGTGGAATAGGATGAGACTCTCCCAGGAAAGGACAAGTATACTGAGAACTGATGATAAACTCATGCCAGCTGTGCAAAGACCAGGGGTGAAGACCATTCCAGGGAGAGGGGACAGCTAGTGCCAAAGCCCTGCGGTGGGAGTGAGCTTGGCATGTTTCAGGAAGACAAGGAAGGCCATATACATTTTAGCTCACTAAGGAAGCCAGAAAAGTGGCCCAGGATGAGAAGGGTCAGAGGTAAGGAGGGTCCAGGATGTGCCAGTTTTGTCAACCAGGAAAGAAGTTTGCAATTTACTATAGGCACCCTTGGAAGGTACCAGAAGGTCTTAGGCCGAGAAGTGACATGATGTTACTCATGTTTTCAAATGATCACTCTAGAGGTTCCATGAAGGATGGAGTACAGGGGGCAAAAATAGACAAATTAGGAGACTGTTGTAGGTCCAGGTGGGAAGTGATAATGGCTGGACCACCTGCCGCAGTGCCGGGGAGACCTGGATGAACCTGGGATATGAATTGGACACAGAATGAACAAGACTTACTGATGGAATGTATGTGAGAGATGTAGGAAGAAAAGAGCCAGTGAAACTATGGAGAATATTTATTGTGTCTGCCAAGCATTTTTTGGAAAAAGAGAGTGTTTGGACATCTATTATAATATGGGCATAGGGTGAATTTCTTTCTCATAATAATGAGCGCATCCCATTTGTTAAGTACCTACCGTGTGCTGGTCACTCTTTTCCTTACTGTGTGTGTAGAGGGAATACAAAGATGTCCATCGAATGAAATTCTCTTCCTTTCACCTCACTTACTAAATTACAAAATGACCCTTGTTTTCCATATGGCCTCTGCCCCTCTGAGGATTGCATTGCCAAGGAAACAGATTGCTGAGTAGAGGCACTGTAGCTAAATCCTATTAAACGTGCAATAATTCAAACAAAATGCATAAAGCCTACCAGCACCTGGGTTTGGAATGTTGGCTTCCACATGTCCCCCTCCTAACACCTGACTATATACCTAATAAGGTGCAATGTTTAGATACCTAATGCTACCCAGAGTTCTGGACTTGTACATTCCTGCCCCAAATCCCTGCTCTGAATGTCAGAATTTTTAATTAATCTCCCCAAATGGTATTTTCACATAATGAACTCTCTGCATGCTGCTAGCTTCAAACAGTAGACAAAAAGCAGTTCTTTTCTTTTCCTCAGTCAGATTTTTCCTTTGTAAAACATTCAGCAAAACGGCTTTATTAACTGTAGGTGTTCAAATAGAGTTGGAGAGAGTCCAGAACTCAAGATTTCAGAAGTAGACATTGTTTAGAGACCAACTAGTTCAAGTCTGCTTTACACATAAGGAAACTGAGGTTCAGAAAGATTGATTTGTGTGTCCAAGGTCACATGGTATATTTTTTTAAATTAATTTTTATTGGAGTATAATTGCTTTACAATGTTGTATTATTTTCTGCTGTACAGTAAAGTGAATCCGTTATACATATATTCACTCTTGAGTAGAGTTCCCTGTGCTATACAGCAGGTTCTCATGAGTTATTTGTTTTATATAGTAGTATATGTATGTCAATCCCAATCTCTCAATTTGTCCCTCCACCACACAGTGTACTAATGGGCGGTGCCAGGGCCAATGCTCACTTCCCCTGGCTGATGACACAGTGGTGTCCCTGTTTCAAGGTTGTTCCTCTCACCACCTCTCTCCTAAAAGTCACCCCTGCTACTCCTTCAGTATAAAGTCTTCACATCCACCTCTCTTTCCCCTACACCCTGTGCAGCCCGGTCTCAGTCTCTGACCCTTATTGCTCATCCCTGCCCTCCCCTTGCCCACGCCTCAAACGCAGCTTCCTACTCCCAAGTGCTTCTGATCCTACCATTCACTCCCATCACCATTTCCCAGGCTCATCTCTCTCCTTACAAGATCAGCGCATTTACACATCCAACGTGTTTTGCACGGATGGATATTTTTAATCCAGTGCCCATGGGTTTGGCTATAAGGCTGTCCTCACTTCACCCAGTCATTTCAAGAAAGAAAGAAAGAAAAGAAAGAAAAAAAGGAAGCAAGAAAGGAAGAAAGAAGAAGATCCAGTGGAGTGAGGAAAAGGTGTTATTGGAATTAATGTACCATGTGTAGATAAATTCTTCTTATTTAGGAAAATTCACTGCTAGGCTTATTGGATGTGGAAGACAAGTCCTAGTGGCATGAGATGCAAGGAATCAAATAAGTAGATTCAACTCTCCTGCAGAAAAAAATGAGTGCCTCATTGGTGGTGTGAGCAGCTAGAAAAGACAAAGGCCAGAGAGAGCACTAGGAAACACAGTGTCAGCCTGAAACCTGATTTGGCAGAAATGGACAAGACTTTTTAAGAACAAGAAAACACGATATTCAAGTATAAGTTCTGCAGTTTATGTTTACCTGGCTGATACCCCTGCGTCTCCAACTAAAGTCACTCAGAGATTTATGTAAAAGGCAATCTTGGGAAAAACAAGAAGAAGTGGTCTCCATCCTGAATTTGGGTTGACACTACAGTAAAGGAGGTGGGGCAAAACCTCAAGGTATAGGCTGCAGAACTAAGATTCATTGAAGCTGGAAATTGAACCAGAGGTGATTAGAAAAAATGTAAGCCCTTAAGGGTTTGAATAAATCTTGGGAGACAATTGAGTTTGCATTGGAATTACCATGGGGATTCCAGTCAAGTTTATCTAGATCTGAAGGGGCATGGGCCCCAAATATATCCAGGCAGTGGGGATAGAAGGAGGAAGAGGCTCTAATTCTTGTTCTCTAGTAGCTCCTAGGAAAGTACCTCAGACAGCTAGGTATGGAAATAACTAAGGTACAAGGCAAAAATTGGTTAAAGAGGGCTTCCCTAGTGGCGCAGTGGTTGGGAGTCCGCCTGCCTCTGCAGGGGGCACGGGTTCGTGCCCAGGTCCGGGAAGATCCCACATGCCGCGGAGCGGCTGGGCCCGTGAGCCATGGTCGCTGAGCCTGCGTGTCCGGAGCCTGTGCTCTGCAACGGGAGAGGCCACAACAGTGAGAGGCCCGCGTACCGAAAAAAAAAAAAAAAAAAAAATTGGTTAAAGATAGGAGCTACTCATGTCGACTCATGGTAGGGCACTTGATATACTTCATACAGTAAATGGGAAATGACTCACAATGATATCGGGCCACCTTAGGTTAACCTTTGTCAGGTAGACAGTTGGAAAGAGACTGAATTTTTTCCTTGGCCTACTGAATTGGCTATTTGATTAGAAATAGCTGCATTTTTACTTACTTACTTTCATTCTTTCATTGAATAAATATCTTTGGAGCATCTCCTTTTTGCCAAGCATTGCAGCAAGTGCTCTGAGTGCAGTGATGGACCACTGTTGAGACATGATTCGTTGTCATGGAGCTCAGAGTCTAGAGGAGAAGAGAGGCATCAATCAAAGAATCAGACAAAGGGATATGATATAGTAACTGTGATGGGAGTTACAGGAGAGGTATATGGTACCAAGAGAACATGGAACCAGGGAAACATACCTAGTTAAGGTGCCAGAGGGGGCTTCCCTGAGAAGCTAAGATCTGAATGATGAGTAAGAGTTAACAATAGGCAAAGGCAAATGGGAAATCATTCCAGACTGAGCAGTTAGCGCGTGCAAGAGACCTGTGGCATCCATGAACTGAAACAAGTGTCGTAGGAGCAGGGTGAGCAGGGAAGAGGCACATGGTACAACACACAGGAGCCAGAACACAGGGCTTACAAGCTCCATTCCTCTTTCTCATAAAAACAATGAGGGCACTTCTACGATGGTCCAGTGGTAAAGAATCCGCCTTCCAATGCAGGGGACGCGGGTTCGATCCCTGGTCGGGGAACTAAGATCCCACATGCCACGGGGCAACTAAGTCCATGCGCCACAACTACTGAGCTTGTGTGCCTCAGTGAGAGAGCCCACGTGCCACAACAAAGATCCAGCATGCCACAACTAAGACCCGATGCAGCCAAAAATAATTTTAAAAAATTATAATAAATAAATACAATAAACATAAATGTTAAAAAAAACTCAGTGAGGAAACATCAAATTGTCTCAAGGAAAATATGATCATATTGAAAGGTTGAAAAAATAACTATGGCTGTACAGGAAAATGGTGCAGAGCGATGGTAATTCCTAAGTAGATATTTTGCACAAGTCTGTGATGGCTTAAACTAAGCTAATGTCAGTAGAAACAGGAAGAACTAGATTTGACAGATATTCTGAAGGTAAATTCAATAGAGTTTGGTGAAAGTTTGGATATAGGAGGATCTTAGTTTGGGTTCACCCAGAAATGAACTCTGAGTCAGAGACCCAACGTATTGGAATATACAGGGCACACTGGTATGGGGGTGGGGAACAGAGGCAAAGGAGGGGAGGCAGCCACTGAAAAAGGAGGTATTACGCCGGTTACTTTAGTGAGCGACGGGACTAGCGCTTAGTTCATTCTGGGAGCCAGGGAAGAATCATGTCTCAGAATTATCCCACTCAAGGGGTAAAGAAGCTGGGCTATTGATACACCAAATTGCACCCGTCATTGGTTGAAGGGTGATGTGGGAGCATTTATTTTCTGACACTCCCAACCTGCCTGCTACGGATTTAGAAAACGTCTTCAGGAGCAGAGATGTACGAATTGGCTGTTAGAAGTGGTCTGCAGCTCACGGCAATGGTAGGGCCCAAGGGATATGGGTGGGGTGCAGACTGAGTCTGCCGTAGTGGGTAAGGGTGAGCGTCAAAGGCAACTTAGATTTCTGGGTTGAGCTGCCGAGATAAGAAACATTGGAAATGGGGCTTCCCTGGTGGCGCAGTGGTTGAGAGTCCGCCTGCCGATGCAGGGGACGCGGGTTCTCGCCCCGGTCCGGGAAGATCCCACATGCCGCGGAGCGGCTGGGCCCGTGAGCCATGGCCAATGGGCCTGCGCGTCCAGAGCCTGTGCTCCGCAATGGGAGAGGCCCAGGTACAGGAAAAAAAAAAAAAAAGAAACATTGGAAAATGTTGCATGCCAGACACGACCAGACCCTGGGAATGCCCCTGCCTTCATGGAATGTATAGTCTAGCAACTGAGCTAGTTTGTGAGGACACCCAAGGTTGCTCTCCAGGGAACAGGCACACAGACTCTGCCTCCTTTGTCCTAATCTCAAGGGAATTACTGAGGGAATAAATCTGATTAACTGAGTTTAGGCTGTGTGTCAATCCAGGGCAGTGAACAGTTGGCTGTTTCTATGTTACTCCAGAGACAGAGGGGAGAGCTAGCCCTCAAACTGGGGGGTGGTTTCAGAAGCAGCAGGTTTTAGTTTTCTAGGGCTGATATAACAATTGACCATGAACTTGGTGGTTTTAGACCACAGAAGTGCATTCTGTCACAATTCTGGAGGCCGGAAGTCCAAAATCAAGGTACGGTCAGGGCCACATTTCCCCTGAAGTCTTTAGGGAAGGAGGCTTCCTGGTCTCTTCCAGCTTCTGGTGTTCCTTGGCTTGTGGTAGCATCACTCCAATCTCTTCTCCATCTTCACATGACACTTCTTCCCTGTGTCTCTGTGTCTGTGTGTCCTAAATCTCTCTCTCCGGCCATTTATAAGGACACTAGTCATTGGATTTATGGTCCCCCCTAAATCCAGGATGATCTCATTTCAAGATCCTTAATTACATCTGCAGACACCCTATCTCCAAATAAAGTCACCTTCACAGGTACTGGGGGGTAGGACTTGAATATGTCTTTGGGGGGCCCCTATTCAGTTCACTACAGAGGGCTAAGATCGGTATATGTTTACAACAGGTTAGGAGTTCTAGCAAAACTATCTTCAGTTTATCATCTGGTCTGATGTTAAGCCATATGGATTTATAGTCAGAAAAAAAGATATAGGCAACTTCTCAGAATGCTTTATGGGATCCATGGGATGTAGCAGATTTAGAAGAAAAACTCCAGGTTGGTAGAAGGACATGAAATGAGCCCAGAGCAGAATCTGTTCACAAATTAATAAAGAAACAGAAATGAACTAAGAAGGTAGAACAAAATCACCAGAAGAAAAACTTCAAGTTCCACGTGGGAAATAAGTGAAAAAGAAAAAGTGGAAACAGAGGTACCGTTGACAATCACGATGAAGTAAGGAACAAAATCTCAAACATATAAAATGAAAAATGAGGGAAGTTATAGTCAAGGAAATATCAAACCAAGCCTCTACATCTAGAAAATAAAAATTTATGGACGTGAATACGAGACCTTTAAAAAGGAGCCTTAAGTTGCTTTGGGGAATATTTCTTCTTCTTCCAGTTGTTTCTAGTGGAATCTCTGACATGACAACTACTGCCTACATCAAAGACATTTCCACCAATTATTGTCCGACTAACCTTTAAACTCTAACTTCTCGGGCTTACTCCTCAGCATGCATGTGGGTCAAAATAGTTCCTGAGCATCTGTCATCTTCTGGCATGGTTCAAATTCTTTGGAAAATCTAATGGACTTAGCTCAGCTATTTAAGTAGACCACACAAGTCATAGATTACTGGCTGTCAAATTAGATGCCACCTTTGGGTTGGCCATGGATCCTTGGTCCATTCACCAGAGGCCAGGGGAAGTCAGACAGAGGGGGTCTCATGGTTTGTGGATCTGTTCCTTCCAGGGTCATGGCTGGAATAAGCAGAAAGATATACATATATTAAACAGGTACACAAAGGGGTGAGAGGAAGCAGTGCCCGAGCTATGAAATAGGGGTGGTTGGAGGAGTTGGCACAGAGGACTTGACTCTTAAGTCTGAGTGGTGTGCAGCCATGGGGAGGCAGAGGGAGGTGGCTGAGTGATGCCGGGAGGGCAGTCAGGATTTCTGAATGGAGTCTATACACAGCCCCTAGGAGGGGCCCCAATATGCCACATCAAAGACAGCTGGACCAGGGGCTGATCATGGCAGGAATTTTCTCAAAACTTTGTGCCAGTCTCAGGTAAGGAAGCAACCGGAAACAAGAAAAAGACTTGAATTATCTTTACTCATCTTGTCTAAAGGGTGGAGGAACGTTGCCCCATCTCATTGCTTTAACCGGAAAGCTGGCACCATGAAAGGAACTGGTAAATGAGCAAGGATGCCAGCACTCTCATTTATTTATTGGTATGTTCCATTTTAATTAAAATCATCGTAGCTAATCACTCGTTTCACGGTGTGCGACACCAGCTGGATAAGCCGGAGGACATGACAAAGGCAAAAAGAAACTGCCCTCTCCCAATTTATTTAGTTTTGCTTTCCCTTTCCCACGTGGTAATTCAAGGGAAACATAACAACCGTCTATTCTTGCCCCCGTCCCTAGGAAATGAGTCTTATGTTGAGTCAGTGGGTGTAGTAGAAAGAATATGGGCTTTGAAATTCATACCTGTGCATTTGGATGTTGGCTCTGTGACCGTGGGCAAATATTGAACTTCTCTGACCCTCAAATTTTCCTACCTAAAAATGGGAATTACCATAGTACTCACGGCAGAGAGTTGGCGGAGGGTTAAACGAAATAATCAAAGTGAAGGGCCAGGTATATAACAGGTGCTTAATAGGAATAGTCCCCATCATCACCACCACCATCCCATTCACCTGGGTAGCATCTCTACCCATCAAAGCTCAGCTCAGCCACCACTTCTTCTGGGATGGCTTCCCTGAGTCCCAAATCTTGTCCCTCCTCTCTGTGACTGTGTGTTTATTCCCATTATGTGACTGTGTTTGAGTTTTCCATCTACTTGGGTGACCAGCTGGTGCACACATCCCATCAATAAGCAATTGTGTTTTTTTTAATTGAAATGAAAATAGTATTTTTCTAGTATATAGTGTATTTTCAAACGGCTACCAAGTTAGGAGGACATAAACACTTGTTAACTTGTTTGCCTATAATAACATAGCAAACCAAATTATTAGGTGTTTCCTTTGGCCTGGATGTACTGTGAAAAAATTACTGAGATACCAAGGGTACTCACTGTGAACCAAGACAATTCAGGAACTTCTGGTATAGGAAAATGATAATATTCGGAACTAGAGAAATAGCAATGCTTATTATTATTGTTATGATATAATGTCACAGTTATAATAATGCCATAATTACTAACAGTAATACTGCTAGTTTCCCAGGCATTATTCTGAGCATTTGGGTGTGCTTTAAGTAAAGGGGTCACATGTACTAACTCTTTGAATCCCATCAATAGCCCTAAAATAAAAAGTTTCTTTATCCCATGTTACAGAAGAGGAAACTAAGGCCTATAGAGAATGAGTAACTTGCTGAAGGTTGCCGGATGGACTGATGCTGGAGCTGGGATTCAAATCTAGGCATCCTGACTCTAGACTCAGACCTAAGCACCTGCTTACCAAGGCCGCAGGGATGCACAGGAGACAGCATTGAGATGCCTGGCTGGCGGAATCCACAGACCTTACAAATTTTAGGGACTGGAGGCAGTAGCTATTTGGGCATGTTTGTCCAGCACCACCACCACCACCACCACCCCCGCCATCTTCAGCAATGCTCCCACCCAGAGCCTGCTGACTCGGGGGACTTAGGGAGACACATGCAATTGTGGCCCCACCTCTGACCCCTGCCCTTGAACATGTCTGTAGCTCCTGGAAACCTGCCAGGTTACCCAATTGAGGCCAAGTGGAGTTTCCTCTGAGAGAATTAGGGACTGAAGCACTGTTTCTGTTGTTTTTCTCTGTCTGTATCAATAAACTGAGTAGGATGGTTATTGTCGTAATGATGACAGGATGCAGAAGTGAAGGTTCACATCCTCTTGCTTTTGAGGTAGGGGTTGATCCCCACCACTATGTTCCTTGAGACTGATTTTTCCAGTGGTCTTGCATATTCCGTGAGATCAGTACTCTGCCAATAACTTCTTTTATTTGAGCCAGACTTCCTAGATGTCTGTCCCTGTAACAGGATATTTAACACCACTAAAAGGGGTGTGGGGGCAATACCTCCATCACTAAGCCCCTTAAAGTGGGTGGCCATGGGTGTCATTCAGAGTGTAGACTTCAGCTGAGCCACCTCCTCTTAGAAACCAGGCAGGTCTGTGGCGTTCGTGTGAACAGTTCAGAAAGGTGGCTTTCCACACAGCCAGAGGGGTCAACCACCTACCCGGCAATTACACTGCTGTCAGATTGTAAATACACATTTGCAAATGCCTCCAAAAATTGTTCGGAAACAGCTTAGGCCTGTTCACGCAGGGCTAGTTACAGAATGTTAATGGGGAAACTCGCCCACCATCTGCTTTCGTGGTTGGAGCCAGATTTGCGCCATTTCCACATTTATGGGTATAAAGCAGCAGATCAAATGTTTTCCTCTGCCAGCTCTCGGAAAGTCAAAACTCAGCACAACGGACAGTGGCATGGCTGACCGATGAGTTTACCGTGGACATCACATCTTCAGCTACAACACAGTCTCATTAAAAATGGTCTGGCTTTCTAAAAATCTAATAATACTCAGGAAAATGGGAAAGTGCCATCATACAGTTGAGGTTCTGTGGCTTTATTCAAGAACCCCCCCCGCCCCGATCTGGTGCAGGATGGCCGATACCATAATTAAACGAAGAAATCCCCGCGAACTCTAAAGCGTGATATATGGTGATGCCCACGTAAGATGTGGTAGATTTCAAGGCACGCGATCCAGAATGTTTGTCTCTTTGGCTTTTGATTTGGGGATTGTGCTTGAAATCAGTGTTTTTCTGCTAGCATATTAAGACAGATAATGTTCTTGCTCCTGATTGCAGGCCTCTCATATTCCTTCATTTCGGTTATTTTGGATGATGACGGCCAAACCCCACCAACACCTAAAGTTGTCCTGTGCACGTCCCAGAACTCATGTTAAATGCAGACCATCCTGAATTCTAATTGCTGGCAACACCTCAAGTTTGGGTGAATATCCATCCAACCATTTTCAAGTATTATGGTGTATTATTAGGGCTATAGCTCTGCTGTAACAGTGACCCCAAATTACAGTGGCAGAAATGACAGAATTGTATTTTTCTCCCGTGTAACAGTCCCAAGTGGGTAGTCCAGGATGGTGGGCTGCTTTGCTCCACAGACTCATTCAGAGAGTCAAGCTCTTACCATCTTTTGGCACTAACTTTCCTGCAGGAATTGTCTTCATCTGTGTAGTCACGGCTGGGTTGCAGATAAATCATGGAAAAGGGAAAGAGAATCCAGGGAATCTGGCTTGTCCCTTAAATTGGAGATGACCGCAAGAACGATTTTCACTCACATTCCATTGGCTTAAGTTAAATTTCAGAGTTACATTTAACTGCACCAGAACTTAGGTAATGCTGTTTCTACCTGGGCAGCTATGGGCTCAGATTCAACGCTATTGCCAGATAAGAAAAGGAGGATGGATTTTGATGGCTGGTCAGAAGTTTCTGTCACATGTAACGACAGATAGAGGTATTACCTCCTACAAACAAGATGAACGCCACAAGATCATACATTTAACAAATGTTTATTAAGTGCCTACTATGTGCCTGATCCTTTTTCTTACATGTGTAAGGAAAGCATTGTTAGATATACTGTGGGTGAAATTATGCAACAGTATAAACACATTTTTCTACTTAAAAAAATTTTTTTTTAATTTTTATTTTTATTTACTTATTTGTTGCACCAGGTCTTAGTTGTGGCAGGTGGGCTTCTTAGTTGTGGCACGTGAACTCTTAGTCGTGTCATGCATGTGGGATCTAGTTCCCTGACCAGGGATCGAACCTGGGCCCCCAGCGTTGGGAGTGTGGAGTCTTATCCACTGCACCACCTGGGAAGTCCCCATTTTCCTACTTTTGAAAGACTTTTGCTTTTTCAGATAAGAGAGGGGAACTGGAAAAAAGGCAAGGTTTTTACCCTCATATTGCAGGAAACATTCGTACCTGTCAAATTCCAACAGCTGGCTTTATTGTTGTTCTGTGGAAAAGCCCACACAAACACCGTTTAGAGAGTTATTTGAGTATTGGTCTCATAAATCATAACTTGCTTGTAGCACGTTTATGAAGCTTCAGTAAAGACTCTTCAGAGGATGACATCAGATCGTTGAGATCAAATTCAACCTCAAAGGAGGGTTTTTTCCCCAAAATAATTAAGGCAACAAACAAGGCACATTTTGCAGTCATTCCCCGGATATGATAAGTCACACCATCTTCAGGGTTCGTGTACTCAAAGCAGTGAATAATAATATGATGGCCAGAGCGTGTCAGGTGATTCTGGTGGTAGACGCTGGGATGCAGGAAATATTCCAGAGGCACCAGGAACACATTCTTAACTTCATCGGGGTTAGGCTTGGCCTGGAAGTTGGAGTCTATAAATCCTACAACAGGGGTTATCAATGTATCTCTCTGAAAGCAAAACACAAAAGATACAAACTGAGAAGTGAATACATACCGTTTCAAAAAAAGCATGGTTAAAAGCCTTCCACTTCTACATGAGCTAAGCTCACAGGCCAAAGCAGTCAGTTACATAGAACTCGCTCCATAAGTAAACTTTATGTCCCCCTAAATGGGAGTGGTCTCTGCCCTAACTGAGGCAGCATCTCAGATGAATCTGAAAATGATATTTTTGGGGAACATAAATTGGTACAATCTTTGGGAACAGAGATTTAGTAATATTATAAAAATGTGCTCCCTTTGGCCCTGAAATTGCATTTGTGTGGGTACATCTGTATGATAAATTCCTACCAGTGAGAAAAGATAAACGTACAAGACTGAAGCATTATTTGCAACAGTCCCAAACCAAAGTTATCACTGCTCAATGGATATTTAGGGTAGACCAATTACGACTATATCCATATCATGGGGAACGATGCAGCCCTTAAAAAGAATGTGATAGACACCTTTCCTTATCGGTATAGGCAAGTATGTGCCATCTTATCAATAGAAAAGCGACATCATATTAGTTGTGGCATATTCCCATTTGTGGAAAATGTTTTATATATATATATGTGTGTATATATATACTGTTTTACATAACATATATGCTTATAAGTGGGGGGATTTCTGTTTGCAACCACTACTGTGCTGAAATGAATGTAGGGTGCCGTTAACTGAAAGATACTACTGAAAATCTTGAGGGGGAGGACTGGAGTTTAGTGTAGGAGCTGACAAGGGCTGCATGACCTTGAATTAGAAAGTGGGAAGAATCAGGAATTCCTGGGAGAACTCCTAAGAGGAAGTGGGTGGGAAAATCCAGGGATACATTGTGAGGCTGGGGTTCTACAGGAGGATAAACAGGCCTGTGGAAAATTCTGAGGAAGGACAGCTAAAGCATGTTTAAGAACAGTGATGACTGGGACTTCCCTGGCGGTCCAGTGGTTAGGACTCCACGCGCTCAGTGCAGGGGACACGGGTTCGATCCCTGGTCGGGGAACTAAGATTCCTACATGCCGTGTGGTGCAGCCAAAAAAAAAAACAGTGATGACTCAGACCATTAACCCAATTAACGATGAAAAGTCAACATTTGGACCAGGAGAGGAGAATGGGAGCACAGACTTGAGACACCCTTAGAGTGGGAAATCTGGGGTCATGAGTTGCCAGAGGCCAGAGGCTTTGTTCCAGCAGCAGCCCTCACTGTGCCTGGCCCTGTGTGAAGGCTCAGCCTCTTCTGTCCCAGGGCTCCCCAAAGGCGGCCTCTGCGATGAAGACTCAGATGCAAGTGATTTCTTAAGGAAGTGGTGAGGAAGGGCTCGGGGAAGAAAGACGGGGAGGGGGGGAGCCAGGCAAGGATGGGGGTAGGGGGGAGCCAGGCAAGGACGCTGTGGGGGCCTGCGGGGTGTAAAGTGCACCTTCGAGTCTGTCCCACGAGATGAGGGGGCTGGGCTTTCATGCCGCTCAGTCATTGGCTGAGGACGGCCCAGCTGGAAGTAAATCAAGGCAGTGCTGGCTCTCTGTGCATCAGGGGAGGCGGTTCCAGTAGTCCAAGGGCACGGGTCTTGGAAGAAAGCTGCTGGTGTGTGTATCAGAAACACGGCCTGAAATGACTAAGAAGGCATCTGGACAGAGCCTGGAGTATTGCTCAGCACGCATCTGTGGCTGCTATTTCCATTCAAAGACCATAACCTTCTCTAGAATCCAACACCCTCCCCCTGATTCTTCACAACAACCTGCCCACGAGGAAGCTTGAACAATGGCAACTGAACAAGAAAAAACTTGCCCAAGGTCACATCCAGCTAACACTTGGCAGAAACCAGGATTCGACCACGGGCCTGCTGCCCACACACTCAAATTCTATCAAACACGTGTCACCATATCTCCAAGATGGCACACTAGCGGGTGGCTTAAATACGACGGTGGAGCGTTCCCAGCTGCAGCTCAGATTTCATCCCCTCCCGAGGACTGAGGGCCACACTTGTTAGGCAGGTGCATGGAGAGTGACTTTGCATGGCAGTGCTGGCCCTTAAATTGGTATGTCAGAGCCTGAGGAAATGGGTGGGGGAAAAAAAATCAAAGCCTCAAAAGGAGATCATGGTTTAAGACTGAATGTTTCAGATGCAGAGTCAGGCACGTTTAACATGGTTCAAGCTTAGAGGAGTAAGAGAGACTGTGGGAATCTGTGGATGAAGCAGCATCTCTGGACATCCGGTCTCTAGAAACACAGGTGTCTGAATTGGCAGGGGAATAAAGGGTGGTGCGTGGCAGACATCCTAGGACCCATAAAACTCTGAATTTGGCCATTTGCTGAGTTGAAATGCCATGGAGACAGGCTTCTGCTGTGGACATAGGGTGAGGCAGGCTTTAGGGCCCCTGGAAGAAGCTGCAGGCTCTTAGAAACATCCCGGGAAGTCAGGGTACACCACTGAGATGTTACAGGAATTGGGCCTTTGGGAGGCAAAGAAAAGGATCGAGACTGGCAGGTATGGGCCACGTACAGAGAAAAAGGAGAACTGTCCCCCAAGGCCTTTGCAGAGAGAAGTTCATACGTGTATGACAAAAGGACAAGCAGGTTGGGGGCTGGAATGCGTGGGAGGGTTAACGCCGGGTGTGGGTAAAAGCCAATGACACCCCAAAACATCTCTGGGCGTTGCCCTGTGTTCCCTGGGGGACAAAATTACCCCCAGTTAAGAACCACTGGATTAGATTATGCTTCTAAGCATTAAATAAATGGCATTTTGGTAGCACATTTAAAAGATCTGCAAGGTCCAGAAAACAAAATGACCCTCACTAGCACTTCTAAACACAGTACACCTTTCTTGAAAGCCTTTGTTCATTCTGATTTCTCGTTGACGTGATCAGCATTATATCAAGAGCAGGTCATCTTAGAAACCTCCTGCTCCGGGAGCGTCTGGTCCACGGAAATCTCCTGAAGACCCATAAACACCTGTGAACACTGTTGTATCCTATCCCCTCAAGGGCAGAACTCAGTAGCTCCTGGGGACCTTGGAAATGGAGTTACTCTTACTTTGGGAACTTACAACCATTATGCGTTTTGTCAAGAGTTCTAAAATCAATCCCTAAGATGTGCTGGGGGATTTGCAGACATCCTCTGAAACGGGCTCCCAGTAGAAAACGTAGTTGAAGAGGAAGTAATTGACACGTATCTTGTCCTAATCCCATGTTCCTTTTCTCCGTCTCATTTCTTTTTCATCAAGGATGCATTTATTGCCATTAGCTTCTTCCAAACGAAATCTCCCTTGAGTGGTGACCTTTCTATTTTTAAAATGGACCCAACTAAGACATATCTCAGCACCACCGATCTTCACAAAGGGCGATCTGGTTTTCTAATTTTTAGGTATCAGTGGGATTCTTCCTTTGACATAAAAGTTCACCTGGAAGCCCGATATTATTTAAAACATAAAAAAGTTTACACCTACCTCTGACACGTGATGAGAACAGTTAACCTCTGTGATATCTTCCCTCAAGCCCATAAACCTAGCTTAACCAGGAGAAAAATATCGGGTAAACCCCAACTGAGGAGCATTCTAGAACACACCTGACCAGTACACCTCGAGAGCGTCAAGGTCATGAAAATAATGGAAGGCTAAGAAACTGTCACAGATCAGAGAATACGGAGACATGACATCCAAGCACAACATGGTGTCCCGGATCTCATCCAGGACAGAAAGGAGGACATTAGTAGAAAAACTAGTAAAAGACAAGAGTGGAGTTTAGGTAATGGTAATGTACTAACATTGGTTTCTCAGTTGTCACCAATGTACCACAGTGATGTCCGACGTCAATAATGGGGGGACCCGTGTACGGGTATGCGAGAACTCTCTGGGATATCTCTGTGACTTTTCCGTGAATCTGTAACTATTCTAAAATTAAAAGTTTATATGAATAATGTTATACTGATAAAACAACGCTGTTATCCAACTTCATATTTACTCCTTCTAAAGTCAATTAGTATTTACTTCTTCTAAAGTCAATTAGTACAACAACGAAATTGTTGTGTTCAGTTCATATGAAATAAGGTCTGGCTGTCTCAGCCCCAGGATTCATTTTGTTGTTCTGTTTGTTTGTTTGTTTGGTATATACTATCAAGGAAATCCTGCTTCACACAGAAATGCAGTTACAAGTAGTAACTATTTGTAAACAGCTTCCCTAGTGATCTCAGGATACGGCTCAATTAATGTGACATGCAGAAACTTGGTTGCACGGTATGTGCAAAAATGAGTATCCTTAGGGCAAAAGTGATACCCTGGTGGCCTCCGAGGGGCTGAAATTTGGTATGCTCAAGTGTGTATTATTGTTTCAAGAGAATTCTCAAAATAAATGCATACTGGAGAAAAATAAATGTGAACTGAATGTTAATGAAACAATTCTGAGGCATCTGCAGGGTTCCACAGCACCTGGTTTGAAAACCACTGATGGAGTTCAGCCCTTTCATTTCTGGATGGGGAAGAAGGGGCCCATTCAGGAAGGGGGGCTTGCCTAAGGCCTCTTAGCTCACAAGGGGCGAAGTCCACACATGAACCAGTCTCTTGACTCGGTACAGCACTCTTGAGGGTCATGTTTGGCCAAACATGGAACCCTGAAGATAGCGTATCCACTGTGAGCTCATGAGAGTCTAAGAAACCGAGTTCCATCCCAAGCCTTACATCAAACAGCACTGGTACCAGGCGGCAGATGACCTCCACTTGATGAGGATGCAGCCCCACTTCCTCCTGGGCTTCCCGGAGAGCCGTGGCCACGTCATCCGCATCTGTAGGTTCGTACTTGCCTCCAGGAAAGCAGACCTCTCCAGGTGACCTTCTCAGCTGGATATGGAAAGAAAAGAGCTGCAGTGTGTGATTCCAAGCTTGGTACCGTTCACTCATTCAACAAGTATGCACTGAATTTCTGTCTTGTGCCAGAGACCATTCCCACACTCGTGGTAATAAGTGGGAATGCGACCAAAAAGAAAAGTTTTTTTTTTTTTCTTGAATCCTTTTAAAAAATGAACTTGGAGAACTACCCTCACTTCTGATTTTTCTCTCCTTGCCCTCCAAAGATACCATATACACACAAACAAATTTACATGGATGAGGAGAAAAAGTGGAACAAAAGGAGAATGAAAACAGCAATGTCATCAATCATCTTTACTGAGTGCTTACCATGTTCTGGGCATGCTGCTTCACGTGGATTTCTTTTCCCTGAGTCCTCAGAACAGTTCTAGAAGTGACTATTTTTTAAAGTGTTTGTTTAATTGGGGTCAAATTCACATAATATAAAATTAACCCTTAAGAAAAAACTTTTTAATATGTTTTTTCATTGAACTATAGTTGATTTACAATGTTGTGTTCGTTTCTGGTATACAGCAAAGTGATTCAGGTATATATATAGATACATATATTCTGAGATACAGATATATATTCTGATTCTATATCTATATCAGATATCTATATATATCAGATATCTATATCTATATATATCATATATATATATATCTCTATCATCTATCTATCATCTATCTGCCTATCATCTATCTATCGTCTATCATCTATCTATCTAACACCTATCTATCTATCATCTGTCTATCATCTATCTGTTTATCTTCTATCTGCCTATCATCTATCTGTCCTTCTGTCTATCATGTATCTATCTATCTATCATCTATAAACTAACATCTATCTGTCTATCATCTATCTATCTATAATCTATCATCTATCATCTATCTATCTATCTATCATCACCTATCATCACCTATCATCTATCTATCATCACCTATCATCTATCTGTGTATCATCTATCTATATCATCTATCACCTATCATCTATCATCTGTCTATCATCTGTCTATTTATCTATCGTCTATCTATCTGCCTGCCTATCTATCTGCCTGCCTGTCTATCATCTATCTATAATCTGTCTATAATCTATTATCTATCTATCATGTCATCTATCTATAATCTGTCTATTATCTATCCATCATCTATCTATCTATCTATCATCTATCTATCTATCATCTATCAGTCTGTCTGTCTGTCTATCTATCATCTATCACCTATCATCTGTCTGTCTGTCTGTCTCCTGGGGCCCTGCTTATATGACTCCAGGGAGGGACACAGCTCCAGTAATGCCTCAGGGAATTTCTTACTCCCACAGCCAAATAGGGCCTAAAGTCAGATGTAATTAGATTGAAATACTTCTTTGAAAAAAAATGTGACCTTTTCACATCAGAATTTATGGTCTAAGATGATTCTTACGTAATAATCAATAGGCAAAGCAACTCCGAGTGAAACCGAGACCCATTTTGGGGTTCTCTAGATTTTCTACATTACTGTCTGTCTGTCTGATAATATTAAAAATATATTTCAGTGCTTCTCTGGTGATTTTGGCAGAGCTGGGAACAGACCCTGGTTCCTGCTTCCCACTGAGTACCTCCCCTTGGAACTTGGATTTTCATCATCTCATGTGTTTATGCCACTGTTGCCAGACCTAGACCACAGAGAACCCACACATGTCTAATCCCAAACCCAAAAAGCTTCAGCTGATTCCTCAGCTTCCCCCTGACCCCACCCAAGGGATACTTCTTATTCTGCTTACAAAGCCTATTTTCTCATTACTGTGGCCTGTTTTGTTTTTTGTACTAGGATAACTTTGAAATGACTGCTTCCCCAACTTTTCCTCAGAAGTACCCCCAATAGCAAGGGAGAGTGACAGTACCCAGGGGTGTACCCAGGGGAACTCCATTCCCAAGCCCAACATTTCTTTAAAGTGGAACGATTTATCGTAAAAACTCAGGCCACACATGCTAATGACACTAATGGTGACAGCTGAGACTTACTGAATGCTTGCCAAGTGCCAGCACTGATTTAGGTGCTTTACATTTGTTACCCTGTAGAGCCCTCACAGCAGCCCTGTGATGCAGGTACTAATAGCTTGTCCTCATTTTGCAAGTGAAGACATTACAGCACAGAGAGGGTAATTAATTAGGACAAAGTCACACAGCTTCAACAAGACTGCATTTGAACACAGGCAGCCAGCTTAGGGTCCAGGCTGTCAACATCAGTGCTCTAGAATTTTCACATTATACCTGGGGTGGGAGTAGTCTAAAACAGTGGCTCTCAGTGGGGGCAATTTTATCCCCTCCCCATCCCTGCTGAAACAGTAGGCAATGTCTGGAGACATTTGTGGTTCTCACAAAAGTGTGTGTGAGTGTGTGTGTGTGTGTGTGTGTGTGTGTGTGTGTGTGTGTGTTACTGGCATGTAGTGGGTAGATGCCAGGGATGTTGTTAAACATCCTATAATGCACAGGGCAACTCCACCAACAAAGAATTATCCAGCCCAAATGCCAATGGCTGGATAAGAAACCCTGGCCTAAAAGTATTTTAAATTACTTGCTAGCTAAATTACTTATTTTACTTTCCAAAACTTCTCCAAAACAGCCCTGTTATCCTGTGGCTTCATGTACTTCTCGAACATCACAATTTTGAGAGTACAGTTGAGAAGCTAGAACCTCAATATAAGTGCCAGTGACAGCATTTCCTGGGGTTTTCGCATGTCCTGAGACTTTAATGGAAGGAGCCTTCTTGTCACCTACCTTCTCTGACCGAAGGGTGAACAACAGGTAGAGTTTTCCTTCTTTAGCCAACAATGGTAAAAGGATGGAACATTTGTTAGACAACAAGTGAGAATATTTGGTCCCAACGTCATGTTTTCTTAAGCGGGCCTTAGCGTCATCTATCAAACTGTTTCTAAAATGGAAACAAACCAAACAGTTTAGTAACCAGAGTTATGATGTCATACAGAGTGAAGTAAGTCATAAAAAAAAATATCGTATATTAACGCATATATGTGGAATCTAGAAAAATGGTACAGATGAATCTATTTGCAGGGCAGGAATAGAGAGGCAGACATAGAAAATGGATGTGTGGACACAGCGCGGGAAGGGGTGTGTGGGACAAACTGGGAGATTAGGACTGCCATATATACACTACCATGTGTAAAACTGATAGCTAGTGGGAACCTGCCATGTAGCACAGGGAGCTCAGCTCGGTGCTGTGTGATGACCTAGATGGGTGGGATGGGGGGTGGTGGGAGGCTCAAGAGGGAGGGGATACGGGGATATACATATACATATAGCTGATTCACTTCATTGTACAGCAGAAACTAACAGAATATTGTAGAGCATCTATACTCCTAAAAAAAAAAAGTTCCTAATCCTGACAGTGTTTCTGCTTCATTGTGTGTCCTGGCATTTACCATTTTTGAATCTCAGTGTACTTTTTAATAATAGGGCAGCAGTAATAATACCCAAATCACATGACTGTTGGCAAGCTAAAATGAGACAAAAAACTACTAAGAACACAGTTCCGTACCTGAGTTCACTTCAAAAGCTAAATGAATTTTAAGTAATGGTAAATATTCTTTCAACAGTGCAATAGCTCAGTGTTGAAATCCATAATAATATTCAGGAAGACAGGTTTGCAGAGCAAGTCACTGTAAGCTTAGACCATCGTAAGGTTAAGGACTTTCTCTTAACCTGGCCCTTATGTCACATTATCAAACCCTTGTCTTCAAATGCCTTGTAACAGTGGTTCCCAAACTTAAGCAGCAACAGAATCACCCAGAGGTCTTGTTACAACATAGATGGCTGGGTCCACCTGTGACTTAGTAAAAGCCAAGTATTTAGATTTATAACCACAAATGATGCCCTGACTCCATAACTATGGGTCTGTTTTGGTCCTTTTGACAGGTGTATTTTATTGCTGGTTTGTGAAGTGGGTTAAATAGTGTCCCCTCCCCAAAACAACCATTATTTGAAAACAGGATGGTATTTGGAAACAGGATCTTTGCAGATGCAATTAGTGAAGGATTTCGAGATGAAATCATCCTGGATTAGGGTGGGCCCTAAATCCAATAACTGGTGTCCTTATAAGAAGAGGAGATGACACAGAGAGACACATATATGGGGAAGAAGGTCATTTGAAGATGAGGCAGAAATTGGAGTGATGGTGCCACAAGCCAAGGAATGCCTGGGGCCACCAGAAGCTGCAACAGGCGGGGAGGGTCCTTCCCTGGAGCCTTCAGAGGGAGCATGGCCTTGCTGACTCTTTGATTTTGAGCTTCTAGCCTCAGAACTGTGGAAGAATACATTTCTGTTGTTTTAAGTCATCCAGTTTGGGATACTTTGTTATGGCAGCCCTAGAAACTAACAGTTTGATTTTAACTTTTCTATTGTTAGGGCAGTTTTGCATAAGGGGCAAAATTGGGTATTTAAGTGAGGCAGAACTGGTTTCAAAGTGTTAGGAACGACCTCTCTAAGCCCCCCTTTCCTCATCTGTGACATGTTGAAGATATTTGTGATGATTAAATGACATGGTTCTGTGGCTGACACTCAGGGTCCAAGGAATGGTAACATGTTATCATAAATGTCTCAGTCCTTAGGCAGTTGTTGCCAGAGATGTTTGCTAGTTTTTGCTTCTTTCTACGAGGCAGGATGATCAATAATGTGGTTGGGTAACAGCAGTGGATGTCAAAAGCGACCAAATGGCCTGAAAAGAGAAACGGAATGCTGGCACTGGAGGAGACTCCAGAGCGCATCCCGTGCACACAAGCCCGCGTCCAGAAAAGGAAACTGTCCCTACCGGGAATGCGAGGGACTACTTAAAAGTATGGCTTTTAAGAAGCACCCAGAACTGACCAGAGGGACCAGCAGAAGCAAAAGTCTGCAAAAACGTCCCCATTAGGGGGCTGGTCCTTGGGGTAATCGCCATAAAAACACCAACAGTAGCAGCCACCCCATTCTGGGCATGGGCTCATCTCACCTTCTTCCCATGCTTTTCTCATTAAGGTGAAAACACGATCACGTCCTGGCTCAGAGAGGTTACGTAACTGAGACCCAAGATCCCGACCTTGAACCCTGAGCTGCCTGGCGCGGCCTCGCAGTCCCTGAGGTCGGAGACCGGGTGAGCGGAAGAGGGAAGCCCTTGGGGGAGGGGTGTGCACCCACGATAGCCACAAACGGCTCTGTCTTTGGCGGGAGAAGCTGCGAAGGCCCAGGGACCCTGCGAGCGGCCAAGAGAGGTGAGCGCCCGGAGAGCGGGCTCGGAGGGTGGGCAAGGGGGCTCAGCAAAAAGTAGCCAAAAGGCGCCGGTCATACGTGGCCAGCGATCTGTTCGGCCTCGCCGCGATCAAGGCCGGGCCAGGCAGGGCTCGGGGTGCCAGGGCCGGGGAGGCTTTACCTGACTGGCTTCTCGGGAGCACAGGATCGCCACATCTTCCCCGGGAAAGTTTGTTTCCGGTAACTCCTCCCGGGGCGGGCGGGGGGTGAAAAACAAATCGCCCGGACGGGCATGCGCAGAGCAGCTCTGGGCCTGGAGCGGGGAGAGAGGCGGGGCCTGGGGACGGATATGGGGCGGGGCCTGGGGACGGAGGCGGGGATGGGGCGGGTTCTAGGGTCGGAAGCAGGACTGAGCCGAGAGCCGTAGGCGGAGGATCGGGGCGGGGCGAGACGTGAGGGCGGGGCTAGTGGTGCTTAAACGCCGCGCCCTCCCGGTCGCGCAAAGTAGCTCTCAGCTGTCCGTCAAATGCCGGAGGTAAGTGAGGCATTCTGAAATTGACAACAGTGAAAAAAGAAAAAAGTGAAAATGTAGTGCTGGTGAGTTGAGAGGATTCTTACACTCGCACTCACTGTTGCTAGGAGGTCAAGTTGGTTCAACTTTTCTGAACAGCAGTCAACACATGACTACCCAGCACGTACTTTGTGCTGGATGCAGCTCCCGCAGTGAGCGAAAAGACACCGCAGAGCTTACAGTCAAATGGGAGAGAGAGACACGAATCAAAAATTACATAGATAAAGCAGAAGTCCTTAGTCCCTGGAGAGCATGTGAGGGAGAAACAGATCAGAAGGCTAATCAGAGAGATTGACAGTGGAGCTGACGTCGAAAGCAGCTATTCTACAAGTGTGGTCCTGGGACCAGCCACGACCGTCCACATCAGCACCACCTGTGTGCTGTTAAAAATAGGTAGATTCTTGGGTCCCACCCGGGGGCTGCTGGATCAGAAACTGAGGGCAGAGCACAGTGATCTATACTGGAAGGGGATTCTGATGCGCCGAGAGGAAGAAGGGCAGGGAGAGCGTTCCAGGAAGAAGGACAAGTTTGTGCAAAGACCCCAGAAGTAGCTGGAGAAGACCAGTGAGAGGGAGCCTGGTTTGAGCTGACACTTAAGAGGTCACTTCAGAGGCTGAAGGCTAGGCTGACTTCTCCATCCTGCACAGAAGGTGCAATGCCTGGGGTCCTCAATAATTTCAAGACCCCATGAAAATTCTTTAATTTTAATTTCTTCTGAAGGAAGAAAATGAATACAGTAATGTGCAAAATATAATAATGAATCCAGCCTGGCTTATATTCATCTTTATACCAATGCAATCTTAAAATAGAATTCATTTTATTATTTTATGGAGGAAGGGGTGTCAATAAACCCAAAATTACGTAGGGCCCATGAAAATCACAATGGGGCCCTGGGTCATGGGACAGTTGGGCCACGGTTCCCAAGACCTTTAAAACCACTAAGCTCAGGGCTTCCCTGGTGGCGCAGTGGTTGAGAGTCCTCCTGCCAATGCAGGGGACACAGGTTCATGCCCCAGTCTGGGAAGATCCCACATGCCGCGGAGCGGCTAGGCCCGTGAGCCGTGGCTGCTGAGCCTGCGCATCCGGAGCCTGTGCTCTGCAATGGGAGAGGCCACAACAGTGAGAGGCCTGTGTACCGCAAAAAAAAAAAAAAAAAAAAAAAAAGAAAGGGCATTTTGTAGAGTAGAGCCCTGGGAATAGAGGAAAAGGCTTTGGAAGCCACAGCAGATGGAGGTTGACCTTCTTTCTAAAGGAATAGGAATAACAGGTCTGGGTTTTCAGGAAGGTCTCTGTGGAATCAGGGTGGGAGATGGATTGGAAGTGAGGAGAGATTGGAGGCAGTTGGGCGGGGGCAGCTCTTCCAAAAGTCTGCGCTGAAGGAACTAGAGAAAAAATGCTTTAAACCTTCTGAAAAATCCCCATCCATACTCCTGACATCAGAAAATCAGAATGTAGCAGGAGTTTGGATTGCCTTCATGTAAAAAGCAGAGTCCTGAGATGCTTTGCTGTATACCAAGGCTATATGCAGGGCATCTAATTTCAAGATCAGAAATACTGCTGGAAAAACACTTAGCTTTTATGGCTTTTGTAATGCTGGAAGCCATAGCACAGGGAACATCACAAGGTGAAATGCATCATAATAAGAAGATATATATATCTGCAAAACAATACAGGATTCAAGATTAATGGGCAATGTCTTTTAGAGGAAATGACTTGTCTCTGTAGCTTTTGCACACAGATTTGTTGTAGTGACATAATTCTGGAAAACGTGTTGAAGAAAAGCGAAGCTATAAAAAGCTTCAGGCCAGCCTGCAAAGCCAACACCTCCATGTGCATTTCTCTCAAAAAAGCACATCCCAGGGGCCAGGGTGAAGCTTATCTGCAGTCCACCCACCTGGAAACATTGTCGAGCAGCAACTTAAGGCCAGGCCTGGGTGGTACAGAGATAAAGAAAATACCAGCCAGCCTTTGGAGCAAAGGAAGTCTGGGGAAAAGACCTGCAACAATAAGGGTTAATGCCAGATAAGCGCTCTAACCGGGGAGGGGATCCAAAGTGCTCTGGGGGCCAGGAGCAGCGGGGAAGCAATTCATTCTGTCTGGGGGTAGGCAGTGGGGTCTAGGTAGGCTGTGGCGAGAAGGTAAGGTATAAGGAAACACTGAGCACTTAGCATTACTTTCCTAAGGAGATAAAGCTCAAGAAACGGGAGTTTCCTCCACTCCTTCCTCAGTTTGCAGAGGGTCTCTAAACTCTTGCAGGGAAGTCTCAGGAGACAGCTTTCAGATTCGTTCTCACGTATCCATCAGGGGATGACGGTTACAATTGCTGGGCTGGGTATTGGAGGAGTAGACACTTCTCCCATCACCTTCATCCACTCCTCACCCCTCCCCCTGGCAAGTCAGAGAGAGTTAAGGAGGCACAGCCTTCTCCCCTTTTAGCAGAGGAAGATGACAGTGTTGTTTGAGGACTAGGTTGAAGTAGAAATTCCTTTATGAATGGGTCAGGGGTCCTCAGCATCAATATCATCTGGGGGCGAGGAGCCTGTGTGGACATCTAAGCGCCCCGAATCCCACCCTACACGTACTTATCTCAGGGTGAAATGCATCCAGGAACAGGCATTTGTGAGCAAGCTTCTAGGTGATTCTGTTGTATGGGTGAAGACACTAGTTTAAGTGCTCCCAAGGGAGACGTTTGATGTTGAGAGGATAAGGCCACCTCCTTTGAACACTGAGTGATGTAGCATCCCCAGAGGGAAGGCAGTTGGTGCCCACCAGTGCCAGGAGGTACCCTTCCTGGTAGCACTGGAACAGTCTTCCTTTCTGGGCTTGGGAGTTGGCAACTGGGGCAGGTCCAGCTCAGGAGAGACTCCAGGGAAGTTGAGTGGATTGTTTTGTACAAAGTGGGCTGAAGTGTACAGATCCCTACTTAATGTGGTCCTTGCTTTTTGGTAAAAGACCCATTAAAAAGGAAAGAGCTTGTGAATTTGGTTCAGCATGTTTTCAAGGCTGAGCGCTCATTCTTGGGCTTGGCATCAAGTTGGATGTTGGAGATATAGGGACACCTGACGGTTGATCCTCGTTGTTGAGGACTTTGATGTCAAATATGGTGGCAAGTACCTTCAGTCTGCGCAAGAATCTTCTGGGGGCTAATTAAACATGTAGTCTCTCGGGCTGTGGCCTCATTCGCCATACAAATGCATCTGCATTTGCAACCAGACCTTTGCATCATTCTGATCTAAGTCTGCACTTTGAAAGGGGGAGAAATGGGACTCGAATCTGAAAAAATAGAATAGAAGAGTGGAAATCAGCCAGGCCCAGGAAGTCTGGATAAGCACTTCAGCCAAGAAGTCGATGACCTGAGGCAGTCCTTTATTTTTCTGGCAGCGAGTGTGGACTGGGAACAAAAGGTTAGATAAGGAATATTGGAAAAATTCTTCTAGAACGGCCCTGGATCACAAAAATGTAAATTGCTGGGAATTTATTTCCTGGGACTGCCAATGTGGTTTTTCAAAGTAATTCATGACGTTTTTTCATTCATGTTTAATTTTCATTGTGTAACAATAAAACAGATATACGCTGGTATATTAAAATGCCTTAAATCTCTGAGTTTCCGTGATCCAGACCTGCCAAAAACTGATGGGCGCCCATCTTTCACAGATTTTTCTACCCTTGTTGGGTCTCATTTCCGTACACATTTAGAAATGAGATAAAGATTAGCTATGTTTGATTCCTTTACCGTCATGTAATCTTTGTGTGATGGAACGATCAAGTAGGTTTAATTTCCAGTAACAACTGTGCTGGGAAGTTTGTAATTTAAACGAAGGCTCAGCCTAGGATGCGTGGAATGGCAAGATGGTGCAGCGCCATGAGAAGCAGTCTGGTCTCAGTTAGCTTGTGAATTAGTTGGGAAATTGGCTTAAGATTTTCCAGTGCATGTGGGAAGCTCAGCCTCTGTGGAAGAAACAGATTCTGCTCTACAGGGAATTCATCCTCTGCGTCCTCACCTTGGCGTTGGGTCTGCCCACCAGGAACTCACCACTCAACCCTGGTTAAACTCTTTTGCTTGTACAGGTTGGTGAGAGGAGATGGAAACTCACATCCCTCCCCAAATCCAGACTCCACCACTTACCTGGCTTGGTGCCTTAACCAACCCATTCTTTCTTCCTCAACAGAAACCATGTTCTGTGTGCTCTGCTCACAGGGACTACAGCGTGGCCTGCAGCCTCTCCTGGTGTATCTGGGCCAGTGCCAGTGCCAGGTGGGCAAAAAGACAGATGGAGACGCTCTTTGAGATGCCTTCCGTTTGCTGCTAGCCTCTGGTTCCATGTGGATCCTTTGGCTGGGCTGTCTTAAAGTGACCACACAGTAGTCTTGTCTGGGATGGCGGGCATCGGTCATGGTTTAAGGTCTTCAGTGGAAGCCAGAAAAGAACATGGGCTGTCGTGAAATAATTTCAAGGGTCTGATGATGGAGGATTGTACTTCTAGCAGCCACTGTCCAGTAGAATTTTCTACAATGATGGAAATGCTCTCGATCGGTACTTTCTAGTACAGTGGCCACTAAACGAATGTGGGAATTGAGCGCTTGAAATGTGGCTAATGTGACAGAAGTAAATTTTATTTACTTTTGGATAATTTAACTTTAACCACATCTAAAGGCGGTTACCATATTAGTACAGTCAAAGGGTTTCTAAGTCTCCTTCTGTCCTGCTACCTTCTTGGAAACATCAGCTCAAGTCCTCTACAGAGGGGGTTACCGTGTCTTCCAGGTTAAAAACTTAGTTTGAGAAAAATTCTCAGAGTTTTTTCCCTAGGGTATTTTGGGGAGATGGAGCTGAAAGCAAGCATCATTACTTCTTTTCTTTTACAAAAGAAAAAAAGTAAGCTCACATACCCCGCAGTGGGCACCCATTCCTATCCCACCACCTATCACATTAGTGAGGGCTTTGAAACCAGGTCTTTAGTTTTACCCAAGACAATAAGCTGTTACCAACAAAAATGCTTATTTGTTTATACCTACTACATGACGTGAGCTGTGTTGAGTTATATGTTGGGCACAACGGTTGGCTATCATACCTCTCTTTAAATAATTAATATTGTGGAAGTGGAAATAAAGTATTTTCCGAAGTATGTTCCAAGCAACCTTAGACCCACGGGGGCACTGTGGTCAAATATATTTTGGGAAGACTTCATTTGGTACCTCCTCTTGCAGGTATGGAACCTGTTTTAACATGTATCAACTTTAATAATATAATAGCCAGTTACTTTAGCAACAAAAGTGAGTTTACTTGAGAAGAGCCTGAGGAATTGCAATTTGGGACCTGTAACTATGGCAGATCATAGGCAAATCCAGAGAACAACGAAGGGGAATTTGCTTTTATAGGGAAAAAGGTTGGGGGTGGGTAGCTGGGAAGGGCTATAAAAACCAAAGAGTCCATTGGAGGATATTGGGAGCCCAATGTATGGAGGTTTCTCATTGGTGGGGCTGCTCCAGTCTCTGATTGGCTGGGCTGTTGGGCAAAGAGTTTTCTTCTTTCTGCTGGACAGTAAAGCAGACAACACCTTCCCGTGGGAGATATAGGTGCTGTCTCAACCTGTCTGGAGTAATTGACTATGCATGGCAGGGGCCTGAGACCTCCCCCTCCAAGCCTGTCCTGCCTCTCATTTTATCTGAAGTTCCTTTAATTCCACACATGGTAAAGTTTTCCAAATATTCAGCTGTAAAGAAATCTCCCTTACTTTGTTTAGCCCAACTTTTCTCTGATGTACTTGGCCACAGACTTCTTTTTGCCCCCATGATATCCACTAATATTGATTTGAACTGGTGTTTTGTTGGTGAATGTAGCTCTTTGGGTGGTGCTACATTAGAGTGATGGGTAAGGAAATAGGGGAAGGATGAATCATTTCCTCCTGAGGGTAAAGGACAATTTCATGGAGAAGCCTGAAGTTGCCACCATTCCTTATTCCCTCACCCTGCTTTCTTTTCTTCGTGGCATTCATCACTAGGTGATATGACGCATATTTAGTTTTCCTTAATTCTCTGCTTCACCGCCACTAAAATCTACTCTCCAGGAGAGAGGGTACCAGTGCATCTTTTTCCCTCTGCTGTGGCCCCAGTACCCACTTCATCCATGCATATCTTTTGACTGAATATGGAAAGAAAGAAGACATTTCAGCTGGGCTTTGAAGGAGTGGAAGGGTTTTAATAGGCTAGACATTCATTCTAGAAGGAAGGAGAAACACAGAAGAATAAAAGCACTTAGCAAGTTGTTGGGAAGCTGGCTTTGTTTGAAGACACAGTGCGATCTTCCAGTGGCAGGAGATAATACTGCAAGGATTCACGGAGGCCAGTACATGAATTGAGAGAGAAACAGGGAGAGGGAGAGAGGAGAGAGGGAGGGAGGGAGAGAGAGAGGGAGGGAGAGAATCACCTTATAGGAGCATCTTCTAAGAGGGTCAAGATGTTGGAGTTACCTCGCTATCTCCAGGAGGTCCTGGCTTCTCTATTGAGGAAGAGAAAGTGCTAGAGGAGTAAGCCACTCTCTGTTTTCTGGAATTCTGGCCAGGTTACCAGCCCACAAACAAATCCACTGATATATCTGTACCGATGATACACACGCATGAAATACGCCTGGTACCTGCTTTTATACATTTTTATAAGATTGTGCATTTAAAATGAACTTGCTCCATTGTATCTACAGGGAAGCAAAAGACATAGCCTAAAACATGCAAACCAGTGGCTCTCAAAAGTTGCCATCCTTATAAACGTGTCTTGTCCGGATGTTAAGGAGATGAGTCATCCTTCTGGGAAAAAGGGCATTGCCCGTCAGGCTGTATTTCCTCTCTGCTTTGTCATTCAGAATACAGATGTGCTTTAGAGGCAGGGACAAAAAGCAGAACACGTTTCTTTTAATGTTGTTTGTCTTTCTTCCTAATTAAAGAAACGTTTTGTTCCCCGAATAGATACTGGGCAGCTAACTAGGCTAATTTGTACAGCCTCATGGGAAATGAGATGTTCATCGTTTCTACAACGTGAGTCCTGTCCGACCTTGTGTAGAGATTAAAATGTGCATCCTGTTCTCTCTAGGTAAGAAGGTACTCCCCACAGAATCTCCCTCAACCTTGGCAGCCCCGGAGTTGCTAGTTTCCCCTCCTGGACCCTCTGCCAAAGTCACGTGAGTTTTACGCTCCTTACCCCAAGTGAAGGACGGTGAGGTCAGTAGCAACACATCAGCATCAACAACAACCACTTATGTTTCAAGCCCTGTGTGAGGCGTTGTAGGAAAGTGTGCTCATTGCTTTACACGGACGGGCTTAGTTAACCCTGGTAACCACCCTCCGAGGAGGGGATGCTTTTCTTTTTTGTGTGTGTGGTGAGTGCACTGAGGCAGCGAGCGAGCAGATAGGCAACTGAGCATCACAGAGCAGGTATATCTGGGCTAGGATTTGGATATAAACCATTTCACTCCAATGTCCATATCCACTCTATGACATTTTGCTCGAGACTTTTTAGGTCTATTTTTCTGTGTCCATTTGATCGCGACTTAAAATATACATACATACATATGCGTATATATGAATACATATATGCCCTCTGATGTCCTTTATTTGTGATGTATACTCTGCCTATTAAAAACTGGTCTAAGACGATTTGCTTGATACAAAACTAAAGACAACTGGAGAACATGAATCGTACAAATGGGAAAGAGGAGGAAATCGTACCAGAAGCCAAGGGCAAGGTGGCAAGATGTTCATGGCATTGAAGTTTATCTTTGAACCTCCAGGGAGCTGAGGGAAGGAAGCAAGAAGCCTCCTCTCTTGCTCATTCCATGTCTATGTCCTGCTAAATGTTTCCAAATGACATTTTCCTCATAGCATGTCCGCAGATGATAGGCTCCTCTAGCTCTGGGGAGGACCAGGGCCCCCATCTCTCTCATAGAACAGAAGACAGAGTGAGAATAGATCAGCATCCAAGTCTTAAGGCTGTGCTGACCCCTGAGGGGTGGGGGCATTGCGTGTGTGTGTATACACAAGTGTGTGTGTTTAACTAATGATGTTTCCAGAGACCTGACCTTACAAAGTTCTAATTGGCTGCGGTCCTGGACTCAGTACACTAGACAATGCCCTGCAGAGATGAAAGACCATCCTTAGTAGGATCTGACTTAAGCAACTATGCAGTCCACAGAAAGGCAATATAGAACCAGCAGGAGCTTTGAAACAATGGGAGGAGGTTGGCGTTGTTACCCATGGGGACTGCGCATGGGTTGGGTTTGAGTGCTCTGGAGTCAGATGAAGTGAGTTCAAATCTTGCCTCAGATCTTGGCTAGACGTTTACCCTGGCTACGTAAAAAATGGGACCGCCTCGAGGGCTGCTTTCACACCTGTTGAGATGATGTATGCAAAAGAGGATAGTCAGTGTCTGGCACATAATAAATGCTTCATCAGTGGCAGTCTCACACGTGCTGATTTGTAGAGATCTTATTCAGTTGATTGTCACTCATTTTGATACCTTATTACACTTATGGAGACGCAAATGCAACTTATTTCAGCTGCGTGTGGAGGCATCACTATTGTTCATCAATTTCTAGTTCTCTTTTTCTTCCTGGATGTACAGGAGACTACTCTTCCCAGCTTCCCTTGCAGCTAAACAGAGCCATGAGACTCGTTCTGGCCAATGAAACGTGAGTGGAAGTGATGTGCACCACTTCTGGTTGAGAGGGTGAATAAGCCACAGCTAGGTCTCCAGTTTCTGCCCTGCACCAGGATCTGGGACCACAGGCTGAGGGAGCTGTGTCCCAAGATGGCAGAGCTCTTGTAGCCTGGGGTCCTGAGTGACTGGGTGGAGCACAGCACTCCTCCCCACTACCACCACCACACACACGCGCACGCACACACGCGCACACACACACACACACACACGCAAGGCTGGACATGCTATGTGATCATGAAAGGGACAAACCACTGAAAATCTCTTTTATTTACTACTCAGCCCATTCTATCTTGACTAGTACAGATTCCCAGAATCCAGAGGCAAATTTGATACAGTGGAAACAAATGTCTCCAATTTCTATTGAAATTAAATTCAAGGCTCATAAAATTATGATTGTACCCTTTTGCTTGTACCCTTATTAAGAGATTATAATCTTCTGTCTAACAAATACTGATATCATGTTAATCAGAGTGAGGTGTTTTTCTGTAATACTACATGTTCAGCAGTTTTCATTTCTGTTGGGTTGTTGTTGTTACATTTAGATCTTGGAAACATTCCTTATAGTCCAGTGTGTATCTTACCACAAATCTATCAAATCAAAAACATATATATATATATATATATATATATATACACACACACACAGGTATATAAACTATATATGTGTGTGTATATACACATGGTTTTTGAGAGTTTTATAACTCAGGCTTAAGGGGCTAATGGTGAATCTAGAGAAAGCTGAGTCAGGGGTCTGGTCTGGGGTTTTAGGAATGCTCCGCACAATTCACCATCTTTGAGAAACTGAGAGGACTTGCCAGGGAGGATTGTGCATTGGCCCCACCGTGCGTGCAGTAAGGATATCAAGGCTTCTTCCCTCATCTGGAAATGAGACAGAGTGTCCAGCAGGGAAAAAAAAAAAACCACACCCAGAAATGAAGGAGACTAGAGAATACACTGCTGTCTAGGGCAGTGGTTCTCAGATTTCAGCCTGTATCGTCACCTGGAGGTCTTGTTCACACAGGCAGCTGGGCTCTGCCCTGGAGTTTCTCATTCAGCAGGTGTGGGGTGGAGCTGAGAATCTGCATTTCTGACAAGCACTCGGGTGACACTGCTGCTGCTGCTTCAGGAACCACACATTGAGAACTGCCACTCCAGAGCCCTGTTTGTCCAGAGGTGGTCTCTGGATTGATAGCGTCTGTATCACCCGGGAGCTTGTTAGGCTGCAGAGTCTCAGGCCCTGCCCCAGACCTCCGTCCCCTCTTCCTTCCTTTATCCTTTTGTGACTTTGGACCAGATCATCTCCCTAAGCCTCCTTTTCAAAGGAGCCTAATAACAGGATCTACCTCTTACGATTGTTTTGTATCGTTAATGTGCAGAAAACTCTTAGAACAACTGTGGGCATATATTCTCCTAGGAAGCTTTTCAAGTCTTGGCTTCTGTCATGATTTCTTATACGGATGTCTAAACACAAACTGTGGGCTGTGCTGATGGCTGAACTTGCGAATCAATGTCTCATTTATCTCTGTATCTTGATAGCACTTGGCACAAGTCCTTTGGTACCTTAGATGCTCAGTAAATGTTGGGTGAATGAATGAACATGCAGGTGTCTGTGTGTTGTCTGTGTGTTCGCTCTACCTTTCAGCAGAAGGAGGGATGTACACACTCAGGTCCTGGGGTGGAAGGAGCTCAGAGCATTGGAGGACCCCAAAGAAGACCAGGGCACTGCAGGAACGGAGGGGGATGGACAGAGAGTTGAAGAGCTCAGAGAGATGGGCGGGGCCAGATCATACAGGGCTTTTCCTACCATATTAAGGAATTGGAAATTCAAACCTCTTTTTCAAATTAAGCATCGCGATCACTCTAACAGTCCTCTGAAGATTCTCTCCCGAAACTGCCTCTGAGCTGCCATATTTTTGAAAACTGTGTTTATGTGGCAGCTGCTGCCATGAAGCTTTGTGTTTTGCGATTACTCCTCTCGCTAACAGCTGTCGGCTGCTTCTAGAACTTTGTTTACCTAATTTGGTTAGGCTGGTACGCAGACAAATGGGCTTTGATATGATAAATGGTCCATGAAAGTGAGAGGAGAAGACACACAGCACTCATTTCCATTCTATCCAGGAATAAATAAAAAGGTTACCAGCTGTGAAAAACCACCAGATTAGAAGCAGATTTCTGACTGTCAGCCTGCTGGGAGATAATCTTGTCAGCGTGACCTGCAAAAGTGGTAATAATTTGCAATTATGTACCAGCCTTTCTCTTAGGACACACAAACGCTTTCTAAATATTTCCCTAATGTCAGTGAGGCAGAGATGCTGGGATATTATCATTTTGCAATTAAAAAGTCATCTTAAAAAGAAACACTTTAATAATCTTTCTCAGGCTGCGCCTTTGGAAAGCTTCTCAAGCCGGTGGTTTGGGGAGGGGAATGACTACCTGATTGTGTTCCCTGGACACCTAAGAGCTTGGTGCTTGCATGTGTGTTTCCATGAGGGCCTCTTTGTTGAATGCCGGAGCAGGCAGCTTTGGTTTCCTTTACAATGCTGCCCTGTGAGATAGATTGGAGGGAGTGAAAGCACTTTAACCCATGCATCCTTCAGAACCGGCCATACCTTACTGAGTCCTGAAGGTCAAGAGGAATCATGGCGGCCAACTCCTTGTTGATGTCACTCCAAGAACTTTCCACAAGCTTGCTGGAAGAGGGTGTCTTATTCATGGGCTGCTGAGCAAAGTGTTTTCTTTGTTGGTTGTTGGTTCAAAAACTTTTCTAGAACAGAGACCAGGAGGTTTTCCAGTCACTAATGAGAGCCAGGCCTCTGTGCCAGGGCTATGGCAAGGGCTCCTGCTAGGAACCGCGAGAAATGCAGGTTCTAACCTTGGTTTTGACAACCACTCACACTGCATGCCTTCAGGAAAATCATCTAACTCCCCTGAAACATTTTTTTCCTTTATCTAAAATGCGTATCTTCTAAGAGTGTTGAGAACACCAAGCGAGGTAACAGAAGTACAAGCAGTTTGAAAATCACAAAGGGATACACATACCTGGGGAAGGATTTTTATCATGTTATATGGAAAAGAGGCCTGAGCTCAGGCATTCTGACCCCTTTTCTATGCTGACCCCGATATAACCGCTGCCCCATCATCCAAGTCTGTTCCCCCTCGAACTGGAGGGGCAAGTCCATGGTATACACACTCTCTTTCTCTTCCATTGTTCACCCATCATAATTGCTGTCAGTTATCATCCCAGAACCCATGCAGAGCTGAGTCTGTCTTGGTACAACACTCTTGACAGCCAATTCAGGTTACAACAGTTCAATTACAATGGTCATCTGAAATGAAATGAAACTGTCCGCGGACCTCTAGCACTTCTTGATAGCTCTTCCAACGCCCCTGCAACTTACAAAGGGAGAAGACTAGAATGACTACATAGTTACCACCCAGCAAAGCATTGCTTGGCAGAAATATCTAGTCTCTGGGGAAGGTCCCTGGTGGAAGGTGCCAGAGAGTGATGGTCACCCAACGTGGTGTCTGTTTCTCAGCCCTGCTGTCAAGACCTGTAGGACTAGTCCTGACCAACAGCCTTTGAACAGAAGCGGCCTGTGTCGCTCCTGGGACAAAGCATGGAAGATCCTCCTGGCAGCTCTTCCCTGGGTCTTACTACTGAGAAGGCCATGAGTTCCACAGGGCACAGCTACCAGATGGCAAAGTATTCATTATCTCAGGCTGCTGGGGGACAATTTGCTTGGGCTGCTGTAAACAAGGTATCACAAACTGAGTGGCTTAAATAACAGAATCATGTGATCTCACAGTTCTGGAAGTTAGAAGTATCAACACAAGGTCAAGGAAGTCAAGGTGTCATCAGGGTTGGTTCCTTCTGATGGCTGTGAGGGAGAACCTATTCCATGCTTCTCACCTGGCTTCTAGTGGTTTGCTTCCAACCTTTGGCATTCCTTGGCTTGTAGAAACATCACCCCATCTCTGTTTTCATCCTTACATGGCTGTTTCCCTGTGTGCATGTCTCCAAACTTCCCCTTTTTATAAGGGCGCCAGCCATATTGGATTAAAGGCCCACCCTACTCCAGGAGACCTCATCTTAACAAGTTACATGATGACCTTACTACCAAATAAGGTCACATTCTGAGGTTAGGGCATCAATATATGCATTTTGGGGGAACACAATTCAAACTCAAAACAGTGTTGGCCCACATTGGATATGTTGTATGAGTCAAAAATACACTTCTCTTTTAAGCAACTGAGACTTGAAGGTTGTTTGTTGTATCGGCATTGTCTCACTTGTCCTAATTAACACCAGAAGTTTAAATTATATGCACAGTAAGTAATCAGCTTGCTCACAGGGGGCATGAAGTTGAGAGCAGCGTTCTTTCTGAGAGGTGGGCTCTCCCAGTGTGAGTGCCTTACAGGTTGGTGATGACTCACCTCCTCACAGCCTCACAGAAATGGAGCTTCCTGGTTGCCTAACTAAACCAGGTCATGCCTTGGACCATGCCTTTAGACCATGTCTATACCAGGTCCTTCATGCCTCACTTTTAACTTCCTGAGAAGCATCACAAAACAAAGACAGAAAGAAAAGAAAAATACTCTTTTCTTGGGACCAAAGGACAGATAATCCGTGTATTAACACTATGCTGTCAAAGAAGAGTCTCCAGAGATCTCCTAGTCCAAGTGACTCAGCTGTAGATGAGGAAATTGTCATCTTGACCGGGGAAGGGGCCCCTCGTCCAAGGTCATGAGGTTAATATGAGGCAGAGCTGGAGAGAGGTATTAGAGCACGTGAGGGCCAAATACATTTTTTGAGCTTCGAGCACTGCTATGTTTAAATGTTTGTATCCCTTCAAAGTTCACGGGTTGAAACTTACTGCCCGAAGTGTTGGTATCAGGAGGGAGAGCCTTTGGGAGGTGATGGGGTCATGTGGGTGCTGCCCACATGAATGGGATTAATGTTCCTATATAAGAGACCCTGCTGAGCTCCCTAGTCCTTCCACTTTGTGGGGATACAATGAGAAGTCTGTGACCTGGAAGAGGTTCCCCTGCCTGACTGTAATGGCACCGTGATCTTGGACATCCAGCCTTCAGAACTTTGAGAAATAAATTTCTGTTGTTTATAAGCCACCCAGTCTGCAGTATTTTGTTATAGGGGCCTCAGCAGACTAAGACAAGCAGCTTATACTTCAGCAATGGGAATCGGTATTAAGTATGATTTTCATAAAGATGAACCAGAAAGATAAGTGCCTTGCAATAACAACTGAGCACTTGAAATGTGGCTGCAATGAATTGAGGTACGCTGTAGTGTAAAATACGCACCAAATCTTGAAGACTTAGTAGGAAAAATTAATAATTTTGTTAATTAGGATCACATGCTGAAATGATAGGTGAGATGAAATATGTTATTAACATTAATTTGTTCTGTTTCTTTTTACTTTTTAGACATATGGCTACCACATAATGTAAAGTTACAATGTGGCTTGCAGTTGTAGAACACATTATATTTTTATTGGTTAGTGCTGACTCAGGGTGATTGTTAAAATGCAGATTCCAGAACCTTGTTCTAAACAAAGGGAATAGAATCTTTGGTTTTTTGGCTCAGGATTAATTTTTAAAAGATTCCCCAGTAACTCTGTTGCAGGCTACATTTTGAGCTTAGAATATGCCACGAATTAGCTAGAGATAGCTGACAGCTGCCCCTTAAGTTCACCATAGTCTGTACCATTCCCTATTGTCTGTCCTCTAGTCATTGAAGCTGAGCATCCCTTTCCATCATTGTAAGACAAATATTAGCACAAGTGAGAGAAAGATGAGAGGGAAATTTTTTATTTACCTACATGTCAAGCTTTGGGAAAAAATAGGAATCATTTTTGTTTCCACAAATACTCCCTCCCATTTCTCTTGAAACACAGAATATGCTAAATGTTTGTTTGGCAGTGCCTGGGGATAGTGGGGATTTTTTTCCAGCCTCCTTCATTAGGTTGAAGGAGGGCTGGTCTGCCTGACCTCTCTGGCCATGGAAGTTAGAGTCCATCTAACCAAGGTCCAATGTCTGTCTGGGTTGGTGAGAAATTATAACTCTTATTTTCCTTTTTTGCTAAGATTCTTCTCTTCTCTTTTACACTGGATTTCTGGGAAAATGAGAGGAAGCCTTAAATTATGTTTGTGTTTTTCTTCCCGTCGTGTATGAGTCTTTGGCTCCAGGTAATGTTTATTCATTTAGAGGAGAAAAGCCTATTTCACACCCTCCTGGAACTAGGAAAATAGCCTTTCATCATATTAATAAAATAGAATTAATGAATCAAGAAGAAATATTATCCTGGATTCTTGATTCTTCTTCAGTATACCAACTGACTTCTATAAATTTAGAAATAGTCTGTGAATAACAGTATAATTTCTATTTGATTTTTAATACCGTAAGTAGATGTGTGTGTGTGTAAATTTTGAGATTAAAATTTTTCAGATAAAGGAATACTATAAATCTGCCTAGAAAACTTGGTAAAAAGAAGATAATTAAGGGGGAAAATAGAAACAACCTGAAATACTGCCATGCAGAAATACTTCTAGTATTTATATTTGTCTGTAACTTTTTTTACATATTTAAACTCATATATTCTTTTTTATGAATGATATTTTATTTCATTTCTTTCCATTTCATTTTAATTTTTTTACACTAATTATGATTTCTAACACTGATATGATACTACTACCATGCATAGTCAAATTTCCTCAATTGTCCTAAAGCTGTGCTTTTTTTTTTTTTTGGCTGCGTGGAGCAGCTTGTGGGATCTTAGTTCCCTGACCAGGGATTGAACCCTGGTGGCCGCAGTGAAAGCTCAGAGTCCTACCACTAAGGAATTCCCTCATAGATTCTTAGAAAGGTGTTTTCTGACATACAAATAGGAGTATGCTACACTATATACAGTTTCATATCCTTCTTTTTATCACTAAACATTGTATAGCATGGACTTTTCTCCAGATCATTTTTTTTCAAAAATATAGTTTTAATAGTTGAATGAAGCTTGCATTTTTGATGGATTGAAGTTTGAGTCAGTTTGTGTTATATCAGTGTAGGCTAAGAATATGATGTCATTAAAGTTATTCTCTCTCAAAGGATGATGATGTTGAGGATGACACTGATGCTAATTACAACCTCTAAAAAAAGTGCCTTTTCATCTCTCTTTCTGCCAGAGAGTAGGAGTCTTTCTATTCCATTGGGTAGAGTGAATAGCTGCTGACTTTTCCTGTATTTAACATGGAATATGAGGCTGCAGTTTACACTCCCAGATGTTTTCTCTGTAGATCAAGTGCCCCCTCATTACATGATCAGTGGGAGCAGCATAAAACAGGATTTCTGAGGGCAGGATACAGGGGTTTAAATCCCAGCTCCACTATTTGTAGGCTGTGTGACCTGGGGCTAGTTTCGTACCCTCTCTGATCCTTACTTTTCTCATCTGTAAAATATGGATAATCCAGTGACTTCCTCCTAGGGCTGTTGTGTGGATTGAATGTGATGATAAATACCACATGGTAGTGAATTCTAAACAAATAGTAAGACTTCAACCAATGGTGGAAATTCTCCCCCTCGTCATCATCATCCTCATCATCTTCACATTTTACTTGGTTATTTTCTCTCTCTCTCGAGCATGAAAACCTCTCACAAAGCAGAAGCTCTCCTGTGACATATATCTTGTCTGACTTTCACTGGGCATCGTGTCCCAGACTTAGGTGCAGTTGCTTAACAAATGTTTATCGATCATTTCATACGTCTTTTGCCTTCTCTATAAATAGACATTTTTACTTTAAAGACTAAGTCCCAGGCATCCCTGCAAGAAACAGAGCCATTTTGTACATGGTAGTGGTACAGTCACACTTGATTATTTTACTAATTTATTCCTCAAATACACCAACTAATCTGTCTTCTCACATCGTCATATGCACCCACCATGCACTAGGCCAGAACCGAATGCTGGCAAGTTGGCCCCTGCCATCAAGAAGCCCAAAGTCTAACATCTCTTTTGTGTTGGTGATGTGCTCAGCATTTGGCTAGGCTTCTATTTTTAGCACAGAGCAATTTCAAGACTTTATTTACCTGCCAGACTGCTTTTGTTGGTGATGGCTGGTAAACCTCCTTTGAGCAGCGGTGTTTTTCTGGTCATAGCAATTTCAGGAATCTCTGAATGAAAAGGAAGTTTAATTTTGTAGGGGAATTCTGTATTTAAATATACGACACAAATCATACAGTTCAGGTATGTTATTTAAAGATAAATCTGTTAGCCTGATTGGAATTCCCCATTACTTCTTCCTCTCGTTGATACTTTCGCGTCTCTCTAAGAAAGCATGCAGTGGTCCAATTGTCAGTGATGAGATTGGCAAAGTCTGGTGCTGCGACCTGGCCGTGTCATTGTTGAAGCCAAGTTCGTGTGCCCAGTGCACAGTGAGGCCAAACAAACTGAAATGTTGGAGTCTGGAGTGGAGAAAGGATTATTTATTGCAGGGCCATGCAAGGAGAACGGGGCGGCTACTGCGCAAAAGGGAAGAAGCTTTCATTGAAGCAACATTTGCGGGGGAGGGCTGCAGGTGTGTGACCCTCCTCTGATTCTCTGGCGGTGAGATAACAGGATGGCTTTCTGGGAATCTCAGCCATCAGCCTCTGGTTCCAACCAGTCTGGGCTTGTGCTCAGCCTGAGGTCCCCATCCTCTGCCTGGGTGGAGGCCTTAGTTCTGAAGGAAGAACTCAGAGATCCGTATCAGATTTCTCTGCGCAGCTCCCGCCCCGCCCCCAGGAAGCGTGGGCGCCAGGTCCCATGCTGCACTATTGTTTCTTTCTGCATTTCCTCACTCCCCTAATTAGTAGCTATTTGAATCTGCCCTTTGGAACTCAGGGAAGGTCTAGGAGGCTGAAACCCTTTTCCTACAAACAAGCAATTGGGGACACAGAAAGGCCTTTGTACTTGGGAGGGCCTTCCAGGGTCCTGCTTGGTTTCACCCTGCCCGTTTCTTTTCCTCCCCCTCCGCCTCTACCCTTTGATTTATACTATTCTTTCTACTCCTTTCCTTGTATCGAAAATAAAGGCTTTCTCCATGGCCCAATTCAAGATTCACCAAGGAACACTTTTTGACAGAAAAGGAGGTAGCTGCCTCAGGGCTCATGACAACTCCTGTTTGCAGTTATTACTAATTATCTTAACTGTGCAATTAACATCTCTATTTTCTGTTTCCTAATTAGGCTAGATAATGAACTTGTGATTTCCATGAGTTAGCCAGGATATCGGTCCTATCTGAAGTAGCGATCCCCTGCTTTTCTTTTCATCGCCTATAACTGTGAAACTGAAATTTCATTGTACATTTTTACATTTATTTATGTGTTGTCTGTCTAACCCACTAGAAGATAAACACTATGGGAAAAGGGCTTACGTTGCGTTTACTGCTGTATCTCCAGTACGTAAACAGCACATGGCTCATGGTCGGTACTCAATAAACACTTGTCGAATGAATGAATATATTTTCAAGAATTGACTAGTGTACAAGATAAAGGTGGCCCCCAACCTCTTGTGTGTCTCTTGCTGAAGAAAACTGTGGTGGCAGCAATAAAAGTGAACCCAGAGGTGCTATACTTTCCTCATCCTTTGCTTCTCACAGGTAGCCCATCAGCGAGTCTATAAGTTCTGTGTTCAAAATACATCTTGAATCTGACCCTCTCCATCTCCATTGCTACTGCCCAAATCTAAGCCACAGTCATTTCCCCACGTGGGGAATGGCTTAGTGTCTCTGCATCCTTCCATTTCAACCCGTTCCTCTGCACAGCAGCAAAAGAGATCTTCTTAAATTTGAATTGCATCTTGGCAGTCTACTTAAAATCCTTCAAACCCAAAACTCTCAGAAGATAATCCAAACTGGAACCAAGGTCTTCGAGGCCCATCACAACCGTCCCTTTCTTTGTTGGTCAATGTCACCTCATGCCTCTCTTTTTTTTGGCCTGCTGTGCTCCAACCACATTGTTTTTCCCTCAGTGCCTGGAATGTGCCGAGCTCTTTTCCACCCCAGGACCTTTGCATATGTCCCCTCCACCTGTAATTCTCTCCCCCTCAACTCCTTCTCTTTAGGGTAAGATGTCACCTCTTCAGAGATACCTCCCATCCTCCCCATTCTGTTAGCCTTTCCGCCAACTGCTCTTTGTTTTTCTCCTTTGCCTGTTTTATCGCCTTTAATTATTGATTTTCCCTTCTTGTCTGCACCACCAGAGTATAAACTGCAGGAGGGGAAAGGTGGTAGCCATAGCTTCACTGTTGTCTGCCTAGTACTGACCACTGTGCTGATAATTAAGTACCAAGTAAGTGCTTGTATTCGCTTCCTGTCTATGGCCACTGTAACAAATTGCCACAACTTTGTGACAAAGCAAAGCAAAGCGGATGTATCGTCTTATAGTTCAGGAGGTCAGAAGTACAAAAGGGGTTTCACTGGGGTAGAACCAAGGTGTTGGCAGGCTCTGGATGTTCTAGGGGAGAACCGTCTCCTTGCTGTTTCCATCTTGTAGAGGCTGCCTTCATTCAGTGGCTCATGGACCCCCTTTTTCCATCTTCAAAGCCAGCAGTGTTGCATCCCTGTGTGCCTTTCTTTTCTAATCATATATTCCTTTGACTCTCTTCTGCTGCTGCCCTCTTGCACTTTTAAGAACCTTGTGATTACATTGGGCATACTTGGATAATCCAGGCTAACCTCACTATTTTATTTTTTGAGTTAAATACTCCTTTTTTTAAAAAATTGAAGTATATTTGATTCACAGTGTGTGTTAGTTTCAGGTGTACAGCAAAGTGATTCGGTTATACACAATATATTTCTATTCTTTTTTATATTCTTCTCCCTTATAGGTTATTACAAAATATTAAGTATGGTTCCCTGCGCTATACAGTAGGTTCTTGTTGCTTTTCTGTTTTATGTATAGTAATGTGTATATGTTAATCCCGATAATCTCACTATTTTAAAGTTAGCATATTATCACTTTTAACTCCATCTGTAACCTTAATTCCCTTTGCCATGTCATTTAACAAATTCACAGGTTCTGGGCATTAGAAGATGGACACCTTGGGGGACCATTATTCTGCCTTGAATAAATAAATGGCCAGCTGTTCTTTGTGGGCAAGTGGCTGCATTTAAACTTCTTTTGTTGTTTCCTGTGCCTACCCAAGCCAGGCCAATGTTCAGGCTCAGTAGTTACTGTGATAGGCACTTTCTGGTTCCCAGAGAAACACAGCAGGC
Organism: Phocoena sinus; assembly: GCF_008692025.1. Lineage (NCBI taxonomy): Eukaryota > Metazoa > Chordata > Mammalia > Artiodactyla > Phocoenidae > Phocoena > Phocoena sinus. The sequence goes on along the minus strand of NC_045781.1, from coordinate 49,197,778 downwards.
TCAGACAGGAGTTCTTTTAATGATCAGCCCTAGGAGAGGGCCCGGTGATCATCAAGGTACTAGGTGAAGAGTTTTTTTTAGCATCTAATTAAATATCTAATATTTTTTGTCAGGTGTGAGATTTATAGTAGGTGCCCCTGGAATTGGCACGGTTTCTTCTGGAGTGACAAATGTGGGCATTATAAACGTTTGTACCTAAGGTGATTCCAATCAAGGTGATTAATTTCTGGGAGATTAATACAGGGAAGCCGAAGGCCATGTTTTGCAATCGGGCAGACCGCTCTTGGCCCGACCTGGATTGAATTCCAGCTTTGGAGTGGGAAAAAAAATATGGAGATAGCACTTTCATGAGCCGCGTACACGTGGCTGCACCCTCCCCTCTGAGGTGAAGGAGTGGAATGAAGTAGTGTGTTTTCTGGGAAAAGCTGCTGATACCCAGCCTCCCATAATTTCACGTGCTTTTCTCAAGGACAACACAGCAAAGACATTCCATTGCGAGATGGGTTTCTCTCGGAGGAGACCTTGTGTTAAGCTGTCATAGCCCAGGCTATTTTTAGTGATGGTGTTTTAAAAACTTAAGGAGCCTATCTCCCCTCACCAGGCTCAAGCTCAGGGTTGCTATGCAACAGGCCCATCGTCCTGGTGGCTCTCACACTCTTTTCTCCCAGATATTCAGTGAACTGGACCTTGGCAGAAACCAAGCAATAGGGTGAGGCTGTCTCCTGGGAAGGAAGAGCAATGGCTTTGGAATCTCTCAGACCAGAGTCCTGCCTTCACCTGCTTCCAGTTGTGTGGCCTTGGGCAAATCTCTGTATCTCCCTGGGCCTCAGTTTCACCATGTGTATAATGGGGATGCTATTAGTACCTAACTCATAAGGTTATTTTGAGGACCAAATGTGATGCTACATGTAAAGTACTTAAAACATGATGTTTTGTTATGGAGTCCAAGCTCATACTGATCGCCATATGACGGGCCAATAAAAAAATAGAGAGACGAGGTGCTGGGGCAGGGAATAGTGGCTTTATTCGGAAAGGCGGCAGACGGAGAAGATGGTGGACTAGTGTCCCAAAGAACTATCTTCTCTGAGTTAGGATTCAAGCTTCTCTTAAGCTACAAAGGGCAGGGGTGTGGCTGGTTGTTATAAACTTCTTGGTGCGGGAATCCTTCGTTCTTGCAGCTGTCCGTGTAGGTCAGGTCACAGTGTCCCTGGAAACCTCCCACAGGACAGATATTATTCTCTGTTCTGCAGCTTTTTATCTCCGTATGAATGAAAAGAATCTTCCACAAGATAATTTTCTACAAAACTAAAAATAAAACAACAGCAATGCTAGCAGTTAACGCTGGTGAGCATACGATGAGTACAAATGCTCATAATTAGATGCTGTTTCATTGATTTTCACAAAGAGCCCTGTGACTTCACGACTTTGCTGCCTGAGCATTGTGGACAAGCCTGAGTTACTCTGCAAATACGGTCCTGGTGCCTCTCTATGTGTGTTTTAGGGCCACTGGGACAGAGGTCTGGGAAATTCCTTAGTGAGCCATGGGTGACATCTTTAATTCTCATCTAGAGCTGATAGTCTTGCCTGTCTGCCCACCAGTAAAAATAAGCTCCCCCATCTGTAGAGCTCTTCACAATTTGTAGAATGCTTTCACATAGATGATAACACCTACTGACTGCTTAATTATGTGCCTACAGAGTGCTGTTTGCTTTTTAAATGTTTTAAGCGCTAACCTTCACAACAAGCTGATGGGATAGGTACTATTATAGAGAGGGCAAACTACTTAGCTAAGGTTACTCAGCTAAGCACTGCTAGATAGAGACTTTATCATTGGAGCTGTTTCAACCCAGGGTCCACATTCTTAACCATGACCCTACACTCCCTTCCATTTGACATTCACAGAAAGGCTGCCCCATGGACAGGAAAGGTGATTTCTCTCTGTCTTGTATCAGGTAGAGAAACAAAGTGAAATAAAAGTAAGTGCAGGATTACAATTAGAAGTCAGGTTTTGGACATTTAGAATAATAGTGCTTTGGCTCTTCCATCATGCTCCATTAAATAGACTAGAGGGGGACCATTTTATAGTCTATAAAGGAAAAGGGACACTGCATGATCTATAAGGCTACTTCACATCGCATATTTGAGCCTTTTCTGGTTTCTCTAATTTAAATGGGTGTAATAACAACCCTTGGCCAGCGGGGGCGCTTTCACAATCAGATGGGCTGTGCCTTTAACACCGTTTTTCAGACTCTAATGTGCATCCAGATCTCTTTGGGACCCTGTTAAATGCACATTCTGATTCTCTAAGACCGAGGAAGGGCCTGGGACTTTGCATTTTCTGGCTAGTTCCCAGGTTATGCCAATGCTGCTGGTTCTGGGACCACACTCTGAAGAGCAACTTTTAGTCTAGTGCAAGAGTGAGGGGCTGAAGAACATTTTGGGGGTTGACTGACAAGCACGTACAGTATGAGAAGTTCTTGTTTCCTTTTCATTTTTTCTGTCTTGTTACTTTGATACAGACTCATTAATTGACCAAAATTTGGGTTCTGAGCTTTGAAACAAGGTCTGACATCAGGAAAAGGTCTTTGAATACTTTCTCACACCATGTTAAAAAATAAACTCAAAATGGGCTAAAGACTTAAATATGAAACCTGAACCCATAAAACTTCTAGAAGAATACAAGCAGTACGCTCTTTGACATCGGTCTTGGCAATATTTTTTTGGATCTCTCTCCTCAGGCAAGGGCAACAATAGCAAAAATAAGCAAATGGGACTGCATCAAAAAGCGTTTGAATGACAGAAGATATTTGCAAATGATGTATCTGATAAGGGGCTAATATCCAAAGCATACAAAGAAGTCATACAACTCAACATCAGAGAAACAAACAACCCAGTTGAAAAATGGGCAGAGGACCTGAATAGACATTTTTCTAAAGAAGACCCAGAGATGGCCAACAGGCACATGAAGAGATGCTGGGCATCGCTAGTCATCAGGGGAAAGCAAACTGAAACCACAATGAGATACCACCTCACACCTGTCAGAATGGCTGTTATCAAAAAGGCAACAAATAAGTGTTAGTGAGGATATGGAAAAAAGGGAACCCTTGTGCACTGCTGGTGGGAATGTAAATTGGTGCAGCCACTATGGCGAACAGTATGGAGGTTTCTCAAAAAATTAAAAATAGAACTACCATACGATCCAGCAATTCCACTCTGGGTATTTTTCCAAAGAAAACAAAAACACTAATTTGAAAAGATATATGCACCCCTATGTTCATTGTAGCATTATTTACAATAGCCAACATATAAAAGCATCCAAGTGTCCACTGAAAGATGAAAGGATAAAAGAAGATGTGGTATATAAACACACTGGAATATTACTCAGCCATAAAAAAGAATGGAATAATGCCATTTGCAACAACATGAGTGGACCTAGAGAGTATTATACCGTGTGAAATTAGAGAAAGACAAATACAGTTTGATTTCACTTGTATGTGGAATCTAAAAAACAAATGAACTAACAAAACAAAATGAAAACTCACTAATGAGTACGGAGAACAAACAAGTGTTTGCCAGAGGGCACAGGCATGGCGGTAGGGGGTGAAAATGAGTGAAATAGGTGAGGAAAATTAAGGTACAAGCTTCCAGTTATAAAATAAGTCATGGGAAGATAATGTACAGCATAGGGAATACAGTCAATAATATTGTAGTAACTCTGTATGGCGACAACTGGTAACTAGAGTTATCGTGGTGATCATTTTGTAATATATTAAAATAACAAATTACTGTGTTGTACACCTGAAACTAATATAATATTGTAAGTCAATTATACTTCAATTTTAAAAAAAGAAAAGAAAAAGGTCTTTGAAATCACAGGTGCTCCAAAAAAAAGAGAAAAAAAAAAAGAGCGAGAAAAGAAAAAATAAATCCATGGTATATAATCACTATATCATGTGGCCCTGGACTAGGGGAAGAGCCAGAGACAGGAGGCCACAAGTGGAGATGTTTTGCTAGGGTTTCTCCGATTAAGGATAAAACAGGAAGTGTGTGTGTGTGCGTGTGTGTGTGTGTGTGTGTGTGTGTGTGTGTGTGTATGTTTGTGGGGGGGAACAGGGAAGAGGGACTGTTCTAGAATAAACACAAGGGGGTGGGGTTATGGAAATGCCACTGCAAAAGATGACAAAAGATCCCAATGCTAGTACCGATTTTGCCAATAACACTGTGGTCTTCAGGACAACTACTTGTTCTACCTGGTTTGGCATGGCCCCTGGTAAACCACATTTTCCCAGCTCCCATCACATCCTGAGGACCCTATTTCTAAAGTGACCTTATGTCCTGAGTTTTCTGGAACAATCCTCATTTCAATATCCTATCTTAGTTTCCAGCTTTGTAGCCAAATCTCCACCCCCAACTTTTGGTTTTAAAAATAAGGTCATTGTAATTCTTCCCCAGCAAGGACACATAAACAGTTGGTTGCTAAATTGATACCCTGTGTATCTCAGTGGTTCTTAAGTTTTGGGAGTGGGGAGTCATGGGACTTTTGGGAATTTGGTGAAAGCTATGGATCATCATCTTAGAAAAATGCACGGAGCCATAGATATGGAAAAATTTGCATTTTTCTAGGACGTTTCAGATACCCTCTCAAGCCCATTCCAGTGCAGGACCTAATTGGATCTGTGGACTCCAGATTAACAATTCCTGCTGTAGTTGGTGGATGCTGATGTACACCTAGAGCAATGAACTGTCTTTCTATGTACAAGTTATCAATATGCCACCCACTACCTTAGCAATTATATTTCTGCCCCAGCTGCAGAGCATAGGTGATTTTTCACCTGTGGAGGCAGAGTATATATGGATGGGCTTGTGTGTGTTCTAAACATAAGCAGAGTTTCATTTTGTCAAGTCATACTTTTCCAATTAATATGGTAAGATCCTCTTCTCCACAGACATCAGTTTGCTTGTATGTGAGTTACTCTTAAATAGAATGAGAGAGTCCTAAAAGAAGAATAAATGGCTTTTCTAATAACAGAACATACGTGTTCATAGACTAAGTTTCTAGAACTACAAGGAGCCCTTGAGATCATCTCATCTGAGAGGTGAAAACTCTAATGTCCATGTTATTCAATGAGTGAAATCAGCCTGTTGCATCATTTCAGCAAGGACACATCCTGTCTGTATATGACACAGAAACAGTCTTCGGTTCCACAAAACATGTTCTCTTTGCCACTTTTATTGAACCAAGTGGCTTTTATAGTCTGCCTGCCCTTGTACATATTTTCTTCTATCATTACTTAGAAAATGAAATGGTTCTCTACTATAAGGGAACAACAGAATCATGTGAGTATAAATAAAAAATCACTTCTACCTCAATCTCAAGGACCAATTTGGGGAGTGTGGCAATGGTGAGAAACTGGATTGCTAGGGCCGCATCTAAAGTGGGTAGAAGCTACACAGCTGTAACAGCTGTGTCCATGAGGAATGCAGATGTATGTGACCCAATCTTGTGACTTTTTAGTAGAAGCTGGAAATGTGGAATTTGCTTGGACATCTCTTGCCTTTAAAAATCTTACTATGTTGTTTCTAGAGTTTGTTTGCTTATTTGTTTTTGTTTTTTTTAAAATACTGTGCAGCCCAAAGAAAACTTGTCTGCAAGCCAAATCCTGCCAGTTGGCTGCCAGTCTGTGATTTCTGATGTGGTCCAGGTACGTCATTTCACAGGTCATGGTGCTAAGGAGAAAAGTGACATCTGCGTATACTCAGTGAATGGAAGGGTTAGGGATTGAAACCAGGTCTCCTAACTTTCCATTTATTTCGATTCCTCTTGCACTATGCTGTTCCATGAATTTCATTCTCTCTAGCCATTTTGATTTTGTTGAGTGGGTGAGTGAAAAAGTGTTGCTTGCCGTATCAGTAAACAAGGGATGTTGCAGCCATCAAGCCGTCACGTGACAGCCGCCCTGACGGTGGGCCCTGAGGGAACTCAGGACAGAAACAGGATGCCCGCCATCAAGTCATCAGCCACTGCAGCCACCCACAACGGTGCACCCTGAGGACACTCAGGATGCAAAAACACAGGATACTGGCCCCAGAGAGCTGAGGTGCATAGCAAAGGAATGATTTCAGTGAGCCCAGACTCTTGCATCTTCCCATACAGAGAAAACTGCTGAGTTCATTAACTTGAGATGTCTGGTTTTCTTTAGTTAACAGTCACCTTTTGAAGTTCTGACTCCCTGGTCTTTGTTGCAAAAACTCCTGTATATCCTGGTTCCTCCTTCATCTCTTCAGAGCTATCCCTCAGAGCTACGTGAGAGGCTGAGTCCTGGGCTTAAGTCCTCAGTTTTGTCCCCCAAATAAAACATAATTCTCAGCTTTTAGGTTGTACAATTTTCTTTTCATTTGACAAGGGGAGGCAACATCCTTAAATTTAAACTATATGCATGGAAATCTGAATCCTGAAGACATTCTTCAATCAAGTGCCAAAGGTTCAAGGATATCTTAGGTGATATTTAAGTACAGAGCAGTCACGCTGTTTCTGGCAACAAGAACAGGCACTAAGAATCCTTAACACAGCTTTCTTCTGCGCTCCACCGCGGCATGCTGTTCCCTGCAGATAATTTGCCTTAGAATATACTGTATTTGGAAAGTCATTAACCGTAAATCAATTACTCTCCAGAGCACCAGGTACTGGATTTATTCTAATCAAATAGTTTTGGTGGTCTGAAACCAGAGGCTCTTGTAGGCTGCAGAATTTTATTATAGCAGAAAACTTACAAAGTGGCTCTTTAGCTGGATAAAATCATTGAAAATGGGTAAGGATTTGTCAGTATTTTGATTTAGGGCTTTAATGTGGTCTGGGGAATCAATAGAGCATGACCTTTTTTGCGGACACTCAGAGCAGCAATGCATTGATTTTTCATAACCTGCATGATGACTCTGGCCAGACATTCAGTCCTGGAGGGGATAAACAAAAAAAAAAAGAAAATTGTAAAGAATATTCCTTTCAAAGGTCAGAATGTACAAGAATTCATGCAAGAATTAAGGTAAAGGAAAAAGGACCCCCAGCCGCTGTTTTCAGGAGATGGTTAGGACTATAGGAACTGGTGGGACAATCTTCCCTCTTGAAACAGTTTAATTGTGAAGATGTTTGGTTCATGATTAGAAAAGGCCTTGATTGTAAGATCTTTGAGTTCAGGCCAATCTTTTTCACCAGTGTAATCCAGTCACTCAACATAGGACCTGGTGCTAAGTAAGTGCTCAATATGTATTCAAGGCCCTTTATTTTTAATTTATTAAGTGCTTACTATGTTTTTTGTGGGCGAGGGTTCCTTCAAACTGCCGGAAAAAAATGAGAGTGGAAAGTAGCTTGAACACCACTGATGCAAGCAAGCACTGAGCAAAAACATAATGTACTCCTTTTATTTTTGGCTGCGTTGGGTCTTGTTGCTGTGCGCAGGCTTTCTCTCGTTGTGGCGAGCGGGGGCTACGCTTCATTGCGGTGCGCGGGCTTCTCACTGCGATGGCTTCTCTCGTTGTGGATTATGGGCTCTAGGCGCGCGGGCTTCAGTAGTTGCAGCACGCAGGCTCTGTAGTTGTGGCTTGTGGGCTCTGGAGCGCAGGCTCAGTAGTTGTGACACACAGGCTTAGTTGCTCCGTGGCATGTGGGATCTTCCCGGACCAGGGCTCAATCCCATGTCCCCTGCACTGGCAGGTGCATTGTTAACCGCTGCGCCACCAGGGAAGCCCTGGGCATTTCTGATTGCAGCACATTGAGAGGCACATAAAATCTGGTGGTTTCACTTTCTGAAATGCTAAGATTGATCAATGGGTTCCGATGGTGTCAGCCTGGTCCCTCTATTAAAAAGACTCCCACCAACCTTCCATCCCAATGGTTTTAAGAGTCACTGATGATCTTTGACTAGATACATCATTTTATTAGGAGTCACAGAATGGTAATTTTCCCCCCTATCATTTATGCTACAATTATTAGCTGGAATTTACCAGTACTGTTCACTTATAGTGCTTTTTTCTTTTTTGAAAGATTTTATTGGAGTGTAGTTGATTTACAGTGCTGTGCCAGCTTCAGGTGTACGGCAAAGTGACTCAGCGACACACATACATATATCCATTCTTTTTCAGATTCTTTTTGCATATAGGTTATCACAGAATATTGGGTAGAGTTCCCTGTGCTCTACAGTAGGTCCCTGTTGGTTATCTATTCCATGTACAGTAGTGTGTGTATGTTCATCCCAGTCTCCTGATTTATCCCTCCCCACCACCCACGTTTCCCCCTTCGTAACCACAAGTCTGTCCTCAATATCCGTAAGTCTGTCTCTGTTCCACAAACAAGCTCACCTGTATCATTTTTTAAAATAAGATTCCACACAGGAGTGCTTTTTCTTTAAATTTATATTGTTTACTTATATGTATTAAGAACATAATATTTTAAAGAAACTTTACATTTCGACTGAAATTATGAGTTTGATGTGCTGGTATGTTTTTACATAGTACATATTAAACTGCATACATGATTTTCTAAAAATAAATAAATTTATTTATTTATTTATTTTTGGCCGCGTTGGGTCTTCGTTGCTGCGTGCGGGCTTTCTCTAGTTGTGGTGAGCGGGGACTACTCTTTGTTGTGGTGCGTGGGCTTCTCATTAGGGTGGCTTCTCTTGTTGCGGAGCACGGACTCTAGATGCTCAGGCTTCAGTAGTTGTGGTGAGCGGGCTCAGTAGTTGTGGCTCATGGGCTCTAGAGTGCAGGCTTAGTAGTTGTAGCTCACGGGTTTAGTTGCTCAACGGTACGTGGGATCTTCCTGGACCAGGGCTCAAACACATGTCCCCTGCATTGGCAGGCGGATTCTTAACCACTGCGCCACAAGGGAAGTCCCCATACATGAGTTTTGACATATAAAAGGCTCATATGTGCACTGCCTGCATCACCTTACACATGCAATGTCTCTCTTTGTTAATAAGGCTGCAGGTAAAGAGAGGGGATGGAGGTTTACAAGTGAGTACATGGTATGATCACGTCTGTGTTTTAGATGCACCACTCAAGGGGCTGTGTGGAGAGAAGAGTGGAAAGGGAATTCGATTTTCAAAATGCTTCTCATTCATTATCTGCGAAGTTCAGATAATTACACAAATAAGATTCCTCTGCTCTGCCTGCAGAAATGTGGTAGCACGGGAGGTTGGACTGGAGAGAATCACAGTATTGAAAACTTCTGATTTCATGATGGAGGCATCACCAGCCCCTCCCCTCCAAACCCAAGAGCCTGTGATTCTGCCTCATCTCATGAGTGTTTGGGATGAATCCAAGATTTAAGAGGCTTTAGGATGGGAAGTAACATCTTTTCATGGGAGAAGAATGTTATTATGAAAATGCAGATTGAAAGAGACGCTGTAGTTCCTGTTGGGGAAGAAGATTTTCCCTCTGCCCTTCTGAACTCTTCTGGCCCGCCTCGTAATTAAATTGGCATGAGACAGATTAACAGGAGAAAAACCCAATGTAAAGACATACGTATGGAGGCTCCATAAGAATGTGATTCCCCCAAACAAGTTAGGCAATTGAGGCTAATCTGGCATCTGAGAGAAGGAAAAGGGGGTAGGAGTTTGGGACTTCAGACAATTTATAGGAAGATGGGAAAATGTAAATGTTTGGTAAACACATTTGCTGTCCTATGTAGAGACCATGGGACACAGGGACTTTGATGAAACAGGCCTTGCTCAGTTTCCCGCAGTCAGCCACACCTAGCTTATATTCCTTGTAAGCCGGCTCTGGTAAGGGCTCTCTTCCTGGGGCAGCACCCGCACCCCCGTCTAAATTCTTTTAGGCAGTTAAGGGGGAGGAGGCAAAAGCTCTTCCTGAGCCTTTTATTTCTTGAAAAAAACCAGCCTAAAGAATCCTCATGCCAAAGAGACACATTTTCCAGTGGCAAACTTTGCTCCCCTCCTTTCCTGAAAGATCCTGGTGACAAATCAACTCAGATCTGTCCCCTGCCCTTCTTCAGGAAGCGCAGTGAGCTTGGGTGGCCTATTTTGGCTGGAGGCTGTGCAAGTCCCTTTTCTCAAGTCCAGAATGGTCAAGCATGATTGCTTACCATCAAATATAGGAAAAAACTTTACATAGCATCAAGGCCCAGGGTCAAATATGCAGATGCCTTCAGGGACCCAGCAGGTGCTTGAAATCAGTGACGTAGAGCTGGCAGACTGGTGCACCTGACCCTAAGGGATAAACAGTTACTCAGCGAAACCTGCTAGTTATCAAATGTGTCCAAATGGAATGAGCCCAGTGTCTTTAGAGCTCTGTACTTTTTAGGAAAATCTGGAGTCTTTTGGTGTTATCTCACCAATTTTGGGGGTTGATTGTCTCCTTCCCCCCTCCATGCACCCCTTTAAAAAAGAAGATTCTGTGGGGCATACATTATAACCTCTGAATTAGTTTACCTTTCCGTCTGATTTTGCAGCATTTCTGACAGAGAGTACTGTACTCTGCTTGATCACCTCGAGAGCCAGAGGGCTCACTACCTCACAAATCAGCCCACTGCACTGTTAGACAGGAAATGTCTATTTTTAAAATTATGATTGTATTAAGTGTGTTTGAGAATTGTGAGAAGTCTTTTCCTTGTTTTACCTATTATGATCCTATCGTAGATACTTTTTTTAGTAACATTTTTATTGACGTATAATTGCTTTACAATGGTGTGTTAGTTTCTGCTTTATAACAAAGTGAATCAGTTATTCATATACATATATCCCCATATCTCTTCCCTCTTGCATCTCCCTCCCTCCCACCCTCCCTATCCCACTCTTCTAGGTGGTCACAAAGCACCGAGCTGATCTCCCTGTGCTACACGGCTGCTTCCCACTAGCTATCTGTTTTACATTTGGTAGTGTATATATGTCCATGCCACTCTATCACTTCATCGCAGCTTACCCTTCCCCCTCCCCATGTCCTCAAGTCCATTCTCTAGTAGGTCTGCATTTTTATTCCCGTCTTGCCCTAGATTCTTCATGAGCTTTTTTTTTTTTTTAGATTCCATATATATGTGTTAACATACGGTATTTGTTTTTCTCTTTCTGATTTACTTCACTCTGTATGACAGACTCTAGGTCCATCCACCTCACTACAAATAATTCAATTTCGTTTCTTTTTATGGCTCAGTAATAAGGAAATGTCTGTGTTTAACAGAAAGTTCTTATGGAAAAAACAACAACAGCAACCGAATGCCTTAGCCTGTAATTCAGGCTTCTTCCCTGCACCTTTGCACCCAGCATGGCACACACCTTAGGAGTCATCCTCTGCTCCCCAGAATGACCTATCATTGTCTCCTGAATTTACCATCTATCTTCATAACATCAAGGTTTTGCTTACCCACCCCCACTGGCTAGAATCCCCAGGGCTCCACTCTCTGATACTCTAAATTTAATAGCCCATTTTTAAAAGCTAGCAAAATCATGTCTGCAAAAGCAATGCACTTCATAAAAAAAGGCAAACTGTGGATTTTGAATATGGTTTGAATAGCTCTTCAACCCAAGCCTGCCTATTTGAACACTTCAAGTCAAAAGCCTGGTTGATTTAAGGAAGGAATACAAAAATGACAAAATGAAATTTGCAGGTGGCTTCAATCCTAAGTTATATATGTATGTTTTTCTCAGTAAGCTGGCCAAACTTTAGATTTATTGGAGGGAGAGGAAAAGTGAGAAACCCCATAATTTGGCTTGGGTTTTGGAAAACATTTCCATGAACTAGGTATTGATTCTTGTAGAGAGTTTTTCTCTCGTGGTGGTTAGTGAGCAGTGTGCAGTAGTGTGGCAGGAATGTAGCACACCCTTATCGTCATTTCCTGCCAAGTCCAATACAGACATCACCAGTGGAGCACAGCATGGTTACCATCAGAATGTAAGCTCCATGGGGGCAGGAACCATGTCTCTCTTATAAAGCGGAGTCTCATTTTTCAGGTACAGTAGTTCCCAATGCATCCATCTCACCAGTTCCTAGGAGGACAAAGGGATGGTTGGCGAAGGTGAGATGCAGGCATTGCCAGCTCCCTTGTCCTAATTCCATTTTAATACCATCTAACCTCCAAGATCACCACTTTCTCAGCTGGTGTTTTGCTTGAGAAGACCATCCCATGAACGATTTAAGAGAAGGATGGGCAACGGGACCAGGCTGAAGTGATGAAGCCTCATGAGGAGACAGAATAATCTAAGGAAGAAATGGCAGCTTGAGATAGGAAACAGCATAAGGTCTTTGGAGACTAGAGACCTGGGTTCAAACCTTTCCATTAGATGGTGGATAAACTTTACATGGACTGTTGTTTAATTCTGCCAGGCATCAATTTTCTCTTGTAAGTATTGCTAGGTCAATGATTGGAATATCTATCGCAAACGTTTGATTAACCCTGGAGGCTAGGCAGGCAAAATAAAATTCCGTTTTGACCTTAGGGAGCTGTGCACCATTAACTACAAGCGAAGACATCAGAAAGCAGGGATGAGGGATATTCTGGGCAGCCAGAATTGTGAGGAGTCGGTTGCAGATAGAGTCAATGAGGTGTAGGATACCTCCAGCGAGACGGATACTCTATGCCTTGCTTTATTTGTTTTACAGACATATCATTAACTGCTTTAAGGATTAGTGGGGGTAGTTGGCCAATGTTGGTTGGCAGGGAGGAAATTTTCCTCTCCCCTTTTAGGTGCTCCTAGCTGGTCTAACAATTAAATTGACACGAGACAGATTAATAGGAGAAAATTAAAAAGTTTAAAAACATGTATACATGGGGGAGACCCAGGAAAACCGAGTAACTTGCCGAAATGACTGACACCCTCACTTGAAATATCGTCTTCAGCCAAAGACAAAAGAGGATGTTGGGGGTAGTGGTTTGGGATGTAAAAGGAGAGGAAGGCAATTCACGTGGAGGTGGAAAAGCAAATATTTGGTAAACAAATGTTGGCTGGGCCTGCAGAGACAATGGGATGGAGACCAGACTCTGATCTCTAGGCCCAGCCTAGAATTTCCCCACCACACTTAGCCCACATTCTTTGCAGATATCTGTGGTGATAGCTCTGTTCTGGGAACAGGCTCTCAATCTAAGTTCTTTTAGGTGGTTAGGGGGAAGGTCAAAGTTCTTCCCAAGTCTTTTGGGCCCTGATTGTTTTCATCTCAGAATAATCCACATGCCAAAGAGACATTTTGGGGTGGCAAGTTCTCCCCCACCCAACATATGTGGTTTTGAGTAAAACAGTCGGATGCTTGAGAAATATGTAAGGATCTACACTTCTCTGTTTTTTTGTTTGTTTGGTTCTTGTTTCCCTTATCTTTATAACCTCACGGGTCACGTGATGGATACTTCTGTTTCACAGCCAGTAGCTGCCATTATATCTGTAGCTGGACTTACTGCTAAGCATAGTCTTAGCCAAGTTGTTGTTTTTTTCCTCTAGTTCTTTCACGAGAACAGGCGCTGAGGGCTGCGTGACCAGGAGTTTGCTTCAGCGCATTTCTGAAAGGAAGCAAAGTAGCGCTGTGGATGCGATAGGCATTTTCACATTTTCGAAGCATTCTTTTGGGTAATTCCAACTCCTACCACTTTGCTTTTGGCAGACACTGAAGCTTCCAAGCATGTGGCAAAACCATCTTTTATTTTCATAAAGCCAGAAGAACGTTTCGTAGCGCTGCAACGATCAGCAGTTTGCGGTCAGTAAATTCAGGGGTCTTGGACCTGTCATTGGTGGAGGGCCACTTCCTCCTGAGGGCAGATTTACCTCTGGAAGCTTCTACCGTGGCTGGTGATTTGGGGAGATTGGGAGTGACAAGCCCTTTAAGAAGGAGGAAAGGTGAACTGTTGAGAATAGAGGAAAAGGTATTGGTTGGTGAGCCTCCCGGAGTAGAAGCAGACTTAATTTACTCATTAAAAGCATTTCCTGTAATTAGCTGAAAATGGATTTAGGCTCTATTAGATTAGAACTAGATAAAAAAATTGACAGAAATCTCAAAGCAAGTGAAAGAAATGCAGTTCAAGTACTCTCATTAGAGAGCAAATTATCTTCCCTTAGACAAGGTTCAGCCCTAGACAAGACAGAGAGGAAAGGAATATCACCAGTAATCACTGGTTTCACCACACAATTTTTTTTCAGAGGCTCATATGTACAGAAGGGGTTCAGAACCAGCCTCCCCATAATGTGCCACTTTGGCATGTGGATTATTTTGAGCTGAAGTCAGTCAAAGCCCAAAAGGAACAGGAAGAACTTTTTATCTCCCTCTTAACTGCCTAAAACTGCATCAATTTCCTGTATACCTGAAACTAACACAACATTGTAAATCAAGTATAATACAATATAAAATAAAGATTAAGTAAAAAAATGATTGTGTATAGAACAGATAAAAAACAAGGTTCTATTGTACAGCACAGGGAACTATATTCAGTATCCCATGATAAATCATAATAGAAAAGAATATGAAAAAGAATATATATAGGCATAACTGAGTCCCTTTGCTGTATGGAAGAAATGAACACAGCACTGTAAATCAGCTGTACTTCAATCAAATTCTTAAAAAAGAATTTTGATAGAGGGCCTGGTCCAGGAAGAGAGGTATCACCCAAGATAGCTACAAATGTAAAGGCTCGGTGTAGGGCGCTGGAGGACCTCAACTGGGTCTGTTTGTTCAAATTTCTCTCTGTGTCCCACTGTCTCTGCACATGCCATGACAAAGATTTGTTTACCAATCTCCCTGTGAATTGTCTTCCTTCCCTTTGAAGCCCTCGACCCCTACCTCTTTCTCCTTAGCCCAGGATGGCATATAAGCTTCAGTGTCAATGTGAGGCTCCCATACGTACAAAATTCAATTTGTTTTCCTCCTGCTAATCTGTCTTATGTCAATTTAATTAGTCGACCAGCCAAAAGAACCTAGAAGGGTAGAGGAAAATTTCTTCCTCCCCTATGGTACCAAAAGCTGTAGACAAGAAGCCAGAGCCAGGAGTAGGACCAGAAGCTGCTCCCCTCCTATGAGCCCAGTTTTCTTGCGGCCAATCATCTGTGTAATCCCAGCCAAGATGCTGGCGCTGTGTACCCTTCTGTTTTCCCATCTCAGAACCCAGAGCTCTCCCATTTTGTGATTCTGTGATCTCTTTGGGGAGATGCCTATACACCAAAAGAGATGATGGATAATTACGTTATCTTTCATGTAAGATCCAAGTAGCAAGTGTGAAGGAAGGGAGAAGAAATCAGCGGAGGCTGCAGTGATTGTAACTTGGGTGAAGTGGTGGTGGAACCAGGACGCATCGTAGACGATGGTACAGAATTTGAGGACTGTCCTGGGTTGAATCCCTACTCTGCCTCAGTGTTCATATCTGTAACATGGGGTGACAGGGCTGCTTTGCAGAGGTAATTGACATCATGTGTATGTATAGAAGTTAGGACAGTTGCTTAACAATGTTACCTAACAGATCTGCCCTGCCTTTTGAGCTGCTGCACGTAGCTATGCAGTCTTTGCTACTCCTGCCATTGAGAGGTAGAGCTAAATCCCCCTCTCCTTCAGTCTGGACTGGCCTGGGCATCTTCTTTTATTTGGCTGTGCCAGGTCTTAGTTGCAGCATGCGGGCTCTTAGTTGTGGCACGTGGGATCTAGTTCCCTAACCGGGATCGAACCCGGGCCCCCTGCATTGGGAGCGTGGAGTCTTAACCACTGGACCAACAGGGAAGTCCCTGGCTTGAGCATCTTCTTTTTAAAAAAAAATAATAAATTTATTTATCTATTTTTTTGTGGAGGGGGGGCCGCATTGGGTATTCGTTGTTGGGTCTTAGTTGCTGCACGCGGGCTTTCTCTAGTTGCGGCCAGCGGGGGCTACTCTTTGTTGTGGGCACGGGCTTCTCATTGCGGTGGCTTCTCTTGTTGCAGAGCTTGGGCTCTAGGCGTGCAGGCTTCAGTAGTTGTGGCTCGCGGGCTCTAGAGCACAGGCTCAATAGTTGTGGCGCACGGGCTTAGTTGCTCCGCGGCATGTGGGATCTTCCCGGACCAGGGCTCAAACCCGTGTCCCCTGCATTAGCAGGCTTCTTAACCACTGCGCCACCAGGGAAGTCCCATTGAGCATCTTCTTGATGAATAGAATAATGTTCTGGGACTGATGCAGCCAGGCCCTAAGGAGCCTTGCAGCTTCTGCCCTGGCTTTTGGAAAACTTGGACTTGAATGGTGAGCCCTCATGCAAGAAGTTTGACTGCCTTGAAATTCCAAGGCTAAGGCGACTCTATGTGCGAGCACACGGAGAGACCCTGAGGCTGCATAAAGAAGGGTGCTAGGCAGTCCCAGTGGTCCAGTCCTCAGCCATTGTGTCAAACCACGGCAAGCCCCAGACATTGTGGAGAAGGGACAAGCTCTCCCCTCTGAACCCCGTAGAACCATGAGTGGTCATAAGAGCCAGCTGTGCTTTTAAGGTGGTGTTACACATGCCAAGTGGCTGCACAAATACTCACATTCAGGTTGTTGACATTTAGTAAAGGTGAAGTGTGAGCCCTTCCTTTCTGGTTGTTCCCAGCATGTCTCTTTCATACCCACATTTGTATCAATATTTCTGTCTGAATTATGCTTGGCTCTAAACCCTTGTCTCCCTTTTCTAGTTTCAGTGCAAATAACTGCATTGAAATCACAAGGGGGATATAGAATAGAGTGTGTATAAGGAAGTGCCTGGTACACAGTAAATACCTAGAAAAAAGCAAATCAAATAGAAATCTGATTCCTATGAGAATCTGTCAAATAAATGTTTCATTCATTAAATTGAAGCATTTTCGTAAAACTAAGGGGTCCACTGGGACACAAGTTTTGTTGTAACTTAGAATGCTGGGCACAGATCAGCTTACTTCATCTAACCCAGTATTTTTGTTCCTTCAGATGAGGGAGAATTCCAGGCATGTCTCTATCAGAATCCAGAGTTGGATAAAGAACAAACTCGGGGTGGGGTCCCTGCCACAGAAACGCTTCCTGCATTTTGGTAATCGCACAGGACGTGAAAGAGTCCACACTTCCTCAGGAGGAGATGGAGTATTTTTCACTAGAATACAATCGATCATTGGTTCTTTATCTTGTTTTGTCTGACGATTTTCTGGGTTTCTGATAAAAGTTATTGGAGCTTCTTTCTGGAAAGATGCACATATACACACAGAAACAATATGCAGCTTACCCCTATGGAAAGATGGGGAAGATCACAGTCCCCAGAGGCCCAGAAGTCTATTTTTATTTCTATTTTTATTTATTTATTTATTTTTTTGTGGTACGCGGGCCCCTCACTGCCGTGGCCTCCCCCGCTGCAGAGCACAGGCTCCGGACGCACAGGCTCAGCAGCCATGGCTCACGGGCCCAGCCGCTCCGTGGCATGTGGGATCCTCCCGGACCGGGGCACGAACCCGTGTCCCCTGCATCGGCAGGCGGACTCTCAACCACTGCGCTACCAGGGAAGCCCCAGAAGTCTCTTTTTACGTTGAGAATCCCTGACCAAAGAAGAAGGATGTTATATTTTGATAATACCTTCTTCCTAGACAGAATAGCCCCCATATGTGTGTATGTGTATATATATATATATATATATATATATATATATATATATATATATATGTGTGTGTGTGTTGTTGTTGTTGATTTGTTTGTTTGATTTGTATGCTTAGGTTGTGTGGTTTAGAATAATCCATCCTCCTCCCCAAACTATCAACGGTTTCAGTATGGAGTTAAAGTTGTTGTTAAGACTTTGATAAGCTTTTATACAGGTAGGTAATCAGAAGTAATTAGAATGAATCCTTGCCTTCTCATTTATTTGCCTTTCTCTTGGAGGCTTCTTGATTTTGCTCCACTTATTAGAATCACACTCAACACTTAAGAAAGCATCTGCTTCTGAGGGGAACTCATCTTTATCCTGAAATCAGCTAAGCGAACTTTCCTGCAACCACACTGATTGCAGAATGCAACAGCATAATTAAGTGTTTACGGAAAAAGCCGGCAAACAGGGCCGGTGGGAATATGTCAGAGCAGCTCTTGTCTCCATAGCAACACCCGATGAGCCTTGCACAGAAATGAACGCATTTGCAGGATCACTCATGCAAAATGATAAAGCCGCAACTAACAAGCACACAAAATCAACTGCATCATTATGTTCGGGGCGTTAAATATTTAACATCTCAGCTTTCCACATCGGCATTCAATAATCCGAATTCATTTTTGGTTGTTTCTAAGTTGCTTAAGTGGAGAACAACTGACATCTGTTGATAACATACACTTAATGAGTGCAAGGCTCGCCGTTATTTACACAGAATGGTAGAATACATTTTATAAGCAATTAGGAAAATGCGGTGTAATAAATTACATTGAGGTTTTACTAGCCACGATGCCAGACAACACTCTCTCCTTGACAAACAAGTATTTACCCTGCTCTGAAGTGGAAAAGCATTCCAAACCAATTTGGGCAATGGTCTTTCCTCTTTTGACAAGTGTGTTTTGGGTTTTAGTGGTCTTGGGGGAAGGGGAAGGTGGGTGCGGTTTGAGGAGCTACCAGTTTTCTGAGGGTGCGTGTTCATTGTGGGTTCTCCTCCCCGGAGTCTGGGGGCCATGCCCTTAACTCAGATACTTGAGTGTAGCTGGGACCACTGTCCACCACCTTTCTCCTCATTGCTTGATCTCACGGGGTAACCAGGAACCAGCATGTCAGGGGTGCCTCCCTGTCCTCCACAAGCTCATTTATTCTGCTGTCTCAGTGACAACAGTATCCATTACAGGTAATCAGAATATACATGTCCAAAAAAAGTTAGCTTAGTGGCAATCGGTGAGTGCAAACGGGAGGACCAATGTAAAAGAAACTCTGCAAACTGAATGGGGAAGAGAGTCTGGGAAAGCGTGTATCTTTATCTTCTCATCTCTATGTTTGGGAGCTTTATGTCACCAGATATGTATTCATAAATATATTTCTGAATAATTGATTTAGCATAATGGCATATTTGTGTGTGTGTAAGTATATTCATATAGACATTGTAGAGTAGTAACACCTATTACCTTTGAGTGACTGATTTGCCATATACTTTGACGGACAATTTTACATTTATTGTATGTAATTATCATAATGACCCAGTCAAGTATTTAAAAAAAAATTTTTTTAACTGAAGTATGGTTGATTTACAATGTTGTATTAGTTTCTGGTGTACAGCAAAGTGATTCCGTTTTACACACATATGTATATATATATATTATTTTTCATATTTTTTCCCATTATAGTTTATTACAAGATATTGAATATAATTCCCTGTGCTATATAGTAGGACCTTGTTGTTTATCTATTTTATATATAGTAGTTTGTATCTGCCGATCCCAAACTCCTAATTTATCCCTCTCCCCACTTTCCCCTTTGGTAATGATAAGCTTGTCTTCTTTGTGAGTCTGTTTCTATTCTGTACATAAGCTCATTTGTAGCATATTTGAAGTTCCACATATAAGTGATATTACATGGTATTTGTCTTTCTCTGTCTTACTTCACTTAGTATGATAATCTCTGGGTCCATTCATGTTGCTTCAAATGGTAATATTTCATTCTTTTTTTTTTTTTTGCGGTACGCGGGCCTCTCACTGTTGTGGCCTCTCCCGTTATGGAGCAAAGGCTCCGGACGCGCAGGCCTAGCGGCCATGGCTCACAGGCCCAGCCGCTCCGCGGCATGTGGGATCTTCCCGGACCAGGGCACGAACCCGCGTCCCCTGCATCGGCAGGCGGACTCTCAACCACTGCGCCACCAGGGAAGCCCTATTTCATTCTTTTTTATGTCAGCCAAGTATTGTTTTTAAATTAATTAATTATTTATTTATTTTTTGGCTGCGTTGGGTCTTCATTACTGCGTGCAGGCTTTCTCTAACTTCAGCGAGCGGGGGCTACTCTTCATTGTGGTGCGCAGGCTTCTCATTGCAGTGGCTTCTCTTGTTGTGGAGCACGGGCTCTAGGTGCACAGGCTTCAGCAGTTGTGGCATGTGGGCTCAGTAGTTGTGGCTCACTGGCTTAGTTGTTCCACAGCACGTGGGATCTTCCCGGACCAGGGCTTGAACCCATGTCCCATGCGTTGGCAGGCGGATTCCTAACCACTGCGCCACCAGGGAAGTCCTGTCAGCCAAGTATTTGATCCCCATTTCCACATGAGGAAAACTGGGGTTCAGAAAAGCTAAATGATTTATCCAAGACTAGCAAGGGGTAGGTGAGGACTCCAATCAAATTTTTTCTCCAAAGATGGCATTTTCCCATACATGTGCACATGCTCACATACACACCTGTCACCACCTCACGGTTCCGCAGCCTCACAGGGCTGCACAATGCATGTCGCTGGGCCATGCAGCACCAAGGATGTACCGCAGCCTAGCAACCCCGACGTTCTCAAATTGGATGACATGTGGTGAAAGCATTTCCACAGCTATGGCTTCCTCTCTCTGTCTGAGGATTCTAAAGAGCTTTCTGGGGGTGTTTGTTCTTTCCCCTGAGAGACTGAAGAGGTGGGTGGCGTCGAGTGAAACCACTGGAGAGCAGCGTGTCTCTTGATGTTGGGTGTTGTGCTAAAACCAACCTCCATTCAAGAAGAATCTCCTTGTCTTGCGCAGTGCAAGTTCGTGTGCCTGACACACAGTGAGACCAAACAAAGCAAAATGACAGAGTTTGCAGGAGAGGAAGGTTTATTGCAGGGCTGAGCAAGGAGAAAGGGTGGCTAATGCTCAGAAAACCCCGATGTCCCGAAAGGGTTTCAGCAAAGCATTTTTTTGTTTGTTTGTTTGCTTGTTTTGGGGTTTTTTTTTTTGCGGTACGCGGGCCTCTCACTGTTGTGGCCTCTCTCGTTGCGGAGCACAGGCTCTGGAGGCGCAGGCTCAGCGGCCATGGCTCACGGGCCCAGCCGCTCCGCGGCAGGCGGGATGCTACCGGACCGGGGCACGAACCCGCGTCCCCCGCATCGGCAGGCGGACTCTCAACCACTGCGCCACCAGGGAAGCCCATCAGCAAAGCATTTATAAAGGCCAGGTGAGGGAGGGGCATCCCAGGGCAGGTGATCGGCTCATGCACAATTCTCTGATTGGTTGACGATGATGGATCTTTAGGCGCCAGAAGGTCTGGGGTCTACGTGCTCATGATCACCAAGTAGTTAATTTCTTCAATTTGTTGGTGGTTTTTAGCATCTGAAAAACCCAGGAAATATGCATCAGATCCTATTACCTGGGTACTTAAGAGAGGAGCTTCAGCAGAGGATATGGGGGAGGATTCTGTCCAGGGACTTGCTTGGTTACACTTAGATGTGAGTCCTGAAATTAAAGGAATCCACTGAGATCTGAATAAAGTGGAGATGTGTGTGTGTGTGTGTGTACACACACGTGTACAAATATTCGTTGTCTTTCACTATCTTTGCCTTAGGATCTTGTATTTTACAGTCTCTCAATCGATGACTATAATTTGGAGCTTGGTTGATGAGATTGTTATGTGATGTTAAGTCAAGCTCTCTGGGGTTGTGACCTGCACCATCACTTTCTAGGATGGCCTATAGCAGGGAATATTGCATTTACAAGCAAGACACATCTACCTCCTTCCTCATATTCATAATGATTTTAGTAAATACTCAAGACATGTTAAAATGGTGGCACCATAAAATAATAACTAAGGGATTTATGTGGATTATCTCCTTTAATCCTCACAGCAGTGCTTTTGGATAAAGAAACTGACGCTTAGTGAAATTAACTAACTCGACTGAGGCCACAAAGCTGATGAGAGATGGAACAGACAGCCTTTTTCTAGAGCTCACAGATTCCTTTAGAGCCTTGGGACTAAGTTGATGCTAGGTTTAGTTCCTAGTTCTTTTGGAAGAAAATCAGAAATTACCTAGACAGAGATTCAAGTTTTTCATTACCTGCGTTTGTAACATATTTCCATTGAATGAGATTAAGACCATGATGATACACTTAACAGATAGGCTTGTTCTGTGTTCATTAATTCATTCATTGATCCATAGATATTGTTGAGTACATACAATGAGGCGTCTGTGCTGAGTACGGAGCAAACAAAAGTGAGCAAAATATAGTTCCTTGAGAGCAGCTGGAAAATTATATAGTAACAAAAGGCATGCCTGGGGTATTGTGAGAACCATGAAAAAAGGCACTTCTCCCAAATTTGGGGGTGGGAGCGGAGTTCACCATTGTAGCCCGCAGCCAGTAAGAGAAGCCAGAAGGCTATCGCAAACAATCAGGAAATGTGCAAGGGTGGAGGTGATCACTTAAATATACAGTTACTGGATTCTTTAGTAAGAGGCCTAATATTCTTTCAGCTTCTCCCCACCCATGGAGCAAAAACAAAGTCTGAGGCAGCTTAAAACCAGAAAGCCTTCAATGGATTAAAGAGAATTGAAATTCCCAACATTGTGGAGTTAATGCCGCTGCTCAGAAAACTCATACTCCCATTAATGTGTTTTTATAAAAAATGACCAGTGTGGGAAAGGGAAATGATACAGCTATTTTGCAAAACAGTTTAGCACGTAAACTTTCAAAAGTTACACCTAAAAGGAAAGTGAAACAAATAAAGTGAAAAATGAAGTTAAACCTGTATTTACTATATGATCCAGCCATTCCATTCCTAGGTATCTCCCAAGAAAAATGAAAACATACGTTGACATGAAGACTCATGCATGAATGTTCATAGCAGCCTTATTCCTAAGGTCAGAAAGTTGTAACCACCCAAATGTCCATCCAATGGGGAATGACTAAGCAGCACGTGTTCTTACATACAATGGAACACTATTCGGCAAGAAAAAGGAACAAAATTCTATTACATGCTACAACATGGATGAACCTCAGAAACATAGGCTAACATGTATATGAAATGTCCAGGAAAGGGAGACCTTTGGAGACAGAAAGGTGATTAGTGATTTCCTGGGGCTGGGAGTGGAAATGAAGAATAACTGCTAACTGGGACAGGGGATCTCTTTGGGGTGATGGAAATGTTCTAAAACCGAATTGTGGTGATAGTTGAGAAACTGTGAAAATTCACTAAAAATTCTTCAATTGTCCACTGAAAACAAATTTATTTTACAGTACATAATTATACCTTTAAAAAACTTTAAAAAAATGGCCAATAGCCTACTAAAATTTCTGTTTGAGTTAGTTGGAGCGTCTGAAATGTCATTTTAAATATTAACGACTGTAACAGCCATCTCGGCGGTATACTCTTTTAAACATAACCTTCAAATCTGTTTCATTCTTTGGCTTAGAAAAGAGCACAAGACTTTAAAGGTGGCTCAGGGAATTAGTAAGTCATGGAAGCTAAACATTTTCATCAGGTTAGTTAAAATGACAAGATATATGACTTATAGATTGTTAGACCCAAACGGTCTACGAGGGATTCCAACTCGCCCAAGAACCGCCAAGAGTCGAGAGCCGCTGCAACACGCAAGAGGTTTATTAGGAGCCGATGCACCGGGGTTCCCTGAACCTCACGCAGGAGGCCGATGGGGAACCCCTAAAAGCGGAATCACATACTTTTTATAGGTTTATTTACTCATAGGGCGGGTATATTCTCACAATGATTGGGTAAATGTGGTGACTTTTGAATTCATTGGCTTAGGAACTTTTGTCCCACCTTCTGGCCGTTATAGTTGTCTGTTCATTGTGGCGGTTAGGGCGTATACCTGTTACGGGCAACTGGAAAATTACCCGCTGTCTGGCAAGTCCCCGTCAACTGAAAAACTCCAAGAATTGGTTTCGATAGGGAGAAGGAGTGGCGCACGATAGGGAGAAGAATTGGTTTCGATAGGGAGAAGGAGTGGCGCACGATAGGGAGAAGAATTGGTTTACGGGAACAAGTGAGGGGGTGGAAAGTCCCTAAAGGCCCCACATTCCCCCCCTTTTTTTTTTGTAACTAATTTCAATCATGGAATTTCAGTTTCTTTTTGCGAGTTTTGGTATTGTTGCCTTAGTATTAAAACTTGTACCGTACTAATGTGTTCTCTAATAAAGGCTATCAGGCGATTCAGAATGCATGGTCCAAAAGTTAAGAGCAACAATAAAATAATGAGGGGCCCTAACAAGGTGGAAACTAAAGTAGTAAGCCAGGGAGATTTATCAAACCATGATTGAAACCATCCTTTTTGATTTTTTCTTTCCTGTTGTCTTTTGTCCAGGCGCTCCCTAAGTTTGTCCATAGTTTTGGTAATAGCCCCAGAATGATCAATATAAAAACAGCATTCTTCTTTTAGTGTAGCACATAGTCCGCCCTCCTTAAGGAACAGCAGATCTAATCCCCTCCTGTTTTGCATTACCACCTCTGAAAGCGAGGTGAGGGATTTTTTTAACTGAGTTATGGAACTTTTTAACGCCCGGAGGTCAACATCTACAGCTTGTCTTAAGGCATCATAATAGTGGGGTTGTTGGATGAGGGCTGTTGTACCCGTTCTTACCCCGGCTGCCATTTTTAGTCCTAGGAGTACAGCCAGGGTGAGTGTTATGGGTTTTTTCTTAAACCTTTCTCTGCCCTCATATTCATCTAGAAAGGATGAATCTGAATGATAAATGTGTCTGGGGACCAGCTGAACTAACATATAAAAATCGGTTGAAGCTTTAAGGACCTCTAAAGAAATGCAGGGGGTCAATCCTGTGTTACATGTCCACCATCCATCCGGAGGAGGGAGGAGATACCCTGAGCCCTGTGGGAGGCTTAAATTGGCACAAAGATGTCGGTGGGACGAGGGGGGCGTTCCTACACATGTACCGTTTCCTAATACTGAGGCCAGGGTCAATTTACTATTTTCTTTTTGTTTTCATCGACATTGATCTGGAGTGTTAACATTATTATAATTAGAATTATATCCTATAGCATCATAATAAGGGGGAGGAGCAGCATAGCAAAGCCAACATGATTTGGTAGCCTCCGGGTTTGTGGCATTTAAAACCTCAAAAGCCGCCTGGACCAATGAGAGCATTCGGTCCCGGGGGGGTCTTGGGCTTGATTGTTATTTCTTTTGGCTCAGAAGTTTGGTTTTTTATCTCTGGTAACGCTGTGGGAGGGGCCAAAGGTAGCGAAGAGTGTCCTATCTCAGGGTTGGGGCTTATAGGAACTGGAGTAGGGGTTTTAATTTTTAGTTTGATGGTCATTAGTAATCCATCATTATATCCTTCTTTATAAAACCTGATTTCCCATGAATGGCCATTTATCCAGTTTTTATCCTTTTTTTCCTGGTTCACTAAAAGAGATCTTAAGGGGATGGCACCATTTAGTACATTCAGGCCTATAAGTTAAGGGGTTGGTTGGGTGTGTATAATTGGCTGTCACCTTAATAAAGTCCCAGCCAGAGGTGGGCTTCCAATAGGTGTCTCCTGTGGTTTCACACCCCCAGCTTTTACAATAAAAATGTTCCTTTCCCCCACATTGATAATTTAGGGACCTATGGCGATGAAATCCCGGGCATACATAAAAGGTAGGGTTGTTAAGTTTCTGTCGCGTACCCGAGTTTTGGCAGCCGTATTGGCCGGCCCGACCGGGTATGGATGGGGCATTTTGACGATCATGGGAGTGTGCTGTCCCAATTGGGAGCTCCTATGGCTAATTTACAAACATCGGGGAAAAGGTCTGGCCACCAGGTCCAAGGAGCAGCAGTATGGCTAACAGACCATATTACATCTCCAGTTTGGGAAATTACCTGCCAGGTTAAATGCTGGGGCAGGTGAGGACTAAAATTACTCACAGTCAGTAGGGGTAACAAAGTTAAAGTTATAAATCTGATGATCGCAGAAGCTTGAGCTTGAGCGGGTTGCTGGTCTTTTGGGCTCGCCATTCCGATGTTGCAGATGCTGGTGCGGCCTTCACGTGTGAAGCGTGGATCCACGCAGCGATGCCGTCTACCTTTATAGCCGTGGGGGTGGTGAGCAGGACGATGTATGGTCCTTTCCACCGAGGCTCTAGAGTCTGGGTTCGGTGCCGACGGACGTACACGGAATCTCCGACTTGGAAGGGATGAGCCTCTGCTGGTGTTCCTGGTCGGTAAGCCTCTGCCAGCTGGGACCACACCTCCTTTTGGACCAACTGGAGTCCCAACAGCCTAGCATATAAGTCAGTGTTATTCTGGCAGTCAGGACTTAATTTCTCCCTTAGCGTAAAAAGAGGAGGTGGGGCCCCGTATAGTATTTCAAATGGAGTAAGATAATAGCGGGAGGGGGTATTTCTAGCCCGGAACAGGGCTAAGGGAAGGAGCACCGTCCAATCTGTACCGCCAGTCTCTATGGACAATTGAGTTAGGGTCTCTTTTAGAGTTCTATTCATTCTCTCTACCTGTCCTGAACTCTGGGGTCTATAGGCACAATGTAATTTCCAATCAGTCCCCAGGTATTTGGCCACACCCTGACTTACCTGGGCGACGAAGGCGGGACCATTATCTGATCCTATTACCTTTGGTGCCCCGAACCGGGGGAAAATTTTTTTTAAGATCTTTTTGGCCACCACAGTAGCTGTCTCCTTCGTCGGGAAAGCTTCTACCCATCCTGAGAAGGTATCTATAAAAACTAGAAGATACCTGTTACCGTACCTTCCAGGGCGTATTTCAGTGAAGTCGACCTCCCAATAGGCTCCTGGGCGGTCTCCTCTGAGCCTTTTTCCGACCTCAAGTTTTCCTTTATGGGAGTTTACCTGTTGGCATGGAATGCACTCTCGTGCAATCTGCTCAGCTAATTTAGTTAGTCCAGGGGTATCATAACCTGTCTTGTGTAGTAGGGACACCATCTTTTTGGTTCCCAAGTGTGTCCATCTGTGAATCTGTTGTAGCATGGATTTTGTTTGTTGAGGAGATAATGTTCCTTTAGTTATGGCTGGGGTACTTGTTCCCCTATCATTTGGTTTCCCAGGACTCTCATCTGATAGTTCTAGTATGATTTCCCATAGAGCCACTTCTCGTGCCACCCTATCTGCCATGTTGTTGCCTCTTGTCACCGGGGTATTGTCCTTCTGGTGTCCGGGGCAATGAATGATGCTGACTTTAGTGGGGAGCATGAGGGCAGCTAGCAGTGCCACTATTTCTTCTTTGTTTTTAATTTCTTTGTCCGCCGAGGTGAGCAACCCTCTTTGTTGGTAAATGGCCCCATGGACATGGGCGGTAGCAAATGCGTACCTACTGTCCGTATAGATGTTTACCTTTTTGTTTTCTGCTAGTTCCAATGCTCTAGTCATGGCGATTAGTTCAGCCCGTTGGGCCGATGTCCCTTGCGGTAATGCGGCTGCCCAGATGACCTCTTTCCCGTCTACCACGGCAGCTCCCGCCCGACGCTTACCTTCCTCTAGGAAACTGCTTCCGTCAGTAAACCAGGTAACGTCGGCGTTGGGGAGGGGCTGATCCATCAAGTCTGGTCTGCTACGGTGTGCTGCAGCCAGTACTTCCTGACAATCATGGATGACGGTAGTGCTTTCCAGGTCAGGGTCGGGTAGCAAGGTGGCCGGGTTGAGTCCTGTGGCTGAGGTAAACTTAATACGATCTGAGTTTAACAGCAGGGCTTGGTAATGAGTCATCCTGGCATTTGTTAGCCATCTGTCGGGTGGCTGGCGAATTACACTTTCTAATGCATGGGGGGCTGTTATCGTTAGGTTCTGCCCCAAAGTCAGTTTGTCAGCATCTTTGACCAAAGCGGCCACCGCGGCGATTATTTTTAAACAGGCGGGCCATCCTGCTGCCACAGGATCCAATTTCTTTGATAGGTACGCAACCGGGCGATTCCAGGGGCCCAGTTTCTGAGTTAGTACTCCCTTTGCAATACCTTTATTCTCGGCCACGTACAGATGAAAAGGCTTAGTGATCCTTTCCCCGTTCCTTTTTTAGGGCATTTTCTTGCCCAATGACCTTTTTCTTTACAGTAGGCACATTGGTCCTTGTCTAATGGCCGCCTTCTATCCGTTGTTCGCCCTTCCTGTTTATTTCTGTCTCTACTGTTTCCTCCTCTGACTACAGTGGCCAGTATCTTACTCAAATGTCTTTCTTGCCTCTTATCTCATCTTACCTCACGAGCCTCTTGTTCCTTCTGCTTTCCTTCTTCTCTTTCTTCTTCTGTCTCCCTCTTATTATATACCTTATCTGCCTCTTTTACTAAGTCCTGAAGGGAGAAACCTTGTAGGCCATCCAGCCTTTGTAACTTTTTTCTAATATCAGGGGCCGCCTGGTCAATAAAGGCCATTGCTATGGTGGCCTTATGTTCCTCAGAGGTTGGATCATAAGGAGTGAATCGTCTAAAAGCCTCCATTAAGCGTTCTAGGAACACGGTTGGCGATTCCTAGGGCCCCTGAGTTACCTTTCTTACCTTAGCCAAATTCGTGGGGCGCCTGGCCGCTCCATGGAGACCCGCCACCAGAGCCTGGCGATACATTTTTAGGTGCTCCTTACCTTCCAGGGTATTAAAGTCCCAATTCGGCCTGACGAGTGGAAAACCGGCATCAATCTCATTAGGCAACTGGGTAGGTTGTCCATTGGCGCCTAATACATTTTTTCTAGCCTCCAGGAGAACCCGTTGCCTCTCCTCAGTTGTGAGGAGAGTCTGGAGGAGCTGTTGACAATCATCCCAGGTGGGTTGGTGGGAGAAGACAAGAGACTCTATTAGAGCAGTAAGAGCCTGTGGGTTTTCAGAGAAAGTAGGGTTATGCATCTTCCAATTATAAAGATCTGCAGAGGAAAAGGGCCAGTATTGAAGGGGCCTATTCCCGTGGTTATCGGGGGGGCCATATTCTCTAAGGGGTAAAGCAGTAGAATCCGGGGAAACAGCCCTCCGGCTTCTGGTGCCCGCCGAGGGACCCCCCCTTTCTGCCATAACAGGTGGCCCTACTGGTGCGGAGGGTTGTGAAGCTGGGGGTCCTAGGGGCGACATGGGATTTAGGGCCGGAGGATAAGGAGGTGGGGAATCTAGAAGAAGCAAATCAGACTGCAGGTCAGGATATATCGCCTTTGGCGGGTCCGGGGCAGCAGATGACTTTTCCGTGTCTGGGGTTTTCTTCAGGGCCAATATCTCCGATTGTGCTGGAGCGCATGCAGACGTGCCTGTTGAGGAAACAAAGGGCCGGACCCACGGAGGCGGGGAGAGAACTAGATCTTTCCAGACCAGGATATATGGTATCTGGTCTGGGTGTCCGTGGGGTCCTGTGTTAAAGACCCTAGACTTGACTAGCCCAACCTTATCTAACAAAAAAGATCCTTCGGGTGGCCACCCTGTCTGAAATGTAGGCCACTCAGAGGTACACAGCGTTTGCCATTTTCCTTTCCTTCTATCGAAAGGTTGTGGGCCCTAGCCCTAACTTCGGTCCAGTGGCTTAGGGTAAGAGAAAGAGGAGTCGTCATAGTTTGTCCCATTGTCGTCCGTCAAAAGAAAGATAATAGTACAGAAAAACAATAAAATTTCAAAAGACACACATTGATATTGCCGCCGCGAACTTAAACCCGAAACCAACTCAAATTCAGATGGCAGCTTATATAACCTGCCAGAACCAGCCGCCGCGAACTTAAACCCGAAACCAACTCAAATTCAGATGGCAGCTTATATAACCTGCCAGAACCAGATGAAGGGGAGACAAAATTTGTTTCTCCTTCCAGATGGACCACCAGGGCGTCCCCCGGGGCCCGTGGACACCAGTTTTCGGCACGTCTGCCTAGCCAGGAGTCCAATACAGATTCCACAGCAAGCCGGTTCGCACGGCTTTTTCCTAATGGCGGCTAGCAACAAACAAACGACAAACAAACAGACAATTGGGCTCGAGCCTACCTGATACCTCCGACTCCCGATGTTCTTGTGACCCGGGGGCGAGTGGGGATCCCGGACGAGCCCCCAGATGTTAGACCCAAACGGTCTACGAGGGATTCCAACTCGCCCAAGAACCGCCAAGAGTCGAGAGCCGCTGCAACACGCAAGAGGTTTATTAGGAGCCGATGCACCGGGGTTCCCTGAACCTCACGCAGGAGGCCGATGGGGAACCCCTAAAAGCGGAATCACATACTTTTTATAGGTTTATTTACTCATAGGGCGGGTATATTCTCACAATGATTGGGTAAATGTGGTGACTTTTGAATTCATTGGCTTAGGAACTTTTGTCCCACCTTCTGGCCGTTATAGTTGTCTGTTCATTGTGGCGGTTAGGGCGTATACCTGTTACGGGCAACTGGAAAATTACCCGCTGTCTGGCAAGTCCCCGTCAACTGAAAAACTCCAAGAATTGGTTTCGATAGGGAGAAGGAGTGGCGCACGATAGGGAGAAGAATTGGTTTCGATAGGGAGAAGGAGTGGCGCACGATAGGGAGAAGAATTGGTTTACGGGAACAAGTGAGGGGGTGGAAAGTCCCTAAAGGCCCCACAGATGTTTTCCAGCAGATCTGAACTTCTTGTCAGCATTTCAGATTCTGTAGGACTTTTTGGGCCTATGATGGATCTAGATTAGCACTGATAGTTCTTTTCCGTAATTGTTTTGTACCCAAGGATGGCCCTGGAAATAAATGACATTCCTCCACCTAGAGCCAAGACAGTGTTATTTTGGGGGGTATGTATCAAAGTAACATTTCACATCTTTTTTGAAGAGCTCTGGACTGAAAGTCATGGGAAACATTTGAAGAAATCTAGTTTTCTCAAATTTCAGTTCTGCCTTTTAAACCAATTTTCTTGGATCAGGACTGAAAATTCTGCAGAGCAATTTAACTCCAGGAGAGGAACTGATAAGATTAGCACAATTCATTCTCAAGAATCAGGCAGGTGTCACCTGAAATTCGCTTGAAATTTCACCTCCTAGGAGAGCTGGGTCCCATGTTCTGTGCTTCCATAGGGGTTAGGAACAAACGGTCGCTGGTTTCTGACAGGCTTGGTTTTAGTTTTTACTGCTATTAACTGAAAAAAAAAAAAAAGCACAGCCTAAAAGTTAAGAATTATGTTTTATTTGGCAGACTTTTCTGAGGACTTAAGCCCGGGAGATAGCCTCTCCCGTGGCTCTGAGGGACTGTTCCGAAGAGGTCAGGGAGGATCCAGGATATACAGGAGTTTTTGCAACAAAAACCAGGGAGTCAGAGCATCACAAGATGACTGTTAATGAAAGAAAACCAGACTTCTCAAGTTACTGGATCTAGTGCTTTTCTCTATATGGGAAGATGCAAGAGTCTGGGCTCACTGAAGTCATTCCTCTGATATGCACCTCATCCATCTGTGACCAGTATCCTGTTTTTATCCATCCTGAATCCCCTCAGTGCACCATTGTGGGGTGGCTGTCATGTGATGGCTTGATGGCTAACACATCCTTTGTTTACTGATACAGCAGGTGACACTATCAGTGTGACTTCTGGTAAGTAACAATCTTTTCAATCCTCAGTTTTTCCATCAGTAAAATGGAAACAATAATTGAATCTATTCCAGAGGGTTGGGGTAAAGGATTACAAAAATAATTCATATATAGAGTTTGGCCCAAATTAGGTGCCTCAAATCATGGTCTGTTCATCATAGTAGTTGCGGTATTCTGTAGAGCCTTCCATCAGAGGTAGGACCACTGTTCTATTATCATCAATGGAAAATATCTAGAATGTGTTCAAATGTGACCACTTTAAGCAGGAAAATTGTTGTTCTATGTCCTCAGCATGAAGCATAGCACCAGGCACGTTTTACTTGGTTCAAAATATTTCTCTAGTAATTTAACTGAATGGTGCCTCATTTAATTTTTTTTTACTTTTATTTTTTTAATTAAAAAATTTTATTGAAGTATAGTTGATTTACAATGTTGTGTTATTTTCAGGTGTACAGAAAAGTGATTCAGTTATACATACACATATATCCACTCTTTTTTAGATTCTTTTCCCATATAAGTCATTACAGACTATTGAATTGAGTTCCCTGTGCTATACCGTAGGTCCTTATTCGTTATCTATTTTATATATAGTAGTGTGTATGTGTCAATCCCAGTCTCCCAATTTATCCCTCCCTCCCTTTCCCCCCTGTTACCCATGAGATTGTTTTCTACATCTGTGACTCTTTCTGTTTTGTAAATAAGTTCATTTGTACCATTTTTTTAGATTCCACATATAAATGATATCATATGACATTCATCTTTTTCTGTCTTACTTACTTCACTCAGTATGACAATCTCTAGGTCAATCCATGTTGCTGCAAATGGCATTATTTCATTCTTTTTTTAATGGCTGAGTAATATTCCATTGTATATATGTACCACATCTTCTTTATCCATTCATCTGTCGATGGACATTTGGTTTGCTTTCAGGTCTTGGCTATTGTAAATAGTGCTGCAATGAACTTTGGGGTGCATGTATCTTCAAATTATGGTTTTCTCTGGGTATATGCCCAGGAGTGGGATTGCTGGATCATATGGTAATTCTATTTTTAGTTTTTAAAGGTGCCTCCATACTGTTTTCCGTGGTGGCTGTATGAATTTACATTCCCATCTACAGTGCAGGAGGGTTCCCTTTTCTCCACACCCTCTCCAGCATTTATTGTTTGTAGATTTTTTTGACGATGGCCATTCTGACTGGTGTGAGTGGTGCCTCATTTTATAGGTGAGGGAAGAAAGCTCAGAGATAGCGAATGGTTTTTCCACGTTGCATGGACGGTCAGGGGAGAGCTAGGATGGAACTTAGTACTCCTGGTCATTCATCTGGTACAACTGGCCCATTCAGTAATAGAGAGTGAGGATTGTGCTAGGAAAAAGGGAGGGGAGGACATTCATAAAACCTTGAACAGCTGCAGCTTCGGGGGGAGTTGGTGGGGGGATTCTTGTCTTTAACTGGACCTCATGCTTGACTGTCTGACTCTCTGTCTCCATGACACTTTTTACCCACTCCCCCCAAATCCACTTTTCACTGTGCCTACCCAGCCAAACCTCAGCTCAAGGTCAGGGTTGAAATTGTCTTAACCCCAGGCTTCTGAGATTGCGAAGAAAATCATGTGACTGGACAGGATGCCATCATTGCAAAATTATGAATTCCGGCGCTTAATAAAGTCCCAGTGACATAGTAGGCACTTGGTACATATATATTTTTAAAATTTTTATTTATCTTTTTTGCCGTATGCAGGCCTCTCACTGTTGTGGCTTCTCCCGTTGCGGAGCACAGGCTCCGGACGCGCAGGCTCAGCGGCCATGGCTCACGGGCCCAGCCGCTCCGCGGCATGTGGGATCTTCCCGGACCGGGGCACAAACCCGTGTCCCCTGAATCGGCAGGCGGACTCTCAACCACTGCGCCACCAGGGAAGCCCAGCACTTGGTATATCTTGAGAGAGGATGTGAGTGAGTGAATGAATGAACCAATCTTGTTCCACGTAAGGACTGAGAAATGGAATATTTCCTGCCATATCAGTAAACAAAGGGTGTCACAGCCACCAGTGATCGCAACAGAGCTGGTGAGCCCTGAGGGAACTCAGGAAGGAAAGAATACCTGCCATCTAGCAGCCATCAGACTGCAGCCACTTCCCACGGTGAGCCCTGGGGAAACTCAGGTTGTGAAAATACAGGATACTGGCCCCAGATAGCTGAGGTGTACATCAAAGGAATGATTTCAGTGAGCCCAGGCTCTTGCATCTTCCCATACAGAGAAAAGCGCTAAACTCCTTAACTTGAGATATCTGGTTTTCCTTTAATTAACAATAACCTTTTGACATCCCCGACTGCCTGCCCTTTGTTGCAAGACTTTTATACAACCTGGCTCCCCCACTCCTTGGAGCAGTTCTCTCAGGGTTACTTGAGATGCTGCCTCCCGGGCTTGAAGTCCTAAAAATTCCTGCCGAATAAAACATAACTCTCAACTTTTAGGTTGTGAATATTTTGTAAGTTGGCAGGACCCATAGTTGTCTCTTGTCAGCTGCTCTCCCATCCCCAGATTCCTGGACGGCACCAAGGAGAACAGCTCATTCTCTGCAGTTCAAATCCCAGCTCCATCATTTCCCATCAGCCCGTTCTTGAACAATTAATCTCTCTGTGGCTTTGTGACCTTACCTGGAAAAGGGGGTGGGTGGGAGAGTACATGAAATAACTCACGTTAAGTGCTTTGCTCATTGCCTGGCACATCAGTGAATATTAGCTGATCATTATTACTACTACTACAATCACCCCAACCTCTAACTCAGACTTGGGATGACAGTCTCACCCTCTGCTGGAAGGAGAAGCTTGGAGCCATCAGGGGTGAATGAGCTCACATTCCAACTCCTACTCCCAGATTATAAACTGAGGACACACAAGCTACAATTTGCATTTTTAGGAAGATGACAACTTCAAGAGAGTTTTTTCAGGATAGGCCAGCGTGTAGTATTATTTAGAAATTTAATTATAGAAATTTCCAGGAGAAATAGAATCTGGGGGTCATCTAAGACAATGCCTTCGCCACACAGCTGGGGAAATTGAGACCCTACGGTGTAAATACTGACAGTTGGCTTTTCTTTTTGTAAGGCGAGTGGCTGATTTAAGCTTTCATGGCCGAGGCATCTACTTCAAAGATGGCTCTCTCACATAAACACCAGTCACAGGCTAGAGAAAAAAACAGCCCTCCGCCCCCAACCCACCCCCCCCCTCCCCCGCCCCGCCCCGTCATCCTCAGGCTTCTTTGCTTTGGAAATCTTGGTTGATTTCAATAACTGACCATTTGGCCTCTTTCCCTGCTTTGAATTCCCTATTATGTCTTAAATTCACCAATAAAGGGTGAGCCTGCAGAACCCCAGCCCCACCGTGGACCCAGTACTAGCAGAACTGTGTAGTGCTGGTGCATTCTCTGTCAGTCTGTCCGTCTCTCTGTCCCTTGTCTCTCTCTCCTCTTCTCCCCCTCCGGCCCACCTTCCCTCCCCACGTGACTTCGCTGTGTGGCTTCAGGTGTGCCATGTAATTTCCAGCACCTGTAAGTAATAAATCTTTTCCATTTCAAAGTTTCCTGATGGTTATTGTCGAGGGTGTCTTGCAATCATAAGAAGCACAAGGGCCCGTCCAGCCATGACATTGGTTACGATAGGCTGAGACCAGGTGAAGTGACTCCCAGACCGACACTGGGGCCCAGGCATATTGACTCCCGGGGCAGAATATTTCTCATGCTGTGATCTCTAGGCACACAGGCTGGAGTTTGCTCTGTGCTTCAACCTGCCCTGATGCTGGTAAATCGACCATCTCTTCCGTTTTATTCCTAACGGGAGAGGAACCAGGGTGCGTTGTGCAAGCCTGCCCTCTGCTGGATAAAACATGTATTGACGCAAAGGGAAGCTCAGGGGAAATCCACCCGCAAAGCAAGCCAAACATCACACTGAG
Source organism: Phocoena sinus (assembly GCF_008692025.1). Classification (NCBI taxonomy): domain Eukaryota; kingdom Metazoa; phylum Chordata; class Mammalia; order Artiodactyla; family Phocoenidae; genus Phocoena; species Phocoena sinus. Next base: position 49,162,517 of record NC_045781.1, on the reverse strand, counting down.
AGATGCTCTCTCTAAGGAGAAGAGGAAATCCTTCGGTACTTTGGAGTGTGTGTAGGGGCGGTTCCTGGAAGTCTAGTGCCAGGATGGAAAGTGTTGTCCTTTTATTAAAGGATCAGGGGCAAAAAAAAAATAAAGAAAAATAAAGAAAGGAGCAGGGGCTGAGCATGGGAGGATTGGTGTTTGTTTTAAGAGGAATACAGCAAATGCCATTACTTCAGCCACCTCATCATTGCTCTCTTACTAGGTCTCAGGCTCCCAGAATATTGCTAAGAGGTGTTTTGCAGGAGTCCTGCCCTTTTCTAGTTTGTAAATCTTGGAAATTATTTCACAAAAATCTGGAAGAGGGGATGAAAAGAATAAAGAGCGGATTAAAAAAATTGCTAAGCGTAGTCAGCTTTATAAAAATGATGATAAGGTTAGGCTGTGACTTAACATAGCTACGAGTGTTCCCGTTAGGATGTCAAAGGAGAGGGGGGCAGCATCACAATGAACCCTGTGCTTTTCCGTCATAGCGTCATCCATTTTGCTTACTGAGCGCCTGACTCTTTCTTGGAAAACTGCCAGCTCCACGTTGACCTTGTTTGCTGCTGTATCTCCAGAATCTAGTCACAGTGCCTTGTATACACGAGGTGCTTGATAATTAGTTATTGCTTGACCGATTAAAAACTCTGTGGACTGGGCTTCCCTGGTGGCGCAGTGGTTGAGAGTCCGCCTGCTAATGCAGGGGACACGGGTTCGTGCCCCGGTCCGGGAAGATCCCACGTGCTGCGGAGCGGCTGGGCCCGTGAGCCATGGCCACTGAGCCTGCGCGTCCGGAGCCTGTGCTCCGCAACGGGAGAGGCCACAACAGTGAGAGGCCCGCGTACCGCAAAACAAAACAAAACAAAACTCTGTGGACTGCCTCTAAGTCATGCTAGTAGTTTACAGGTAAAAAAAGTTTCTTTATGTTTTAGAATGAGTACCTGCAAACATGGGTCATCGATTTGGAATTTTTTTAGTGTTCTAGAATATGTTTGTCAACTCAGCCCAAGGACTCCACGGAACTGAAAATGTAAATTGACTTTAATATTGTCAGTGTTGAGCCTCCCATTTCCTTAAAGGTGAGACTACATAAGTCACAAAGCTTAACTGGATTATTTGTTATCAGCACAAAATGAGTGCTTTTGTTAACTAGGGTTTGACATTGGGTCTGGCACTGAATGGCTATGAGGATGTGGGCAAGTTATTCACAACTCTGAGCTTCTGTGTTTCCATCTGTTAAATGGAAAAATAAATAGTAACTATTTCATAGTTTTTTTCTGAAGAATAAACAAGTTTATTTCATTTACTTGGTGCCGTGGTTGATACATGGAAAATGCTTAGAAAATATTATTATTATCAGAAGAAGAGAAAGGAGAAGGAGAGGAAGATGGCAGAAGGAGGCTGAGAAAGAAATAGTTGTTTCAGGTACGATCTATGATTTCATAATCCTTGCTATGTTGACTACTTGGCATAAGGGTTATTACATTTTGCTAATTAAATTAGTGTTACTTTTATATAGATAAACCAAATTTTAAGACTTAACTTCTCAGATTATCTAGTTGGAGAAGTGATTTTAGAAAATAGTATTTCTTTTTTTTCTTATTTCGAAAAGTAGTGCATTCTCACCACAGAAATATTGGAAAATGCAGAAAAGCATCACAGAAAAAAAAGTGGACCACTCTTAGTTAACTATTCTATAACCTTCAAGGCTTTTGCATTTTATAAAACTCTGATCATTAACTCTGTTTTGCAACTTACTTCTCTCACTTTTTTATCATCGCTCTTCTCCCATAACAGTAAAAACCAAGTTTTAGAAGAATACTTAAAGACCGCACAGTATCCATAGCATCCACCTTAGTAAAGTTAAGCCAGATTCCCTGTTGCCAGACATTAGGTGATTCCAAAATATACTGAATAATAATGAACGTTGTGTGGAACCTCCTGGTGACTAATCTTTCTGCATATTCCTGATACTTTTATTGGGTATGACTGTTTTGGCAGTGGAGATTCTAGGTTAAAAAAGTACAATCAGTGTCTGTGAGGATAATTTTCTCAATACCACCCATGGTTTAATTCTCAGAGCCAGATCACAAATAATCCACTGAATCTCAAAAATGGTGAAAGTTAAAGCAAGGTCTGGCATCCAAACTCCAAAATCTGGGCCCCCTTAACTTCCTTGAATCTTTCCTGTGGTCCATGCATCCCAGATCCCTGCTATCCATTCTTAGAGATTTCTGAACCCCTGGGAAGCAGTAGCAAGCCTGGGCCATGGACCCAGCGTGCGCTGGTAAATGTTTAACCACTGGCTCTGCAGAGGGTGAGGGAAGCCCTGCTTTATAGCATTTTCTAGTTTTTTTTGTGGGGAAACACTCCCACCATGACCAATTTTAAGCTACTAACATGGTATCACTGAATGTGAAGTTAGGAAGAGAAGTCTACCATGGGCTCTTGAGAGCTGGAAGGGGCCTACTCCAGCACACCACTGCGTGTCAACGCATAGACAACATGGCCACCTATTCCCCCTTCCTTCCCCAAGGGAGCTGTGAAGTCCAAGGACACTTTTCATTCCTCTTTACCAATTATGATTTCAGGTGCCCAAGAAAGCACCTCACTGTCTGCCCCCCCTCCCAGTCTCTTCCAACTTATTGTAGAGACGTTATGCTTCAAGGCAGTACACATTTCCTTTTCATAATTACTGGTAAATTACATGCAAACATCTCATTGTGATAATAGCTGACTGAAATCTGCTTATACTGCATTGAAAATGACTACTCAAAGATTCTTTCCTGCTTAGATTGTGGGAGGCAGAATAGATGGGTGTCAGATGTCAGAAGCATCCTTTTGCATCAATTACTTCGTTTTGCAAATTAAAAAATTAAAATACAGAGAGGTCCCTTAGCATGTCCAATTACATTTCCGTTACTTTTTACGAATATTTCCTGAGCATCCCTGTATGTGTAAGGTTCATAGGGATGGACACAAAGCTCGCCAATAGGAAGTGTCATATATTGAGCGTTTCCAGGTGCCAAGAACTGTGCTAAACAATTTATACATATTACCCTTGTAGTTTAGTCTTCATCATGGAAGGTTGTTTCCATCTTTATCCCACAAAAAAGAAACAGGTGTTAGGACTAAATGCACCTCACTGATTACCAACTCCAGGTTTTTCTTCTGAGTCACTCTGTACTATTCTGCTGGGGCTGCCATATTTAAGTATCACAGACTGGGTAGCTTAAACAACAGAAATTTGTTTTCTCACAGTTACGGAGGCTAGAAGTCCCAAATCAAGGTCCAGCAGGGTCGGTTTCTGGAGAGGACTTTCTTTCTAGTTTCCATCTTCTCACCGTGTCCTCACATGAGATCTTGGGTCTCTCTTCCTCTTTTTATAAGGACACCGACACTATCAGATTAGGACTCCACTCTTATAGCCTCTTGTAACCTTACTTACCTCCTAAAGACCCTATCTCCAAATACAGCCACACTGGCAGTTAGGGCTTCAACACACGAATTTTGGTGGGGGGAGGACACAATTCAGTCCATGACATACTCTAGCATGCTTCTTTCCCTTCAACAGTTGCAAGTACATATTAACATTAGGGACGTACAATGGAATATTACTCAGCCATAAAAAAAGAATGAAATAACACCATTTGCAGCAACATGTATGGACCTAGAGATTATCACACCAAGTGAAGTTAGTCAGACAAATATCACATGATATTGCTTATATGTGGAATCCAAAAAAATGTACAAATTAATTTATTTACAGAACAGAAATAGAAACCAAACTTACAGGGAATTTCCTGAGAGTCCAGTGGTTAGGACTGTGAGCCTTCGTGGCTGAGGGTGCGGGTTCAATCCCTGGTCAGGGAACTAATATCCCGCAAGCCACACCGTGTGGCCAAAAAAAAAAAGAACAAACTCATGGTTACCAAAGGGGATAGCAGTGGGATGGGTCGGGGGGCGGTGGTGGAGATAAATGAGGAGTTTGGGATAAATAGATACACACTACTATATATAAAAAGATAAACAACAAGGGCCTACTCTATGGCACAGAGAACTATATCCAGTATCTTGTAATAACCTATAATGGAAAAGAATCTGAAAAAGAAGATATAGATATAGCTATACCTAAGTCACTTTGCTGTACACCTGAAACTAACACAACATTGTAAATTAACTATACTTCAGTAAATAAAGGGTTTAAAAAATTAGGGGCATGAAAATGATCATTGGAAGCCAGCTCTCTGTGCCCACTGTCTGTCATCTCATGTGGCATATATGGTTAAGAAGAAAGGTAGGCTTTAATCACATGTTCAGGATAGCAGTAAAAACAAAGGACCAATTTAAGCCCCAACGTAGTTGAATCTCCAACGCACCCTATTAAGTGAAAGAAGTCAGACTCACAAGACGGCATAACGCGTGATTCCTTTTATATGACATCCTGGAAAAGGTTAAACTGTAGGAGTAGAAAACAGATCAGTGGTTTGTTTTGATCTCTTGGGAGTGGGAGCTGGGGTTGCAGGAAGGAGTTCATTTCAGAGGAGCATGAGGGAATTTGGGGAGATGATGGAACGGTTGCATACCTTGACTGAGATGTATGGTTACACAACTGCGAGCATTTGTCAAAACTGATGGAACTGTGCCATAAAAGTTTTTTATTTTTTTAAACTATATGTAAACTTTACTTGAGAAATGTCTGGGCTCTCTGTCAACCATGTGATGTCTTGTGAAGTTTGGGGTCCGCCTTTGTCCATCCAGGCTCTGTCCATGTTCCTCTTTGGGTGTATGTTAGAGAGGCTCTTCATACACAGTTTATTTTTCAGTAAACCAAAGTCTTAGTTTTCCATTTATCTGTGACTTTATTATATCTTTATTGATTTCTCTGTCTAGGAGACAGGCTTGGTCCAGGGCAGTTTCATTTAGGTTGTATGGCTTCTACACACAACAATCCGTGAGATTAATAGTTATTCCCAATTTCCTGATTAAGAAACGGAGCCTCGCTGTATAGTACAGGGAACTCGACTCAGTGCTCTCGATGGCCTATATGGGAAAAGAATCTAAAAAAAAAGGGAGTGGATATATTTATATGCGTAGCTGATTCACTTTGCTGTGTACCCGAAACTGACACAGCTTTGTAAATCGACCATACTCCAATAAGAATTCAAAAAAAAGAAAAGAAAGAAAAAAAATCATGGCAGAAAACACAAACAGAGTCTCACGTTTTCTTCAAATAACTTGCCTGTGCTCACACAAGTGCTGAAATGATAGACCAGCATTCCGATTATGGTATGGCTGATATGGCAATGTCCGGTTATGGCTTCCTGATAAATTCGTCTTGTGTTAAATATTCCCAGGTTTTTGTTTAATGACTCAGCGTCCATTAGAATACTACTTAACAGAAACCTCAACTCAGGAGGCTTAAGCTATAAAGAGAACTTAGTGGTTTGTGAATTTCAAAGTCCATTAGTATGGTGGACTTGAGGTAAATTTCAAGCCACTGACCCAACCAACATCATTACAGACCAGCTTTTGTCTTGCCATTTTAGTTTCTAGGGAATATAGGCTGTTAATCTGATGTCTTAATTCTAAGGCTGAATATTCTTTGTGAACCCAAGACAATGGCCAACATCAACTGATGCTTCTTTCTCCAAGCCACACCGCTAGCCCCTGCCATCTTCCTGCACATCTCGTTCAGTCACAAGCCCAACACTGCAATAATTATTGTGGACACAGGCTTGCATACACTTGGTTGGTTTAAGCCAATCCCAAACCTAACCTCCAGGCTGGGAAACACATTTCTGTTCAGAAGGAGAGAGTGCAGTGGGATAATGGGGAAGCTTCCAGAATATCTGCTACAGTATTCAAGCCCGACTTAAAAGCTAACTCACCAGCCAAAAACATGTTTCCTATTATCTGTGTAGGTGTTGTCAACAACTTTTATTTGTGAAGGCTCAGACAGAATGGGAAGATGCCTTGTCTACCATGGGCATCTGCGGTCAGTTTCTGGAGGGGCACCCTGAGCCTGCTGGGGTGTCATCACCTTCTCAGGTTTGATGGAGGGCAAAGGGCTAGAGGTTGGCTTTGGAGTGTGACTGCTGGTGGGTGTTTGAGGAGCCTTCCTTTTAAGCTGAAGCAGTGTTAGAAGTCACCAGATCTTTTCTTTCTGTATCCACGAGCATCTGAAGCCTGCCATGGATATAATTCTGGTGAGAGCAGAAAGAAGAGATTTGTGGTCACTTCTGTACAACGATTAGAGTACACATTTATTTGGCGTTTTATGCAGCTTTCATTTCTGGGATCTAGAAGCAAACAGAATGTGGAGGTGGCTGAGTACTGAGATCCGGATGCAGATTTCTCAAACTACATTCCATTACCCAAAGGTCTCCTCCATCTGGTATGCATTCTAGATCCAGATGGTTTTTTCTTCTTTAATTGGAGACTAGTTGATTTACACTGTTGTTGTGTTAGTTTCTGGTGTACAACAAAATGATTCAGTTATACACACACACACACACACACACACGTATATGTATATATATATATTCTTTTTCAAATTCTTTTCCATTATGGTTTATTAGTGAATATTGAATATAAGTCCCTGTGTAGTACAGTAGGACCTCTTATTGTTTATTTTATATGGAGCAGTTTGTATCTGCTGATCCCAGACTCCTAGTTTATCCCTCCCCCCACCCTCTTTCCCCTTTGGTAACTGTCAGTTTGTTTTCTGTGTGTATGCATCTGTTTCTGTTTTGTAAATAGGTTCATTTGTGTCATATTTTAGATCTCACATATGAGTGATCGCATACGGTATTTGTCTTTGTCTGGGTTACTTCTTTCAGATGATAATCTCTAGGTCCATCCATGTAGCTGTGAATGGCATTATTTCATTCTTTTTTTTATGGCTGAGTAATATTCTGTTTTATACATATACCACATCTTCTTTATCCATTCATCTGTCAGTGGACATTTAGGTTGTTTCCATATCTTGGCTATCGTAAATAATGCTGCAGTGAACATTGGGGTGCATGTCAGATGGTGTTTCTGATCCTCCACTCTGACTCTGTTACAGAGACAGCTAGCTGTCCCCAATATCCATCCTTCACTGTTTTCTACAACAATAACAGAATAACAGATTAAAGAACCACATTTCCCAGTCTCCTTTAAGATGACACAGGACCACGAAACTAAGTTCTGTTCAATGGGATGTAGCAGGAGTGGTGTGTACAACTTAAAGAAACCATTCTTAAAGGAAGGGTGTCTGATTTTTCTCCTATTTCATCCTTCCTTCTGGCTGGGGTGTCGATGCATTGACTGGACCTAGGGTTACCATCTTGGGTCAGAAGGTGAGAATTGTGGGCTGAGGTTGCTGGGACAACACAATAGAAAACGTGGGCTTCTTGGTGAGGTGGGGTCATCCTTCCAGCCCTGGACTGCCTGTGTTAGCTATCATGTATAAGCCATTCCAATGTTGGCTTTCTGTCACTTGCCCCTAAATGTAATAGAAATAATAGCTAATGGTTAGAAACGTGCCTGGCGCCCAGGGAGGCTTCTGTAATTGAACCTAGGCTGTCTGGCTTCAAGGGTCGCAGTTCTTAATCTCCACGCTGTCTTGAGCTAATACAAATGCCACCCAGCAGACTCTGCTGGAGGGACTGTGGAAGAGGAGCTCAGGTCTAGCAGACAGCACTGAGGGAGTTACTAGATTGTGGCTTCTTTCCAAAATTGCTTCGGATGAGGCTAATGCAAATGATCGGATATAGATGGCTTAAATTGCCGTTGAAATAGACATGCGGGTTTAAAAGCTGAGAGCAGAGCACGTGTTCAAATGCATAATGTGTTTCCTTGAGCTTGGAAGGTTGGCTCATTGGCCTGAAATGCTGTATGGCCCGAGAACATGGAGGTTCATCTATTTCTAATTAATTGGGTTTTGTGGTGCTTTTGGAGGGTCTTTGGCCAAATGACAGATGAGGAGGGAACCACAGCCAGGACCTTCTCTCTCTTAAGCTCCCGAAGGCAGATGTGTCTTCAGCGTTTCCAAATCTAATTATTGTTGTAACCTGAGCAAGTTACTTGCCTGCCAGTAGGGTATTTTTCTTGTTTCTATTCCAGGATTTCATATTTGAAAATCTCTTATGAGCCTTTCTAAGCTGGGGAAGCAATCTTGAATCAGATAAAACTGAAAGGATTCATATTCACATTCAAGGCAACAGAGGCCTGGAAAAATTTTACCTTCCCTCTTCTTGGGCTTCATAAGTTTGTTTTCTCATTCATTCAATTATTCATAAGAAAGCATTGGCTAAATTCTGACCATTAATAATGTGACTTTGAACAAGTTACTTCCCATACATTCTCTCTAATTTTTATAACAAATTTCCAATAGATTAAAAGTGTACATAGTAGGTGAATGGAAATGATAGTTGTAGTTATTATTATCACTATTTTCAAAGCCCTATGCTAGTCAAAGGAAAAAATTAGCAACAGTTAGAAAATATAGGACAACTATGCCATCTTGTCTCTCAGCCTTGACAGACATGGACAATCATTCGTTTATTCAAATGTCAAACAAATATTTCTTCAACACCTACCGTTTACCATATACTATGTTGGGAATTGAACATAAAAAAGTTAAATACTTGGTTCCAGTTTCAAGGACTTTCCTTACAGTCTAGAGCAGTACATACCAATAGATATATAATGTATGTCATATATATAATTTTGCTTTTCTAGGAATCACACTAGAAAGTAAAAAGAAACGTGCAATTAACCTGTTAATTTCATAAACTAATTAATTTTAGAAACCTGTTGTTAATGTATATTTGTTCCATTATCTCGGAACTATCATCATTTCAACATATACTCACTATAAAATGATTTATAAGATATTGTGAGTCTTCCAAATCTAGTGTATATTTTACATATATAGTACATCTCCAATCAGATGCTAAATTTCTGGAAACCCTTGATCTGTATTTAGAGTTCATAAAATTTTTTTTTTTTTTTTTTTTTTTTTTTTGGTACGCGGGCCTCTCACTGTTGTGGCCTCTCCTGTTGCGGAGCACAGGCTCCGGACATGGAGGCTCAGCAGCCATGGCTCGCGGGCCCAGCCGCTCCGCAGCACGTGGGATCCTCCCGGACCGGGGCACGAACCCGCGTCCCCTTCATCGGCAGGCGAACTCTCAACCACTGCGCCACCAGGGAAGCCCAAGAGTTCATAAAATTTTTAACTTAAAAAGTAGTTCACATACTCAAGTTGTTCCACACTTTCAAAATTTCTGTTAAGTAAATCAGCTTTTAAATGTGAATTTATTAAAATTAAGTAAAATTTAAAATCCAGTTCCTCAGTCACACCAGCCACATTTCAAGTGTTCGATAGCCACATGTGACCAGAGGCTGCTGTTCTGGACAATGTAGGTCTAGGGAGGGCAGTGGCCATTAAATAATCATAAAATCGTAGTTCAGTTGCAAATACGGTATTTCAAAAGAGTAGTAGGTAGTGCAATGAGAATGAATAACAGAGGGATTAACACCTGCCCTGGGAGGTCAGGACACTTTCCTTGAGTAGGAAATATTTCAGCTGAGGTCTGGAGGATAAACAGGAGTTTTACAGAGGAAGGAGGTTAGGAAGAAAGATTTGTGCAAAGGCCCTGTGGCAGGAGGGATCGTGGAATTAAGAGCCAACAGAAGAAAGCAGATTTCATTTACAATAGAACCCAGCTGTAAACTGGTGCTTCCCTGCTCCTTAGGAACTAAATGTGATCAGTCCAATCCGTTCCCTGCCCATCTCACAGAAAATGAGATTCCCTCTTCAATAATTCTTCAAATTCCTGGGGGCCTAAAGGGCCATCACAGCTGTAAGACACAGCATTATATAATAGAAATGCAGCAGCCAGGAGGTGACCGGTGTGTGGCCCAACAAGCCAGTGGTCATTGGCTGCTTTCAGCTGCGAGGTCTTAGGCCAATTGTTAAGTGACTCAGTTTATCAGGTAAATGAGGAAAATAATTCTCATCTTGTGAAGCTGCTGTGAGAAGTAAATGACATAAATAGCGCCTGGCACCTGGTAGATGCTGGAAGGTAGTCCATGACCTTCTCATAGTCCCCTTCAAGAGTCCCTGGGCATGCTCCCATTATTGTGTGTAATCTAATAGGGGAGGTAGTCAAAACCTTAATTTCCTATTAACTTTTCCGTTTGCTTCTTCAGAAAAGGGTCCATGCCTTGTGTCTATCAATCACTGTGCCTGGCACATGGCACGTTGCCCTTGATACTTACTGAAGAGTGTTTAGCAAGAGCTATACCCATGGAGAAGAGGGAATGACAGGTGGGAAAAATTTGTGGGTGGAGGAACTGAGAAATGAAATCAGAAGCGTGAAGTTCCTTACTGTGGACCACATTGCTGCTTTCCTTTGCACCTCGAACTCCACCAAAGACAGGTTTTTTTTCCCCAAATGTTTTAATAGGCTGAAAGCACCTCGAAGGCAGGGACCAGACATTCTGCATCAGTACATCTTACACTTTACTATAAATCACTCAAGGGTCTTGTCAGAATGCAGATTCTCAGTGAGTGAGTCTGCCGTGGGGCCTGAGACTCTGAATTTCTAGAAGCTCCCAGGTACTGCTGATGCTGGTGGTCCCAGACCACACTTGGAGTAGGAAGGATCTACATCTTTCCAATAATTAATCAGTGTGTCCAAAACAAGATCCCCCAGTATTTAATATTTATTTATTTAACTATGGATGTATGCATTTCTTATTTTTAGAAAGAGGCTTTATTTTTTAGAGCAGTATTAGGTTCACAGCAGAGTTGACCAGAAAGTACAGAGAATCCTTGAACACCCCCTGCCCCGACCCCTTGCAGTCTCTCCGTACCAGCGTCCCCCAACGGGGTGGTACCTATGTTACAATCAGTGAACCTACACGGACGCATCGTTGTCAGCCAAAGTCCACAGTTTACCTCAGGGTTCCTTCTTGGTGCTGTATATTCTTTGGCTTTGGATAAATATATAATGACACGTATCCATCATTATAGTATCACACAGAAGAGTTTCACAGCAATAAAGATCTTCTACGCTCTGCCTATTCATTCCTCCCTTCCCGCAACCCCTGGCAACCACTAACCTTGTACCATCTCCATAGTTTTGCCTTTTCCATAATGTCGTATAGTTGGAATCACACAGTGTGTAACCTTTCCTGACTGACTCCTTTCACTTAGTAACGTGCATTGACGTGTCCTCTGTGTCTTTTCCCGGCTTGATAGCACATTTCTTTGTAGCACTGAATAATATTCCATTGTCTGGATGTACTACAGTTTATTTATCCATTCATCTTATCCAAGATGCACCGAAGGACATCTTGGTTGCTTCCAAGTTTTGGCAATTATGAATACATCTGCAATAAACGTCAGTGTGCAGGTTTTCATGTGGATATAAGTTTTCAACTCTTTAGGGTAAATACCAAGGAGCATCACTGCTGTATCATATGGTAAGAGTATGTTTAGTTTTATAAGAAACTACCAAACTGTCTTCCAAAGTAGCTGTACTATTTTGCATTCCCACCCGCAGTGCACAAGCATTCCTGTTGCTCCGCGTCCTCGCCAATGTGTGGTGCTGTCAGTGTTCTGCATTTGGACATTCTAATAGATGTGTTGTGGTATATCTTTGTTTAAAATTTTTTTTTAGCATCTTTATTGGAGTATAATTGCTTTACAATGGTGTGTTAGTTTCTGTTGTATAACAAAGTGAAGCAGCTATACCTATATCCCCCTATCCCCTCCCTCTTGCTTCTCCCTCCCACCCTCCCTATCCCACCCCTCCAGGCGGTCACAAAGCACCGAGCTGATCTCCCTGTGCTATGCGGCTGCTTCCCACTAGCCATCTACCTTACGTTTGGTAGTGTATATATGTCCATGCCTCTCTCGCGCTTTGTCACAGCTTACCCTTCCCCCTCCCCATATCCTCAAGTCCATTCTCTAGTAGGTCTGTGTCTTTATTCCTGTCTTACCTCCAGGTTCTTCTTGACATTTTTTTCCCTTAAATTCCATATATATGTGTTAGCATACGGGATTTGTCTTTCTCTTTCTGACTTACTTCACTCTGTGTGACAGACTCTAGGTCTATCCACCTCATTACAAATAGCTCAATTTCGTTTCTTTTTATGGCTGAGTAATATTCCATTGTATATATGTGCCACATCTTCTTTATCCATTCATCCGATGATGGACACTTAGGTTGTTTCCATCTCCGGGCTATTGTAAATAGAGCTGCAATGAACATTTGGGTACATGACTCTTTTTGAATTATGGCTTTCTCAGGGTATATGCCCAGTAGTGGGATTGCTGGGTCATATGGTAATTCTATTTGTAGTTTTTTAAGGAACCTCCATACTGTTCTCCATAGTGGCTGTACCAATTCACATTCCCACCAGCAGTGCAAGAGTGTTCCCTTTTCTCCACACCCTCTCCAGCCTCTTCAATAAGTGGTGCTGGGAAAACTGGACAGGTACATGTAAAAGTATGAGATTAGATGACTCCCTAGCACCATACACAAAAATAAGCTCAAAATGGATTAAAGACCTAAATGTAAGGCCAGAAACTATCAAACTCTTAGAGGAAAACATAGGCAGAACACTCTATGACATAAATCACAGCAAGATCCTTTTTGGCCCACCTCCTAGAGAAATGGAAATAAAAACAAAAATAAACGAATGGGACCTAATGAAGCTTCAAAGCTTTTGCACAGCAAAGGAAACCATAAACAAGACCAAAAGACAGCCCTCAGAATGGGAGAAAATATTTGCAAATGAAGCAACTGACAAAGGATTAATCGCCAAAATTTATAAGCAGCTCATGCAGCTCAATAACAAAAAAACAAACAACCCAATCCAAAAATGGGCAGAAGACCTAAATAGACATTCCTCCAAAGAAGATATACAGACTGCCAACAAACACATGAAAGAATGCTCAACATCATTAATCGTTAGAGAAATGCAAATCAAAACTACAATGAGATATCATCTCACACCAGTCAGAATGGCCGTCATCAAAAAATCTAGAAACAATTAATGCCGTTTTTGACTGTGAAATTTAAAAGCTCCATGGTCCTTGTGCTTCCAGCTCTGAATGATTTACGTCTTAATGAAAGGTCCACTAGGGGGAGAAGTTTAGTAGCGTTGGAACTCCGCCGCTCAGCCAGAAGTGGTTTTTTTTCCCCCTTGAAAAGTCGACTCTTCAATAAACAAAAGATCGCTCGCGAAATCACACACCCCTACGCCAGACTGTTTGGTGTGCTTGTCCTGAGTTTTCCGGCGGCACCTTTACAGAAGCGTGGCGGCGCTTCCGGGAAGGGCTGATGTATCCGTCGGACGCGCAGCCGAGCAGAGCGGCGTCTGGGAGCAGAAGCCCTAGTGTTTCCAAACATCAGGGCTGAGGGTGTTTATTCATGACGAGTGAACCAAACTCCTGCATTGTCTCCTGCATTGTTTAGAATCAGGAGTTGTTCAGGAGATCGTGCTGGGCTCCCAAGGGCTTGCAGGGATGCTGCGCACAGAGCGGGGCTGTTCTCAGCGCTGGTACCTGTCCAAAAAGTAGGCACATTTATTTACTCACTGTAGGCTTTTAGCTGCAAGGTGTACTTTCAGTGGTGCTCCAAGTATATACCTCCTAAGAAGACATTTGTCAGAGTGCCAGAAGTTCCACCACTGATGAAAGATGTTTTAGAACCCCTGGCCCAGGAGGATCCCTTCCCCAATTCCTGCCATGGCTGTGTGCTGCATTTCTTTAGTTGCCTTTGAATGGAGTCATCTTTTTTAATGAAATAAATTTATCTTAAAAAAAAGACAAATAGCTATTATAAGTGGAAAATAAGTTCCACTTCCCATTGATAGAAAGCACGTGTAAAGATAACTTCAGCAGAGACACAATGATATTACTTAGATGGATACTGTGGCCTCCTCAAGATTTTAAGCCTGAGACCTGCTACCTATTAAGCAAGAAGATTAGCAAGTGATAGAAAGACGTGTTAAAGATGGTTTAGGCCCCATATGAGGTTTTTCTCTTCTTTGACAAAATAATCAAAAGGCCTGAAAGGGAACAGCTTTTCCCCGATGTGATTCAGAGTTATTTCATGTCTTGTCTGTGTGCAGCTAGTCATCCTGTAATCCACCTAAAACCACGTACTCTACCACCAGCAGACCCCTCTAATACTTTGGAAAACACAACTTTATTCTTTTTTTTAAAATTTTATTTATTTATTTTTGGCTGTGTTGGGTCCTCATTGCTGCGTGTGGTCTTTCTTTAGTTGCGATGAGCGGGGGCTACTCTTTGTTGCAGTGTGCGGGCTTCTCATTGCGGTGGCTTCTCTTGTTGCGGAGCATGGGCTCTAGGTGCGTGGGCTTCAGTAGTTGGGGCACACGGGCTCTAGAGCACAGGCTCAGTAGACGTGGCACACGGGCTTAGTTGCTCCGCAGCATGTGGGATCTTCCCAGACCAGGGCTCGAACCCGTGTCCCCTGCATTGGCAGGCGGATTCTCAACCACTGCGCCACCAGGGAAGCCCCTTGGAAAACACAACTTTAAATCAAAGCCATGAAAGCATCACCTGCTAGAAAGATCTCCCTCTGTTGCCTAGAAGTGAGAAGCCGCTCAATTTCTTCAAGAAGAAGGAAGCTACAGATCTACCTCCAAAGCTGTCTGTGTTATTAAAGATAACTCAACAGATTGACTAGAATTGAAGAGCATCCCCACCACCTGGCTAGCAGGCTGCATTTCTTTCTTTATTTTAATGTCTCATACTAAAAATAATTGAACTCATTTGCAGGAACTTTGACTCCTTTGTTTTTCCCACATCCCACATTCAATTTGCTACTATGTTGTAGGTTTTGCAATCTGTTCTCTGGTCTGTGTCTCAAGTGATGCTGCCTTAGTCTAAAGTCTCATCTGCTATCGCCTCAGCAGTTTCCTGCGTCTGTCTCTCCATCCTTCATTCCATCATCTACATAAAAATGATCCTCTAATAACAGTGCACAGTTTTTGCTGTGATCTTCCCCTGCTTAAAGATTTCTAAGTAAAATGCCCAAGGCTACACAATTTGTTAAGTGGCAGAGCTGGGATCCAAGTTCATTTGTCCAGTTCCAAAGGCCGTAAGTTTATGACCATATCAGTGTTCATTGCCAAAGACGTAAGTTAAGCAACTGAACCTTCTTCTGCAAAGAAGTAATTTGTAGGCTTTAAGAACCCAAATACATCCAACATTTCCCAAGACGAAAATGGCTATTAATTCAACCAGTCAGTATTTATTAAATAAATCTGTACTCTTTTTGTTGAAGCGATAGAAACACACTCACATTGGTTCAAATACCAGGTGATATTTATTAGTTGTACACTGTGTATAATTGAGCCGTTTGGGAGGTAGGGCTAGCTTCTGGCCTGGCTGAATCCAGGAACCAGGTCCCTAGGACTTGGTCACTGGCTCTGTATCTCTCAGCCCTGCTTGTATCTGTGTTGCTCCTTCTTGAGCAGCTCCTCCTCTAGTGATGACAAGATGCCTGGTGAAGCTCACTGGCCCCAGGAACCTGCACAGAAAGAGACTACTCACTTCCTGGGTTATACTTGCCAAGTTTTCGGCACTGAATCTCATTGGCCTAGCTTGGGTCATGTGACAATTGTGAACCAATCATTTGTGCCAGGGGAATGGTTTATGCTGATTGGCCCAACCTAGATCATGTGCCCATATCTGGAATCAGGGAGTGGAGTTAGGCTCTCTGAAACAAATGGATTTAGGCTGGAGGAGGGTAGTTTTCTGAACGGAAATTGAGATATGGTTACCAGGAAAGAATGGGGGAAAGCGGGGAATAGATACTGGGCAGGCCAAAGCAACAGGTGCTGCCACACCTCCTCCGTGCTTATGACTCGTTGTATATTGTGTGGGATGAAGAGGCATTTAAAGCATTGTCATGTTGTCAAAGAACTAGAACTCAGGTGGCAGATAAGAAACAATAAGAGAACAAAAAGGGGCATTATCTCTATTTTATAGTTCACAATAAGCAGTTAAACCAGGTGAAATAGGAACTCAAAAAGGGGAGGGATCATCTGTGGGAATTAGGGGTAAAATCATTATTGAGACATTCTGGAGAAGAAGGGTCTTGAAGGATGGGCAGAAAAGGTAGGCAATTGCCTTAGGAAAGATATGGGCCCCCTGACCTCCCCTGGTGTCACACCTATGAATATGTTTCATTACATGACAAGAGGGACTTTGCAGATGAAATAAGGCTAGCAGTCAATTGATAATCAGAAGTTGGGCAATCCTCAGGCACCGGGTCATCTAGAAACAGCTCACTCCATCTCTCCCCTGAAAGTTCCCCCTTAAAAGGGGTGTAGATGAGAAGGAAAGAGTGGCATCTCTGGTACTCAGGATTAGACAAAGGGTGTTTGTGTCACTTCTGGATATAAGAGGAAGGGGTATGTATTTTGGATCCTGAAATATTGGGATTTCTTAGACGCTGAGAAACAGGATTGGAAGTAATTGAAACTGTGGTTTAAGCGGCCGCCAGCTTCAAAAGCATCTGGGTGTTTAATAAAAACAAAAGAATCCCTTTGAATCAGAAACCAGGTGAGCTTAGAAATCTGCATTTTAAGGTAACCTCAGGTTGACTTTGAGGCACACTTGACTTTGACAGTGACTGACTTGTGAGGTCGATGGAACAGAATCTTAGGAATGGAGGACTGGACAGAATATTAAGAGTTTAAAAATTTGGCTTTCTGCTTAATTGCCCTTCTGTGCTTTCCCTCAAACTTTCCCTTCTACTTATTTACTTGCCATGATATTGATCACACGTTTCAAGGTCTGCAGATGGGTTAGAGGTGGTGTGTGGCAGAGTTATTTAGAGTAGATACACGATGGTGGTTGGTGAAAAAAACATTTGAATTCTTGGCTTTCCCCATCTCAAGCCCTGCTTCTGCATTTTAGGACAAGAGTTCTGAGTCTGTGGCCCATGGATAATTTTAGGGTGTTCACAGAGCTTCTGGAGACTAGGCTTCAAACTTTGTATTAGTACATTCAAGAATGTTCTGTGGAAGTCTCTATGGCTTTCTTATTATGTCAAGGTGGTTTCTGATCCCGAGAAATATCAAAAACCACCACCTCAGAGACTCGTTTTTTTCAGGGACCAGGGTCTATTCACACAGATTCTTTGGGAAGAACTTGGACACAGTTTGCTTCTAGTTTCATCTTTTAGTGCATTGGAACTCTAAAAGCCCCAGCAGCCAGCCCAACACCTTTCCTGTGTCTTGGGATTATGGAAATATGAAAGGAATTTGCTTTGCTGAGTAATTTTGAGTAACTTCAGCTGTGTATTTGGGGGAAAAGAGAAAAATCTATCAAGCAGTCCTGTGCCCTGCCCTATGGCACAGACAACGTTTCTCCAACCCACATGCCCCCCAAATTGAAATCACTGTTACCCTAAGGACAGCGTGTGGTCCAGGAAGGGGTATGCCTCATTTTAGAAAGCCAGACTCATCACAGGGGTGATCATTAATAGAAGTGTTTGTTGAACAATGCTTTTTACCCCAGAGTGTGATCACAGCTGTTTTATTTTAGCTAACGCAGCAATTCAAGCAATTAAATCCACATTCCACTGTGGCTGTTTAATTTCACGTGCTTCTCCATGCATTGTCATGAAAGTATTCTTTGAGACTTGCAAAGTCAAAACAGAATGCAGACGTTTTTTTCTTCTAAAATAGCCACACTTGCTTCTTCAAGTTGTCTTTTCTTGGTTGATGTCTCGTAAGGATGTCAACTCTTAATCTCTAGGAGTTGAGTTCCATTGGGAGAAATGAGATTTATTATTCAGAGTCTATAGAATAAGTATCATGGCAAATCACAGTCCAGGATAAAGAGGAGGACCTGTTCCTTTTAGCAACAAAATAACTTAAATCAGAGAGTTCATGTTGAAATCTGATATTGTTATAAAATTAAATAAGATGATTATCTCCTGGTTATAACATTATATATGAATAAAAGATTTGATGTTTTTATTGTGTGACTCCCCTTTCCTTATGATTATATATTGTGTAATTATTTTATTCAATCATTCAACAAATATTCATTGAGCTGCTACTATGTGTCAGGAATGGTGAACAAGATGGACACAGTTCTTGGACTTGTTCCATTTTTATCCTTTCTGGAAAGACCGACAAGGGGCCAGCAAATTTAAAAAATGAATACAAGAATTGGAGATTGTGGTACATGTCAAGAAGGAAATAAAAAGGGGGTGAAATAGGAATGAACTGGGAAAGGAGGTTACTTTAATAAAAAAAAAAATACAACCATAGAAGCTCCCTCTGCAGAGTGTATATTTAAGCTGATGCTTAAAGGAAAGATGATTTAAAGGAAAGATTTGTATATTTATAGGAATAGGGGAAGGGCATCACAGGCAGAGGGAATTGGCAAGGGCTTGAGATGGGAAAGAGCTTGGAGCTTGGTGTGTTTGAAGAACTGCAGGGTGAGCGAAGTGGCTGGAGCACAGTGAGTGAGATGAGTGTGGAGGGAAAGTGATTATTCCTGCTCTTGCCTTATTGAAATGTGATTACACTGTTGGGTCTGAACTTACAGTGGCATAGTCACTGCCATTTTGCTTGCCACTGCCTGGGGGTAAGGTGTGCCCTTTCCAGCAAAACTCAGGATGAGCTGTACCGAGATCATGGCGCTTGGGGTGTTATGAACTGAATGTTTGTGTCCCTCTGCACCGCCCACCCCCCCCGCCCCGCCATAGTCATATTTTGAAGCCCAAATCTGCAACGTGATGGTATTTGGAGGCGGGACCTTTGGAAGGTAATTAGGTCATGAGAGTGGGGCCCCCATGAATGGGATTAATGCTCTTAAAAGAAGCAACAGGAGAGACATGCTGTTTCTTTCCCTCCCTCCCTCTCTCTCTCTCTCTCAGTCACGTGAAGATACAGTGAGATGCTGGGTGGTCTATAAACTAGGAAGAGGATACTTACCAAGCTCCCGACCATGCTGGCACCCTGATCTCAGACTTCCAGCCTTCAGAACTGTGGGAAATAATTGTCTATTGTTTAAACCATCCAGCCTGTGGCGTTCTGCTGTAGCAGCCTGAGCTGCCTAAGACGTAGGAGTGAAAAGTACTGCGGTGCTTTAACAAGGGAGCAAATTGAGTGAGTGAGTGTTTCTGCTTAGCTGTACTGAGAACAGCAACCAACCTGCAGCGTTCACAAAGTCAGAATCTAACCAAGATGCTGGGGAAATGTCTCCAGCCCTGTGAGCTAAACAGGAGCCTATACCAGGGAAATCTGACGAAATTACATGGTTTATTATTGTTAAACTGATTTCCTATTTTGCCTACTCTTAAATAGAAAGAGAAATGACCTAACTTTGGCAGCCAGCCTCAAGTGTGCCCCTCTAAGACTTGGGCTAAGGAATAAAGGGGCAGCAGGAATCAGGGAGAAGAAGGGGAGGAGAGAAAGATAATAAAGTCTGCTCAGGACTTCCCTGGTGGTGCAGTGGTTGAGAATCA
The DNA here is from genome assembly GCF_008692025.1 of Phocoena sinus. Lineage (NCBI taxonomy): Eukaryota > Metazoa > Chordata > Mammalia > Artiodactyla > Phocoenidae > Phocoena > Phocoena sinus. The sequence goes on along the minus strand of NC_045781.1, from coordinate 49,142,970 downwards.
TCCTGCCAATGCACGGGACACGGGTTCGAGCCCTGGGCCGGGAAGATCCCACATGCCACGGAGCAACTAAGCCCATGCGCCACAACTACTGAGCCTGCGCTCCAGAGCCCGTGAGCCACAACTACTGAAACTCCCATGCCGCAACTACTGAAGCCCGTGCACCTAGAGTCCGTGCTCCGCAACAGGAGAAGCCACTGCAATGAGAAGCCCACACACTGCAAAGAAGAGTAGCCCCTGCTCGCCGCGACTAGAGAAAAGCCCGTGCACAGCAACGAAGACCCAACGCAGCCAGAAATAAATAAATAAATAAGTTTATTTAAATAAATAAAGTCTGCTCAGTCAGCTTCCCTTCTCTTCTTCAAGTGAGTAGGTTATTACTTAATTTATCAAGAAGATCTAAAAATATTGGGATTGGGCTTTATCCTGCCCATTCAGTTATTTTCACGGAGCACCTACTCTGTGAGAAGTCCTGTGAGAGATAACTTTGGAGATGCTAGCGCGATTTACATACTGACTGTCGCCTCTAGGAGCTTGAAAACGTTGGGGACAGTCGCCATGTCCATGAATAAGGGCCACGATAACTCAGAGCAGGGAGACATTGTTTCTGGAGGGAAGAATCTCGAATGGTTGTATGAAGGAGCAGAAATGTAAGTCAGGATTTGAATTATCGGTGGGATTTGGGTGATGGATATGAGAGCGGGAAGGAGTCTCAGGCACAGAGAATCCTGTCGTAGACAAGGCAAGTGGGACTACATCGTAGGGCTTCGTAAGTATTGCCTGGAGAGCCTGTTAAAAATGAAGGTAGTCAGGAACCATCCTGAGAAATTCTGATTAACCAGGCCAGGGTGGGGCTTAAGGATGTGAATTTTAAGGACATGTCATGTGAATCTGATGCAGAGGGTCCAAGGACCACCCCTGGAGGAATGCTGGTCTAGAGGAGAGCCGGTGAACCCCAGAGGTAGCAGTATTCGTTGAAGGGCGTTCATGTAGGATAAACTTGGGAAGGTTGGTAGGAGCCCTGCACACAGAAGGTCTTCAATGCTAAGTGCTTTATTTTGCCACATAGCTACCATTTTTTTTTCTTGAGAAGTCACTATGAACTAGATCCTCAAAAGAACATTGTAAGAAACTTATTTTAGTCCGATGTAAGATGAAGACCCCTAACCTTAGATGAGGGTAAGTGACATGTTCGTTTCCCCAAACAGTAAGTGGCAACACTGGGAATCAAACCCAGCTGGTTCAATAGGTAATGGGTAATGGGGTCAAAGTGATTAGAAATGAGATTGAGAACAATCGTTGGCTACATGATGAAACAGAAGAAATTGATGGTGGAGTGTCTCCTGAAAGGGCGCAGACAAGGGTTAGGTACAAAAGACCTGCCCAGTGGAAGAGAGGGGAGATGTTGTAAGAACTCCTGGAACGTTTTGGGCGATTGTGTCGCACGGGGTGGAGTGGACCCATCGCACTTCTCAGTCACTCACGATTTCATCAAGTTGGCAGAGGCCTTGCGTGGCCACTTCCGCAGACCCCGTCCCTCTGGGACTCAGAGTACGTGGGTGTTGTCAGCAGTGTTGGTGATGTGCTGACCTCCAAGCCTCTCTGGCACACGGAGGAGCAGTGAATTGTTAAGATGAAGGTGTTGAAGTCAGATGTCTTGGGTTCAAATTCTGACACTCCACTTCACTGCCTGAATGACCCTGGGCTAGTTTATTTCATCTCTTTGTGCCTCCGTTTTCTCGTCTGTGAAATGGAGAGGTAATATTGGCATCTTCAAGCAATGGATATGGGATTGAAATGAAATAACATATAAGAAAGGCTTAGAATCACTTCTGGCACAGGATGAACACTTACTATATGCTAGGATTTATTCATATTGCTACTATTTTTACTATTTTATTTTTGTGTTTTCAGCTTCTAGGCATTGTGAATCTTGGACACGCCTGTTGCGAACTTGACAAGCCACAGGCTTATTTGTTCAGCACTGAGAGAAGTTTCTGTATCAAGAGCCTGCCTTTGAGGGAACGGACTGTGGACAGTGGTCAAGGAGAAATTCCTCTTCTGATTAGTTTTATTGCCCCTGTGACATCTGAGGAGTATGAAGTAGGCTGGTAATTCAATCCTAGAAGGAAATTGGAATATTAAAGAAACAGCTTATTGTTGCAATCCCATCAAACTTGCCTCTTCCAGTGGCAGTGAGAAGCTCCATCGTGGGTAAGGTTTCCTTCTTACAAAGTGAGCAACGCCCTGCTAAAGGGAAGGGAGTGTCTTCTCTTCTGAATCCTTTTCCCTGGCGCTCTGTGACTGTTATGTCGGTAACTTTTATATATGATTCACATTCGTTTAATGACTGTAGGATTGATATATTTTCCCCACACTGGGCGATGAAGCCAGTTATATTTGTTGACTCTCATTAGACTTCTTATTTATGTATAGAGAATTGGGGCCATTGACCACATAAATCATGGCGATCCCAAGAAGTCTGATGTAAGGAAAATAAGCTGAATTATTTAAAGAGCACCTTCGCAGCTTACAGTTCTCAGAGAAAGCTAAATGTAAGGTGGGAGCAAAAATATGCGCCTGAGACGTATATTTACAACTTGGGGAAGAAGAATCCAGGTGGAGGAAGAGGAAGTACAAAAACTATGGGCCCGTAGCCAAAACGGAGTTGATACATTTGAGGAACTGGGAGGCATTTGCGTGTAGTAGGCAAAGGGCAGCGGGCTGTGAGGGAGCAGAGAAACTTCAGGAACCAAGGTATATAAAGCTTGGACAGCCGTGGTTTCATTTGGAATATAGTTGAAGCTGTGGAACATTTCTAAACAAGACTGTAAGATATTATGACTTATATCTTTTAAAAATTCACTCTGGGGCTTCCCTGGTGGCGCAGTGGTTGAGAGTCCGCCTGCCGATGCAGGGGACACGGGTTCGCGCCCCAGTCCGGGAAGATCCCACGTGCCGCGGAGCGGCTGGGCCCATGAGCCATGGCCGCTGAGTGAGCGCGTCCGGAGCCTGTGCTCCGCAACGGGAGAGGCCACAACAGTGAGAGGCCCGCGTACCGCAAAACAAAAAAATCACTCTGGAGTCTGGTAGAGAATAGATTATAGAGGACAAAAGTAGAGGCAGAAGTCGGTTAGGAGGCTATGCTGTCAGGCTGTGAGTTAGAGTAGCTACTCAGTGAATTGTGTAAAAATACTACGTAATTCATTCTCCTAACATGCTTGAGTTGAAGAAAACTATGGATTACTCTGAAGTTAGTTGAAAATAAGTCATTGCTACTCCTGGAGAGTTATAGACTCTTCTTGAACTTCAAGATTAGCTTGTGGTGTCATCAGCTCTTATGCCTGTGGGTGGGTGTGGCAGCTTCTGCACAGCTTGGTTTGTGCAAACTTACAGCACTGCAGAACAGAGCACACTGACGAAAGGGAGAAGCCTGGTGCCTTAAAGAAAGGAGCCTTCTGTCAGTTGAAGGCCATTTATTAAAAAAATAACCCAGAGGTACAAAGGGGTACAAAGTCCAGTGGAAGAGGGGGTGGGAAACTGGAGAAATGAAAACAAGTCCTGAGGTGTCATGGTTCCCAGCAGGAGCTGAACCAGGTGCTGGGGGGGAAGTGAGGACAACAGGGCACACACTTCTTCAGGGCAGCTGGATCCATCTTGTGCGAGACTCAAGTCATGGACACGACCCACCCCAAGGGGACTACTTAGCATCAGGCGGCCTAAGCTAATTTGCAAACTCCTGACATTTCTTAGAGTAATTGCAAGCCAATTTGGCCAAGGGCAAATGACTGCCAATGGTGAAGTCATTTTGCAGAATTTTCCTTGCTTACCCAAATCCTACAGCTGAAGGAAATAAGAGAAATTTAAGCAGTATATTGGACTCCCAGAGCAAAAGTCCTAAGGTAGAAAATGAACACCAACTTACAGAACCTTAGCCCTTTTCAGAAACCCATGGATTTAATGAATTCCAGCTTCTCTCCCCAGCTGACCCCAGTTTTCTTCCCTTCATTCCAGGCCTGGGGCTGCGAATTAGGTTTTTAAAAGTGTAGCTGAGCCTGCTTGTTGCCCACAGGCAAAGAAGCTCTGGTCGATGGAGAGGAGTTATAAGGAGGTCTGTTTTAGCTCAGAGTTGGGGAAAAAAAGATTTTAGTAACCATAGCTGCCCCACAGTGGACAGACTGCCTTGTGAAATAATAATAATAAGAGGTTAACATTTATTGAGCATATACTATGCGTCAGACACTAAGTGCTTCACGCGCATTATTTTATTTGGTCCACAGCAGGGCTCGTTTTGCAGATGAAGAAACTATAGAAGGATGAAAGTTATGTGTCTGAGGTCACATAATTATTCTACCTCTTATCCCTGGGGTAAACAGAGACTGCACGTTTGAAAGAATGAATGAAGGAGTGAATTTAATTAAGCTCCAGAAGTAGTTTTTGAAAAGCTACTCTGCGCCGGGCATAGTGTTAGGCATTTGGGAGTGAACAAAGACCAGGATGGTCTAGATTGTGGCTGGAAGATCTTTCCAGACTAATGGCAACGATTTAGGAGGTGCTTTAGAATTTATAACATTAAACATTTACAAAATTCCCAAAAATGTGGTGACAGCGTTTGGTTGCATTTTCAGGTGGAGATGGATTTAGGAAAGACTTCCTGCATGAAAATGGCATTTCAACTAGACATAGAAAGATCATCTGGAGGGAAGTTGGAGACAGCTTGGGGACCGAGGAGTATTCCAAAGTATGGCATTTACCTTTTATTCATGTAATTCGTAAAATTCATACATTTTATTCCTGAGTGTGAGGAATTCATGAGTGCTTTTTCTAGGAGGGGGTGATCTGAAAGGACCAAGAATGATCTGCTAGCGGTTAAAAGCAAGAGTGACGGTCAGGGGCCAGTTCGATGTCCGGGAGAGTGGGAACAAGACCCTGGGTAGGAGTGATACGAGTTGGAGGAGAGGGGCAGGCGGCTGGAAGAAAGCTTTTAGAGGTAGCATCAATGAGTCGGAAGTAGGCAGACCGACAAGGAAGACGGAACCAATGATGCTTCTTAGGTTTTGAAACCGATTAACTTGGAGGATGGTGGTGCCATAAATTAGGGACAGGAGACACTTTGGGGCCCTGAAGTCTGGGAGAAAGAAAAAGGAAGGAAAATTTGATCATGGATTCACCACGAGCATGAAAAACACTTCTCTTGCTTCCCTGCTTTCCAACCATGGTGGTGGTGGTGGTGGGGGGGGGGGGGGTGTTGCTGATTGCTGTGTCCTAGTAGTCTGTGTAGCCAACTAGCGTGTGTTAACTATACCAAGTATTTCCCAGGTACCACCGATGCCACGAACAAGACAACTTCAATCCTTGCCCTCCTGGATTGCCCAAGTAACTATTAGCAAATGACAATTGCGGTAAAATCTTTGAAGGAAGGGTGTTAGCTTGAACAAGGCTTTGGCTAGGCTTCCGTGAGAAATGCAATTCCAGTTGATACCTGAATGGTAATGATACCTGGAATACATGTTTTAACTCACATGCTCTGTTTTCTTGTGATTGGAATAAAAAGCAAAAGATGTGGGCACTTGAAGCTGCTTGGACCTATACACTCCAACTTTTGATGAAATTCTCAATGCAGGCATAAAAGGTCTCATTGGTGGGAGGTGCTGACCACGTCTGTCTTCAATGTCTGCCCTTCCTTCTGTTGACTGGACCCACTACCTTGTCAGTTGGCCTTAGGTTGCCTGGGTTATTCTTAAATTAAATTCTGAAAACACGCTTCATTTTCTCCGAAGCAATGACTTGGGGGAGACCAGAAATGATGCTGTGGTCAGAGAATGACACTGGAATGTAGGACTGAGGGCTGAGACTCTGGCTGGAGATCACTCAGCCTGCCCACAAATCTAAAAATGCACAGTTTGACTGTGATGCTGGAAAATATCTCCTCATGTGTTGGCTTCTGCCAACAGAAAAGAGAAAGCCCAAATCACGGATGGCAGCAATATTATTAATTCAGGAATCTTAGCGCTCCAGCCTCGCTCATTTTGCCCTAATGATTAAAAAAAAAATCATTTCGCAGTGAATTTGTCCTGTGCAGGTTAGTGAGAAAAGGGGAGGAAAAAGGGAAGGAAGGAGGCAGAAGGATAGACTGAGGACACTCTCTGGGGACCCTTCAGAAATACCGTGGCCCCTCCCGGGGCACCAGGCTGAAGTGGATTTGAAGGCTTATCCGTCTATGCCACTTCTGTCATCTTTCCTGGGATGTAGCCTTGTCGGTTTTGTTGTCGGATGCCTTTTCCTCGTGGTGGAAGTGTGTGCCAAGGTTGATCCAAGGGGCTTGGAACTGGGCTGAGCTTTTCATCCCCACGATCAAAACATCTCAGCACCCTTCAGTTTTCTTATTGTAGAAAACAAAAGCACATTTTTGCCTGTAGAGATCATTGGACCCCCAAAGGGGTATTCAGTCTAGTATCAATCTGATAAAATACCAGCCACCGGGGGGGAAAGGGCAATGTTCATATCGAATTCTTCTTTATTTTCCTTTGTTCGTGTATGATCTAGAATTGCTGAGATCTTCAAGGTATCTTTCATTGCAAGTTCTTTTTACAGGTGACATATGTCTTCATTCATTACCTGGGCACCTGCTGGATACATGGTAATGGGTTGGGTCTGGTGAGTAATACAAAGTTAGCAGACGTACGTTTCTTCCAAGACTATGAGTTTCTTGAGGGCAGGAAGTAAGGTGAACATAAATCCTTCTTTAGGAGGTTAAGATGTGGAGGTTATTACAACAACAGAAGACCTTTGTTGTTATCCTATCATTTGGCAAGCACTGTGCTATACTAGGCTCTGGGGACCTCTGCTTTGTCATCAGAGAGATCGCCGTTAAAGCTCTCTGGGGCTTGGGGAGCAAGAATTCACTTCTGGCTAGAGAACGAGAGAAAGTTCCTTGGAGGTGGTGCGACAGAGCTGAGTCTGAAAGAACAAGAAATGGTTTTTATAGGCAGAGAGGGTGGGGTGGGGGATTTGAAATTGGGGAGATGGCCAGGGTGAAAATAGGGAGGCACCTGGCTGGGATGAACCTTTACAGAGAGCGGTGGTCATGTATCTTATAGGTATGACTGCCTCTGCTTTAAGAAATCTTTTATTAAAATAGCAATATAAAAACACATATAAATCACATGCACAGCTCAAGGAATGTTCGTTAACTGGATACACTCCCGTAACCCACATCCAGATGATCAAGAAACAGAACACTATAAGCCCCCATCACTCAAGTTCCATTACACACCTCAGGGTAAACCCTCTCCTGACTTTGAGCAGCACAGATTCGTCGCGCTTGTCTTTGAATAGTATATAAGTGGACTTACACAGAGGGCTGTTTCTAGGTTTCTGTCGTCCTCGCTCCACACCCCATTGTGAGATCCATCCTGTTGTGCGCAGCTGTGGTCCGTTCTCATTCGCTGCCGCCTTGTGCTCCGTGGTATAATTGTTCGACACTCTATTTATCCACTGCACTCGTGTTGGCATGTGGGTTGTTTCCACTTTGGGGAAATTATGAATACGCTTCTATGCGCATTCCTGTATAATGTCTATGGATGAACACATCGCTGCATTTCTGTTGAGTATATATCTAAGAATGGAATTTCTGGATTGTAGGATTGAAAATCCCCTCTTAATAACAAAAACCCCCATCTCATATGATTCTAATTATGCTTTTAATATTCCTGGGTTGGGAAATATACGATGATAAATATCTCCTGTGAATTCAATAACGCTTTTGAATCAGCTGTTATATTATCAGTCACAGAAGTAGATGTCCGTGATGTATGTTGTCTGCAGACAAGGTTCAAGGTACATATGGATACACAGACCCCTTGCAATACCTCTGAGTGCCCAGCTGGGAGCCACAGACTTAGGTGAACCGTGGGGCGTGAGGCTAAGGAACAGTCGTCCGTTGAGTTCAGTGACGTTGCTGCTTCTCTGCGCCAAGCCTCTAGTCTGAAATCTAGTGGAATTTTTCCTTCTCTGTCTTTCTTTTTCCCTGAGAAAGCACATATGTGCGCCCCTAACTATACTACAGCTAAGACATTAGTAGGAAGGTGGTGTGACCAAATGGAATGATGATGACTTTGGAGGGGGATCTGGGCTTGAACCCACACCCTGCCACTTATTAGTTGTGTGAATATGGTAAGGGATGAATTTTCTATGAGCCTCAGTATACGCATCTGTAAAATGGAAATGAGAATACCTACCTAGTATAAGGATCATGATAAATCAGTGGCTGTATTGTAAATGTCTAACACTCTCTCTTCTCCCTGAATGATGACTGCAGCATTGTTTTCATGGTCATTTCATCATCTTTTCCTACCTGTGTGTCTTCTCCTTGGGGTTAGGTTCTTCTAGGGGCACGTAGTACTCTTGTTTTGTCTCCTAACGCCTGCCCACCTCCTTATTATTCCCATAACTGAGGAGAAACATTTTTTTACTGAAGTATAGTTAATTTACAATGCTGTTAGTTTCAGGTGTACAGCAAAGTGATTCAGATATATAATACATACGTATGTGTTCTTTTTCAGATTCTTTTTCCATTTTAGGTTATTACAAAATATTGAATATAGTTCCCTGTGCCTGTTAATCTCAAACTCCTAATTTATCCCTCCTCCCCTTTCCCCTTTGGTAGCCATAAGTTTGTTTTCTGTGTCTGTGAGTCTATTTCTGTTTTGTAAATAAGTTCATTTGTATCATTTTGTTTTAGATTCCACATACAAGTGATAGATGCTGTTTGTCTTTCTCTGTTCTAACTTACTTCACTTAGTATGATAATCTCTAGGTCCATCCGTGTTGCTGCAAGTGGCATTATTTCACCCTTTTTTCTGGCTGAGTAATATTCCATTGTGTATATGTACCACATCTTTATCCGTTCATCTGTCGAGGGACATTTAGGTCGCTTCCATGTCTCGGCTATTGTAAATAATGCAGCTATGAACATTGGGGTGAATGTATCTTTTTGAATTAACATTTTCCCCAGATACATAGTGGCTGCACCAATTTACGTTCCCACCAGCAGTGCAGGCGGGTTCCCTTTGCTAAGGAGAAACATTTTGATTACTCAGCCCCACGTGCCCCAGGCATCTTTCCTTGTCACATCTAAACAAATATTTTGTGTCCATGATCTATTTTCATTAGCCCTGCTGGTGGCCAGAGCGAATTTGATAAGTTCATTTTAGCCTGCGTACCTGTGGTCGATTATGACTTCACCAGTTCCCCATCTCCCTAGACAGTTGCCTTCCATGTTTTAATCCAGAGAAAAGAATGGTGGACTTTTCAGTCCCATGGCAGGCTTCTGAGGGAGTCATTTTTGGTCAAAGGGGACTTTTTCCATCAGTCTCTCAAAACATTCCCTGTAGGAGACCCCCCGTGTAATCCACAGAGGGGGGTTTGCACCTGCAGGGTGATGAGCTGTATGGTGTAGGTAGAATGTCCATGGAGAGATGCTTAGTGGGACGCTTGGGTGGAAATGGGGGGATGAGCTGGTGTTGCCATTAGCAGGAGCTCCACGGTGTGAGGTCAAGATGACAGAGAACAACATCTTCACGTAGACTCCCCGCCCTTCAAAACAAAATCTGGTTTCAGAGCTAAGCTAGTGGAGAGTCAGATGGTCTGGTCGTTTGTCTGGGATTGAGGTCAGACCCCAAGATGGTGGGAAGTTTCTGGCAATGGTTATGATGAGAGCTGAGGATCGAGAAGGCAGTTAGGAAGGAGTGACAGGTCACACCCTCATGGGGCACAAGAGCGGGACTTCTGGGAATGGATTTCTAGGCAGCCGTGACTTTTGATGAAGAGCAGTCAGATGTAGTTGTGTTTTGAAGCACACAACTCTGGATCCAGTCAGTCCTGAAGATATTCAGAGCGGAGCAGACGGATTCTAACAACTTATTCATCTATTTTTTGTAATGCCTGTTCTGACTGTTGTCCAACTGGCCTTAGACAGCATCAGTCTCCTCCAAGGTGAAAGGCAAGGGCTGCATTTTCTCTACCTTACTAGATATTTCTCTCCTCCCAGCTCTCTAAGCGTAGGTCTCCTGAAACTCCTGTAGACTCTCTCCCTCTCCCCCGCTCTCTGTCTCTCTGTGTCTCTCTCTGTGTCTCCCTCCCTCCCTGTGAAAATGTAAGTTTCTCTCATGAGCTTTCAACCATAAATGTCCACCCTCGGCATACAGAGTGTGCAAAATTTAAATATGGGAAAATATCGCAATCACCAAAATCAAATGTTAGTTTCTTGAAAATCCTTCCATTAAAACAATAATCAGAAAATGCTTATCTGCTTGCTTGATATCAAGTAATGTTTAAAAAGCATATATCAAAGTCCTCTTGTAATTTCAGCGTTTGGAAATTAAAGGGGAAAAGAAGTTGCTGGGGAAAATGTGTTAGAGTTTACTGAGCCCCAAATATCTGGAAAACAGTTTGAGATCCTTGGCCAAACTTAGAGCTCTGGCTGGGTTTTCATACCCCTGCTATTGACAGCTAATTTCTTGAGCAATTTATTCACTGTTTTCAAAAAAAAAAAAAAAAAATTGGCCGCCTGGAGCCACCTCAGATGTGCAGCCTATTCAGAAATTCCTGAGTTCAACTTTCTTAAGCTTTTCTGTTTCCTTCGTAGCTCTCAAAGAACATTCTAGCAACATGACTGATTATTTGTCTGTGACCTTTCACCAGTGGGCACAAAAATGGAGAAGCCTTGCTTCTGAAGATAAAGCAAAAATGCTTTATCTCTAACGCAGCCTTATTTCTCAAAAAACATTTAAAAAAATTTTTTTAGTGTCAGAAGGAAGAAAAAGCTTAAACTCTTTTGATTTTGACAGTAGAATTTAACTGCTGGTCTCAAGAGAAAATGTCTATGTCTGCTGAAAACTTGGAACCTGGAGCTTGAATCTGATTTCATTTGTAAAAAACCCAGTCATTAGGACAGAGGATTTTTAAGGCAGTGAAATTACTCTGTATGATACTGTAATGATGGATACATGTCACGATACATTTGTCCAAACCCACAGAATGTACAACATCAAGAGTGAACCCTCTTGTGCTATACAGCAGGGAGCTGTACTCAATACTCTGTAATAGCCTGTACGGGAAAAGAATCTGAAAAAAAAAAAAAGAGTGGATATATGTATATGTAAAACTGATTCACTTTGCTGACCGCCTGAAACTAACACAACAATGTAAATCAACTATACTCCAATAAAAATTAAAAAAAAAAAGAGTGAACCTTCATGCAAACTATGGAAGTTGAGTGATAAGGATCTTCCAGTGTAGCCACGCTGATTGTAATGTGGGTCCCACTGTAGCGGGGATATTGCTAATGGGGGAGCTATGCACGTGTGAGGGCAGGGGGTATATGGGAAATCTTTGCACTCTCTGCACATGTTTGCCATGAACCTAAAACTGCTCTAAAAAAATTAAATCTTTTAAAAAAATCACCTATTTAGTGTCTGAACTAGACCTTAGATCTAGGTCATCGTGCGTAAGTTGCTCTGTGAATAACTCTTTGTGTTCCTGCAAAAGAAAGCCTCGAGAGGAGAGTCACTAGGAGACTGACCCTGGGAAGCACAGGTGAAGAAGTAGGGTTAGGGGTGGGGGGGGAGGGGAAAGGCCACTAAGAGGGCCCCTCGTGAGCAGAGCTTCGAGGTGGGCAGAGCCAGTGATGGAAAGCATAGGCACCCTGGGTTGGGAAGCTGTCAGTGAGCTGGAAATAGCCCAGGTCAAGGAAGTCCAGGTGGCTCAGGGGGAGACAGGGGGGCATTGGCAGACTGTGCTTCCTTACCTTGGGCAAAGTACATCATACCCTAAGCCCCCATTTTCTGATCTTTCACAAGAAGGAATTGCGTTTCCACACTGGGTCCCCCGGATGACGGGTATTCCTTAACAGAACAGTTCCTTGGTCAAGTAAGTTTAGGAAGTATTAGGTTAAACTGTGTGTGTGTGTGTGTGTGTGCGCGTATTCAACTGCAGAACATCTCAGAGCCTTTAATATCTAAGTGTGGGAGAGCGTGGATGGTGATTTTCTAAGATATTTGATCATAGACCCCCCATTATTGTTATTTTTTCTGACAACATCTGTTAACGTCCTGAGGATCTAATGGTCTGCGGTGTACGGTTTGGGACATGCCACACTAGACAGGTACACAAGTCCAGCCCACCTCCAGGGTTAACTGATAAACAAAAATTTTGGTTTCAGAGGACATTCAAAAGGCTGGAATCTGAAGGATTCCTGGCTCCCAAATCCCATTTTCGTCTTTTTTTTATCCACTGGACTTCTGAGTCGGTTTTCTTTTGGCAAGAGCTTTCTGGAGTAAATACAAAACAGGAAAACTAGTATATTTAGGAGAAGGTGCTGGAAAGTCATATTGTGGGCGTGGTAGGGACAATTACAGGGGCGAAGGATCAAGAGAGCTGTGCTCCCAGTTCTACTGTAAAAACTCCTCCATGGCTTTGGGTGGGTGTTTTCAACCCTCATCTCACCTTAGAATTACCCGGGGAGCTTTTAAAGGAAGACCTCTGCTTGAGACTCCCTCCCGGAGAGAACGATGTGATTGGTCCAAGAGAGAGCCTGGGCATCTCTATTTTTTTAAAGTTCCTCAGGTGATTCTCATGTATAGTTAGGGTGGAGACCTACTTTCTTGGAAGAAGAGTTTTATTTCTTGTTTATTTCTCTTCAGTGTTTTGGAATGTTGTCAGAGAATCGTATAGGCCAAAATTTGCTTAAATTGTGATAAAAAAATAAAGACTCTCAGGATGTGATATTTCCAAGGGAAGACAGAGGGGAACTAACATTTGTGATTGCTCTGCTGTGCAGAAGACCCTGTGTATATATCCTTTTGTTACACACACACACACACACACACACACACACACACACACACACACAAATCTTGTGGAGAAGGCTCTTCTGAAACTGATTTGCTCACAGGGACTCTGAATTCAATTCCTACTGCTGCTGGGCAAATTCCCACAAGTTTAATGGCTCAGAGCAGCACACATTTATTACTTTACAGTTCTGGAAGTCAGAGGTCCAAAATGAGCCTTAGTGGCCTACAGTCAAGGTGTTGGCAGGGCTGTTCCTTCTGGAAGCTCTAGGAGGGTCTAGGGGCTTTTCGAGCCCTGAAAGGAGCTGCCTGCATTCCTTGGCTGTGGTCCCTTCCTCCATCGTCAAAGCCAGCAATGTCCAGCTGAGTCCTCCACATGCTGGCGTCTCTCTGGTTCTCTTCTGTCTCCTTTTTCCCCATTTAAAGACCTTGTGATTCCATTTGGCCCATCTGGAAAATCCAAGACAATCTCCCTATGTTAATGTCAGCTGATTAGCAACCTTAATTCCATCTGAAATCTTAATTCCCTTTTTGCCATGAAACCTCGCATGTTCTCAGGTTCCAGGGGTTAGGATGTGGACATCTTTGTGGTGTCTGTTATTCAGCCAATCCAGACACTGAGGTTCCTGCTCTGTGTTTGAAGCTGGGATGATTGTCAGAGCTCAGCCTTCAGGTCACAGCACTATGGAGCCATTTGCTTCATGGTTGCTTTCAAAAACATCCCTTAATTGATTTGTGAAAACATATCATGGTGAAACTGGGGGCAAGTCTTTTAACCATTCTGATATGACCTCAGTTCACTGTTCTGTGCATCTCACTGGGATGACATCAGAGTACAATGTATATGGAAACCTACTTCATAAGTAATAAACCACCAACCCCTCTAAGAGATGGTCATTAGCACAGGTCTCACCAGTGGGGGAACCAGAATACAATTTTTGCTTCATTCACTCAGTAAGTAGTCCACTAGGCCATAAGCTTATTGAAGGTACAGACTGGATCTTATCTATTCTTCTCTTCCAGTCTAACCAATTCCAAAACAGAGGAGAAATTCCACACTTGCTGCAGAATTGAGAAATAGGTAAAAGGCTGGGTGGAAGATTGCTAAAACCCAAGAGGAATGCAGGAGTAGATAAGCTGAAGTTTCTTGCCTTGGGGAATTAAAGGGCTAGAAGAGGCAAATGGAAACATGCAAATAGTAGAGTGGAATCTAGTATTATAAGAGAAGCAGAAGGAAACAGTTCTGGAGTTTCCAAGGAAGGAGATTTCAGGACTGAATTGAGGAAATCAGGCAATGCTTAACTGACACTGTGACATCGGGTGACAGGGCTTTTAAAATTCATGGAACTCACTTCCCATCCCAGGGTAGACATTGCTAATCAATCTTGGACTCTTTCCCACCAAGCCAATGCTTAAGACCACCCACTCATTGTTTGAAATTGACAAGTAGGTTGAGCCCCATTTATCCTGTTGGATTCTAGGTAGGATTTCTCTACTGGCAGTTCAGGAGATAAATTTTGCCTGAAACTCACTGATAGCAAAGTGTTATCTTAAGGTCCCCTTGGGCATCCGTAGTAAAGCAGCTCACTGTTTGTAGATTTCTCTGGATGAACGTTCCCAGCAGCACAAAACTTTCTTTATGCCTCAGCGCAAATTTTGTTCTGATTGAGAGCCAGGGTTGGAAGGCTCTGTTTATACCCACAACCATGTAATTTAAGGGTCTGTTGCTGACCCCGTTGGTAAGAAGCATGCACTTTGAAAGCACACTGACATATGAGTAACTACAGCCTGAAACAATGGCCCACTTGTGAATCTGTTTGCACATAACTGCTCACTGCTCTGTCGTAAAATCTCGGTGACAATGTGATGAGGTACATCCCCAAGTTCGTTCAGAGGACACCCTGTGCGTCTCCATCCTCGGCATGGCAAGGGAGGATTCCCCAGACAGAAGCTTTTGGGTTAATGTAGAGGGCATGAGGAGAGAATAACCCTGGAGGGTGACAGGGCCTTATTCCCTGTTCTGGAAAGGTCTTACTCCTCAGCACTTGAGAGAGGACTTCTCCCATTGAACACAATTCACTTGACCCTGAGTCTGTGACAAGACCGAAGGATAGGATTATGCAGACTCACTTGACATGGTCTCTTTCTGCTCTGAAACCATGACATGTCATTTGCTTTTCAGCAAAATCATGCAGAAACCTGTGGTCCAGAATATTCGCCTGAAAAAAACAAGTCTCTCTTCAGCTGAGGGTTCCCATCTTTTAAAAGTGGAAAGCATTTTTTAAAAAGCATTTTTACCTTCATCATAACTGCGAATCATTTTCTGTGTGTTGCTACAGATATACAGTATTGTTATCAGAGCGATGGGTAGTTATCTGGGAGGATAATCTGTGCTTCCACAGAAAAGAGAACAGCATCCTGACCTGGATCCATAGGCTCCAAAGTAGGAGATTGGTCTGTTGTTGTTGTTTTTTTTAATCCATTCTCCTGTTTATCTGCAGGAATTCGATCAATAATAGCCAGGTGATTGCCTCCTATTTTCACTTATCAGCCACTTAGTGGGAGCTTTGAGCTGGTTCTCCAGGTAAGAAAAGTGTAGTGAGGACACTTAACTGGGCATTCCAGGTACTGATTCTGGCTGATTTAAGCAGAAAAGGATTTATTAAAAGGGTATTTTTAGGAGGGCTAAAAACCAGGCTCAGATTTACACAGAGACAAAGATCAAAACCATACCCTAGAACTGATTTGGCAAAAAAGCACAAGCCCTGAATACTTGGACTTACAGCCCTGTAGTTGTGTCCTGGGAGCTCAAGTTTGCCGCAGCCTCTATTGCTGCCTGAGATGGTCCCACTTCCTGGTACCGCTGGGTCCTGTTTCAGAGTCCATTGTGGGTGCATCTGATTGGCAGAGCCTGGGTCACGTGTTCATGCTGTAGCTGCAAGGGAGTCTGGGAAAAGAAGTACCTGACATTTGCAGCTTCTGTAGTGGGACACAGGGAGAATTCTCCAAACTTAGAAGAAAGTTGAGGTGCTGGGAAGCCAACAAGGTTGAAAAGTGTCCACCAGAAGGGATTCAAGACAGAGTCACCAGGATGTGCGCAATCATAGCTGCATCAAAGATCACTCAGACACAGCCTGGCCCTCTCAGATCTTATAGTTCATTAGAGAGGGTGGGTCACAGCCTGTTCTGACTTATCTTACAGTTATTCTTGCACAATTCAGTAAATAAAGGTATTTGGAGGCTAGAGAAGACAGATGTAACAGCTTGAAAATTATTACAGTATTTTGAAATAGAATTTAGATATAATTACTTGAAAGCAGCACCTGCGTTTTTAAAAATGTATCACAAGAGAATGGTGAGTGGATGTTAGACTTATCTTCCATGGCACAATTTTTTTCCCATTTTTTGAGAAAACTGGGCTTTGGAGAATGGAGTACTTGTGAGGAGACGACCCTCTTCTGATGGATATGTGGATCTTGCATTTCTAAGTCTGTTTAGAGAGATGCCCAATAAAGCCTCAGCCTAAGGAGGAATAGGAGGTGAGGCTACAAGTGAATTTTATTCCTGCTGTTAGTCAACCACGGAAGAGATGGGTCTAGGCAAACCACAAAGGAGACATCGATCTCTCGCTTTTGGGCTCAGTGTTTAGGTAGAGCATATAAGATCTCAGATACGTAGGCATGAACTCCTAGGTGCTTAGAGTTAAAGAGAGACGAGAAGTTTGGAGTTGCCTTCAGCTACGTGGAGCCACAAGCTGACAGTGAGCTGGTCATTCTCGGTAAACAGATTATCTGCATTCTAGGTATTCTTGGTTTTGGTGTTGATTTCCCTTTTAGCAAAGTCGGATGTGACTCTTCTGACATTGTCTCAGTTAAGTTACGGGGTATAAAGAGAAGGGTCTTTTGTCCACATTTAGGCTAAAGTATGAGTCATTTCTCCTGCTCCAACACTACCCAAGGCCAGTGGGGTGGTCGCACCAGGACTCCTATAAGAAATATAAATCTTAGGACAGAGTCAGAGCTGCAAAGTCTAGCTATCCTTCTCAACCTAAATCTCCTTGCAGTGGTGAGCTTGATGGTTCCAAATGTTATAGCTGATAAAGACGAGAAAGAGGGAGTGCTTTATATTACATATGAGAAGTGACGGAGCGTATAGCCCTAGAGAAGATGACGAAGCACCAGATAAAATGTGGCACTTGCCACGTCAGCCCTAAGCACTCGGTTGTACCAAAAGCTGGGGAAGAATACTGTTCAACGCCATTACCCTCTGTTCTCTCTATAAAAGGAGAGGTTTTTTTATTTTATTTTATTTTTTCTAACATCTTAAAAGGAGAGTTTTTGTGGTACTCTTTGGAAGAAAGACTTATTCTTTCTTAAAGATGTTGTCCCAAATCACTCTCGCTTCTAATTGGTAGTGGTGGCATTTGGCAAATCCTCTGGTTTGGCCACTTTTGCAAGGTTTGCTTGATTTCACAATTGCGGTTTTTCTGCAGGATGACATTATTTGATCTAGTAATTTTCATGCAAATGAAAGATTGAAAGGACAGGCCGCAGAGTGAGATACCAATGTCCTACATTTTGTGTGGAAATCAATTTAAAGGAGGGCTAAAACCCCAGTGGACAAGACTGTTGACTAGACATTCCTTATAAGAAATACAGTTGAGAAAAACTGAAAAAAAGACTGATGGCTGAGTGCTGACCACAACCCAGACATCTGTCATAGTTTCCCCCCCCGCCCCCAGCAAATCCTCACTACAGCCTTACAAGGAAGGGATTATTATTGTATTATTGACAGTTTATGGATGAGTTAAACCTGGTAAAACCCTTCTGGTAGAAACCTGCAGAGAGGTTTAGCGTTTTCTCTCCCCGCCAGCCTCTCCAGAGCCATCTCACACCACCTTCTTTCTCCCTCTCTGTTTTCTAGCCACATGGATCTTCTTCCATTTCTTTGGTTTTTGCCCAGCCTCCTTCCGCCACAGGACCCTGGGGTGTGCTCTTCCTTTTGGGATATTCTCTTTGTATTCTTACCATACCCTTTGCTTAGTTATTGCCAGTTTCTCCTCCTGGTATCCATGTGTTCCAGCAGGACGTCCCTGCCATTCCATTTCCACAGCAGGTTTCTACTTTGTAGCACATTCCTCTCCTTCAGGGCCTTCTTCCTGGTTTATAACTTGACCTCATTGAAATCATCTCCCCACACCGTCCCGCCAGGGACAGCTCCCGCATTAGACGGTAAGCTCCACGAGAGCAAAGTCCATGCCGGGCATTGCTCACCGTGCATCCCCAGCCCCGTCACACCGAGTGCCATATCACTGGTCCTTAGTATTTGTTAAAGGAGCAAAGGAGGTACATTTAGAGCAACGTTCTCAGAGGCTTACTGATAATTTAGTGGCAGAGCTGAAATTCAGACCTAGTCTTTTGGATTCCTAAGCCAGTAAATACTGGTGTAAGGATGTGCACTCTGGCCTCAGGACCCGTGTTTGAATCCTAATGGTATCACTCCCTAGCTTTGTGATCTTGGGTGGATTAATTAACCTTCTGTGACAAAGCGTCTTTATTTTTAAAAGGTGGTTAATAAAAGTAGCTGCCTCAAAGGGTTCCTGTGCCCAGTGCTGCGTCATCACCAGTGTTATCGTACCATCCTCCTCTATTAGGCTATATGTAGCCAGTGATTATATAGCATGACAAGGGAAGTATGTACACAGTGCCTTGGCTGAGGAACCTCTGAATGCTGTCCAGGGGCATCAGACCAGGATTAACTTCCTAGAAATGTTAGCAGTGGAGCTTGGTCAAACTAGACTCAGAGAGAGGCATTAAAGACCACTCAGAACCTCCACTTGCGGCAACCTGGCAGATTGAATTTGGAGGCTGCCTATTGTGGATTGAATTATGTCCTTCCCCCAAATTCATACACTGAAGTTCTAATCCCTAGTATTTCAGAAGGTGACTGTATTTGATGAAAGGGACTTTAAATAAGTAATTAAGTTAAAAGGAGGTCATTAGGTGGGCCCCAATCCAGTAGAACTGGTGACCTTCTAAGGAGAGGATTTGGACACAGACATGCACGGAGAGAAGACCATATGAAGACACAGGGAGAATATGGCCACCCGTGAGGCAAGGAGAGAGGCCTCAGAGGAAACCAGTCGTGCCTACACCTTGCTCGTGGACCTCTAGCCTCCAGAATAGGGAGGAAATTAATTTCTGTTATTTAGGCCCCTCAATCTGTGGTACTTTGTTATGACAGCCCTAGCAAACTGACACAGTGACCCTATGGGCAGTGCAAGGCTGGAATTTGGGATGGAGACCCTCACATAAAACCAGGAAGTGCTGCTTCAGTGTGAAAGGGGCAGTAGAAAACCTGTGCTCCCTAGTTGGAGGAAAACCAGGAGCTTGATGCTGTTTGGGGGTCTGTATAGGGGAAAAAACCTTCCCAACAGGAAACAAAGTCACACGTTTCTGCCATACTTGGGTGAATAATCTGAATTTTCACTATCAAGTTGTCGTTGGAATTTGATTCACAAAATAATTGGTCTTAAAAATAATGGTGGCGGGCTTCCCTGGTGGCGCAGTGGTTGGGAGTCCGCCTGCCGATGCAGGGGACGCGGGTTCGTGCCCCAGTCCGGGAAGATCCCACATGCCGCGGAGCAGCTGGGCCTGTGAGCCATGGCCGCTGAGCCTGCGCGTCCGGAGGCTGTGCTCCGCAACGGGAGAGGCCACAACAGTGAGAGGCCACAACAGCTAGAGGCCCAAGTACCGTAAAAAAAAAAAAAAAAAAAAAAAATGGTGGTAGAATTAAATCTAAATATTTCGATAATCATAATAGATGTAAATTTCTTAGTTCATGTATTAAAAGATAGCAATTCTTAGACTGGGAAAAAAATCTGCCACTTTTTGTTTACAAGAGATATTTTAAATGTATCATAACATGGAAAAGTTGAAAGTCAAAGGATGGAAAAATATATATCAGGCAAAACTAAAATGGTCATATTAATGTTGGACAGAACAGATTGTAAGGTAAAACACATTATTCAGATTCGTCTAATCCTAATAAAAGGAAATCACTAACCAGAAAGGAACTGGAAAGTTGACCCTGAATGTGTATAAGTAACAAGATAATCACAAAATATTTAAAACAGAAAATGGACGGAATTACAAGGAGAAATGGGCAAATACAAAACTGTACTAAGAGACTGAAGCATATTTCTTGTAGATACCAATAGATTAAACAGACAGACATCAGTGAAAATACAGATCTGAGCAACACAGTTATGTAATGGGCACATATAGAAGGCCATATATTTGGCAATTTTAATGCATCACTTCAAACAGAGCATTGCTCAACTAAAAAAAAAAAATCCATAGTGGAATTTAGAAAATATTTAGAACCAAATAACAATACAAACACTATATATCAAACACTTGAGGGACAGGCAGACATGGCATTTAGAGTGAAATCTTGGGCTTTACATTAACAGATAAGAAAGATTAGATTCAAAATTAATTAAAAATCATTCAACTAAAGGATATGGGACCATCCACCAAAATGAACCAGCTGATGCTTTGGGTTGTCTGTCTTTGACCTCCTTGCCACCAGTGATGCCTCTCTTCACACTAGTCTACTGTCTTTTGTCATTGTTCTATCTTAGATCTTGCCATCTCAAGATCCGTATCTTAAATCTTCCAAGTTTGTTTCTGCCCCGGAGTCTTTGCACTTAACTCTCCCCTCTACCTGGAATCTTCTTCCTCATTTCATTTAGGGTTCTTCCCAAAGGTTTCTTCCTCAGAGATGGCTTCCTTGACTCTTTTATTCAAATAGTACCTCTGGCCATCATTCTTTATCCCTAGACTATAGAACATATATGTAATATAATAAGAAATCATTAGTGATACCTATCATCCATCTCTCTCTCTCTCTCTCTCTCTCTCTCCATCCATCTATCTATGTCTATCATTTCTGCTTATTTATTACCCCCACTGGAGTGTAAGCTCTGTGAGTCCATGGTTGTTGTCTGTCTTATTCACAGCGGTAGCTTCAGCATCTAGAACTGAACCTGGTGACTGATAAGGCTTAGAAATATTTTTGAGGAAATCAATGGATGAATTAATCTACGCCATTCATAAAAATACTAAATATCTGATTTGAAGGGAAAAAGTATTCATAATTTCTCTCCAATAATTGAATTTCTCCTTTGGAATGTTTTATAAAAGTAAATCTTTTAAGTGCCACGCACAATTATGAAATATATTCCTGGGACCTTATACTTTTACAAAACCGTAACTGAATGTGTAGTTTTGATGACATTTGACTGGGAAAGCACAGTATTTTTATGTGAGTTGACATTATCACTTTCAAGTCTTCTTCTAAAACATATCCTTGATAAGAAAATCACAGCTAGGGGGAGTAAGGAAGCGCCTTCAGTTCATTTGTTTGGGAATTAATTATTATGTCATTATTTAAAGTATCAGCAGTCTACTTTACCCAAGAAAACATGTTTTCTATTATATAAAAAATTTTACTATTTGACATTGTATGCACTTTTAGAAGTTGCATTTGTAGTTTATAGTTTTTGGATGGCACCCCTTAAAATTTGTAATCATATTGTTGAAAACTGTTTCATGGCCTGAAAGTACTATATATTGCGAAAGCTAGGCAGAAAAAAAATACTATCTTTTGTAGCACCAAGACCTCTTTAAACCAGTTATTTGAATTTTTTTCCTATTGTGGAAGGGACATGTAAACAACAAAAAAATTAAATGTTTGCCTAGAAAATGATGCTTGGTAACATTTAACCATTCCTCTCCCCATCTTGCTTTCAATGGTAGTTCTGGGGCCAACACACTCACTGTGGTTCAGTGTATCTTATTCCAACACAGATTGGCTTGGGTCCCTGCCCAGTTGTCCTGGAGAAATACAAAATCAGGGATCAGCACAAGTTTTCATGAGGCCTGAAGAATTGTTCCCATGTGTATTTCTCCTTCATTTCTTTCCCCCTTCTCGTCCCGATTGTGTTCAAACCTGCTCTCTGGTCCTCTTTCAAGATCTCATCTCAAAAGATCCCCCAGTATCAAGAGAGCTTATTTTTATCTGCATATATGTTTAAAGTTTGCCAAAATTGAAGGTACCTTGAGGAGGCCAAATTTTTCCTATTGAGAGTTCCCAGAAAGATTTTGCAAGGATTGCAAAGAAGTTTCCCTTGTACCACGTCTCAGAATAGGCTGGGTTATGCTGAAGGAACAACCCCTCCATCTTGATGGCCTCAAAGAACAGAGGCTTACTTCTTGCTCTGTCTACATGCTTGTATTAGTCAGGGTTCTCTGGAGAAACAGAACCAGTAACAGACACGCATATTTATTATGAGGAATTGGCTCATACAATGACAGAGGATGAAAAGTCTGGTGGTCTACTCTTTGCAGGCTGGAGACCGAGGAAAGCTGATGGTATAATTGAGTCTGAATCTGAAGGCTTGAGAGCTAGGGGAGCCTATGGTGTAAATCCCAGTCTGAGGGCAGGAGAAGATGAAATGAGCTCACACATCGAGGCAGAGAAAAAGGGGCAGATTCCTCCTTTCTTTGCCTTTTATTCTATTCTGGCCTCAGTGGATTGGAAGATGCCCACCCGTGTTGGGGAGGGCCATCTGCTTTACTGGCTTCATGAGTTCAAATGCTGATCTCATTCAGAAACACCCTTGCAGATACACCTAGAAATAATGTTTAATCTGGGCATCCCGTGGCCAGTCAAGTTGACACATGAAATTAACCATCACGGTTTTTATCGTGGGTAGACTGAAGGCTTTAAGCCACATCCCTGTAAGCCCCAAACTGATACTGCACCTACCATGTAGAATGATTCAGGCCACGTGGTTGACGCAGTTAAGTCACGAACTGCCTCTTAGAGCTTTGTGTCTCTTCAGTTCCAATAGCATTGGCCCATCAAGTCGCCTGGCCACACTTACCTTAAAGGGACTGGGCAAATGTCGGTTCAGTGTCTTTCTACCGTGCTCAGAAGGAGAGAGAATTGTTTAACTCTAATGAGTGCCTGCCACGCCATATCTAGTTGTTTGGGAGGAGCAGTCTAGAGCACCCCATTGTGAAGTCTTGAGTACTGTGTCTGTCCTCGCTTATCAAGCAAGGCTGCGATTAGTCAGCTTATCTGTAATGCCAGAGTCAGGACCGTGGAATCACACGGGCTGGGTAGTTCCCTTTCCTG
The DNA here is from genome assembly GCF_008692025.1 of Phocoena sinus. NCBI lineage: Eukaryota > Metazoa > Chordata > Mammalia > Artiodactyla > Phocoenidae > Phocoena > Phocoena sinus. The sequence goes on along the minus strand of NC_045781.1, from coordinate 49,119,916 downwards.
GATGGCCAGCATCGGTGCTTTTAAGAAGCACAAAATCTCCATGGAGATTTCGACAAATACTACAGAGGCTCAGGTTTCATCACTAAAGTCTTTTTCCTAAAGTTCAACGTTATTCTATCTCTCTAATTTTATCTGTCAGATATGCTCCACCAGAACAAAAGGAGAATATGGCAATAATTTTCTAGTCCCAGCAGTGAGAGAAGAGTATGAAACCTGCTGTAGATATAAATTCTGATAACTAGTGAAGAGTTCTCTGCCTTATGGCAGAAAAAGGAGATCCATGGCTTGGACTAATTATCCCTCTAGCCCAATATAGCGTATAAGATTTCATCTCATATAATAACTCTGATTGATTGGATGGGGCTGACTCGAGTACTCTGTGGGACGGATACAGGGCCGCATCAGAGCTCATCATGAAAAGTGCACAGTGATTGATTAACAATGTCTGTCATTCGTTCAGTAAGGGTAATAGTGGAACACATGTCAACTGTTTGTCTTTGCTATTCCACATCATCATTTCCCACGCATCTTCCCCTTTATTGGGGATTACATTCTGATCTAACAATTACTAATTTGTGTCCGTGTGTTCCTTGCTATTTGGGTAGGTACGATCTGAATGACAGACATCTATTTTTCAGTCACTAGATAGGTGTTTTCTTCAGAGTAAAGAAAAAACAAAACAAACAAATAAAGCCAGAAACTAAAACCAGAAGTTTGACGTTATGATTTATATTAATCGTTTAGGAGTTTGATTAAATTGAGTCAGTTCCAGAGTCACAATCAACTGATAATGTAAATTCCTTCATGTGAAAATCTGACCTTGGGTGTGATCTTCCCAGAAGACATTCCCTGTTTGGGAAACTGGTCAGCTTACTTCTCTGACATCACTATATTCTTTCTTTCCAAAATAATTCGGAATACTTCAGTAATTGTCAACTGGATGGCATCAGAGGTGGAACCAATGTGAAATAACTCATTATGACCAGAATGGAAGAAAAAACACAGCAGAAGAAGTTCAAGGGAAAAAAAAAATAAGCCAACGTGAAGGGTAAGTGATACTCTGCTAATTTATCAAGATTAGGCTGAATATCTCTAAGGTCAGTAAGGAATGAAAGGCTGGAGTATTCCAAACAGCTGCTTGGGCCTTATTTTACCATCAATGTGTGATTTAGGGGCTGAGAAAATACATGCTTTCTTGGCTCCAGAAGAGACATTTAGTATTAGGCTTCTTTCTCCACCTTTAAAGACAAGATGAGGTTGGGCTGTCTTTGCAATGTGATCGTTGATCATTGGAAATAAGTATTTGACAGGTGCTGCAGTTACAGACACCCTTATAAGCTAATGAGAGATGGGCTATATGTCAAGAGAAATTAGGAGAACATTTCAATCTGCCCAGTTACATGACTAAAAGAAAAATATTTCATTTTCTCATATTCTTCATGACTAAAATTTTTTTATAATCTCATAAATCTTCAAACTCATAGTGTATACCAGTAACTTAACCATAAATATATTTCCAGGATGTAATGATATTTATCTAATGAGACCGAGTCTCTGGCCAGCTGCCTGCCTGTACTATTTAGGGAGCCTTTCCCAAACCCTTTGATTTAACCCATTATACTCCCAAATGCTGCCTAGCATAATTTAACAATAAATAAACAATTCCACTGGCAACTTTCATTCACATTTTATGTAACATAAATATGTAACTTTAAAGGTCTTATAATATGATCTATACCAATTTAGAATTATAGAAAGTTAGAGATTGATTTCTTTAACATGTGCATTTTCAACAGGGGTAATATTTCTCCCAAGAGGGTGAAAATTGGTTCTTAAATATTAAACTGGTTTGTGGCTCTCCAAAGAGCCACAGCACATACACAGATATACAGTATATATCTGTGGTATTAAAATTTCAGGGAGAAGAGGTATGATTAGGTGAAAAAAAATGTCAGAAAACAGCTTCTCAGGGAGGCAATAATAAAAAGGTTGAGAAACACCGCTCTATCTCAATAATTTTGGAATTAATAATAGCTTTAATAATAACATTTGTTGTCTGTTTACCATGGACCAGGTTCTGTTTTAAGTGTGATACTGAGATTACCTCGTTCTCCCCGCCCACCTCCCACTTCATACCCCTCCTCTCCCCATGTAGCGTAGGTGGTTTTGTGTGTTCTTTTACATATGAATGTGGGAGTGCTACACCGAGAAGCATAAAGAGGACTAGAGAAGTAGTCAAGGCATTTGACCAAGCTCATCCAACTAGTAAGAGGCAGAGCTAGGATTTTAACCTAGACTGTCTTCAACCTCTTAACATGCCCTTCATTGCCCTGTCCACCAGCTGCCTGTTCCACAGGTAAAAAGACGAAAGCCCAGAAAGGGCTTGTTGTTCTTCATCACCAGTCGGGCTAATCCTGGACTTAGGACACGTGCTATCCATCCAGGATAGCAACTTGTCCAGGAGGTTGTCTAATACCATTTTTCTGCCGCTAGGGTTCTTTTGATACAGTGTCCTTCTTGTCTTGGTAATGGGACAATTGACAATTGACAAAGGCCAATTAAATCAAGTCAGTTGAGGGTTGTTTAATTCTTCTGTATCCTTGCTGATTTGTTGTTGTTTAATCATGCTATCTATTGTTAAAGTCTTCAGATACAATTGTGGATTTCTCTGTCTCTCCTTCTCATTCTGTTCATTTTTCCTTCGTGTATTTTGAAACTGTTTTTAGGTGAATACACACTTGATTGTTATGTCTCTCTGTCAGCCGACCTTTTAATCATTATACCATGTTCCTGTTTATTTCTGGTAATTTTGCTTGTTCTGAAGTGTACTTTGTCTGATATCCATAGAGTCACTCCACCTGTTGTTTTTTTTTGATTAGTATTTTCATGGTACATCTTTTTCCATCCCTTCATTATTCCTTACCTACAGCATTATATTTAAAAGTGTGTCTTGTAGAGGACATATCCTTGGATCTTATTTTTAAAATGTATTCTGACAATAACTGTTTTTAAATAGTGTGATTAGTTTACTTACATTTCATGCGTATGTGATGATGTGTCTGGATTTAGGTGGACCATTCCGGTTTCTTTGTTTTCTGTTTCTTCCTTCTGTTTTTCATTTATAGGTTTCCTCTTTTCTGCTTTATTCTGGATCATTCGATTTTCTTTTTTAGTATTCTATTTTAACTTTTCTGTTGAGATTTTTACTGTATCACTTTAAAAGTTTTTTTGTGTTTTGTTTTTGTTTCTTTTTTAGTAGTTGATTACAATAGAAAATATAATATAGTATAACATGATATAATATAATATACTTATCTTTTCACTTTCTACTCAGAATTAATATTTTCAACTTCAAATGGAGTATAGAAACCTAACTACATACAATATAGGTACTTTTACCTTTCCCCTCTTTATTTATATGTAGCGTATGTATCATATGTATTTATACACATATTTATATATATTATATGTAACATATGTATAGTAATTATCATATGTATATTTGCATCATATGTATTTATACACATATTTATATATATTATATGTAACATATGTATAGTAATTATCATATGTATATTTGCATCATATGTATAATTACATCTATAGACATTGAAAACTCCATCAGTCAGTGTTATAATTTTTATGCTAACCATCATACATATTTTGGCCAACTAAAGAGGAGCAGACTACTTTATTTTATTTACTGAGATGGCTACCATTTCTTGTGCTCCTCCTGCATTCTTGATGTTCCACGTTTCCTCCCAGTATCATTTCCCTTCTGTCTAAAGAACCTCCTTTAACATGTCTTTCAGAGAAGGTTCTGGTGACAATGAATCCTCTTAATTTTCCTTCATCTCAGAATGTCTTCATTCCACCTCCATTTGTGAAGGACATTTTTACTGGGTGTAGAATTCTGGGTTGATGGTTCTTTACCTGCAGAAAATTTTAAAAGTTCTCATTCCTCTGGTGTCCATGGATTCTGATGAGAAATCTATAGAAATTTGAATTGTTATTCCCTTATATGTGCCTTTTTCCTCTAGCTGCTTTTAAGAGGTTTTTCTTTGTCTTTAGTTTTCAAGTCATGTTATGATATGTCTGGGTATGATTATTTAAAAATTTATTGTGTTTAGTGTTTGCTGAAGATAGGGAGGAAAAAATGTAATGGCTAGTTGCCTAATGCTGTTGGAATCATGCTCTCTGGTCAGGGAAAAGGATTCCCTTTCCTCAGTTTTAGGCATCTTCCCAGTCTGCTGCTGCTGTTGCAATGTGACAGGACTGCCCAGCAGCTGGGACAGAAACTTTAAATAAAGAAAAAGGGACTTCTCTTACTGTCTCTGATCCTTGCAGCCCCCTTTCCTAATCCTTGGGTCAGAACACCGGTGTTCACACCAATGTCCACTTCTGGGTTCGAGCTGTGTGTGTGTCTGGGCTGGGTGACACTCGGGAGAAAAAGTGGGGATCTTACCACCAGTTTGGTGATACTTCCCATTCTGCTTCCCTGATCTGCCTGCTACCGTATATTTCTTAGATAACTGCTCCACGCATTCTGTCCAGGGTTGATATTTGCATTCAGTGGAAAGACAGGCTGGAGTGTGATTACCCCAGCTTGCCCAGAATTGATTGCAATCAGTTTTGTTTGTTTCTTTGTTTATATTGAGATATAGCTGACTTATAATATTATCTTAGTTTCAGGTGTACAACATAGTGATTCAATATTTTTATAGATTATGCTCCTTTTAAAGGTATTACAAAATAATGGCTATATTTCCCTGTGATGTAGAATATGTTCTTGTAGCTTATTTATTTTATACGTAGTAGTTTGTACCTCTTAATCCCCTACCCCTATCTTGCCCCTCCCTCCTTTCCTCTCCCCACTGGTAACTGCTCGTTTGTTCTCTGTATCTGTGAGTCTGTTTCTATTTTACTCATTTGTTTTAGTTTTTAGATTCCACATGTAAGTGAGAACATACAGTATTTGTCTTTCTCTGTATGACTTATTCCACTAAGTATAATCTCCTCCCGGTCCAGCCATGTTGTTGCAAATGGCAAAATTTCATTCTTTTTCATGGCTGAGTAACAGTCCACTCTTGGGGTGTGTGTGTGTGTGTGTGTGTGTGTGTGTGTGTGTGTGTGTGTCACATCTTTTTATCCATTCATCTGCTGATGGACACCTAAGTTGTTTCCATATCTTGTAAATATATTGGTATCGTAAATAATGCTCGTATGAACATTGGGGTGCATGTATGTTTTGAATTAGTGTTTTTGTTTTCTTTGGATACATACCCAGGAGTTGAACTGCTGGGTCATATGGTAGTTATGTTTTTATTTTTTTGAGAGACCTTTTTACTGTGCTCCATAGTGACTGCCCCAGTTTACATTCCCATAGTGCACGAGGGTACCTTTTTCTCCACATCCTCGCCGACATTTGTTCTTTGTAGACTTTTCGATGATAGACATTCTGTTAGGTGTATTTTATTTTATTCATTTATTTTTGAATTTTATTTTATTTGTATCTTTTATACAGCAGGTTCTTATTAGTTATCTGTCTCATACATATTAGTGTATACATGTCAATCCCAATCTCCCAATTCATCCCACCACCCCCAACCCCATTTTTCCCCCTTGGTGTCCATACATTCGTTCTCTACATCTGTGTCTCTATTTCTGCCTTGCAAACCAGTTCATCTGTACCATTTTTCTAGATTCCGCATATATGCATTAATATATGATATTTGTTTTTCTCTTTCTGACTTACTTCACTCTGTATGACAGTCTCTAGATCCATCCACGTCTCTACAAATGACCCAATTTCGTTCCTTTCTATGGCTGAGTAATATTCCACTGTGTATATGTACCACATCTTCTTTATCCATTCACCTGTCGATGGGCATTTAGGTCGCTTCCATGACCTGGCTATCGTAAATAGTGCTGCAATGAACATTGGGGTGCGTGTGTCCTTTTGAATTATGGTTTTCTCTGGGTATGTGCGCAGTAGTTGGATTGCTGGATCATATGTTAAATCTATTTTTAGTTTTTTACAGCAACTCCATACTGTTCTCCATAGCGGCTCTATCAATTTACATTCCCACCAACAGTGCAGGAGGGTTCCCTTTTCTCCACACCCTCTCCAGCATTTGTTGTTTGTAGATTTCCTGATCATGTCCATTCTAACTGGTGTGAGGTGACACCTCATTGTAGTTTGGATTTGCATTTCTCTAATAATTAGTGACGTTGAGCAGCTTTTCATGTGCTTCTTGACCATCTGTATGTCTTCTTTGGAGAAATGTCTATTTACATCTTTTGCTGTTGGGTGTATTTTAAGTGTTCTTTGTTGACTTCTGAATATCTGACATACATAGAGATTTGCATTCTTAATCGCTTACATTCCCTAAATTTTAAATATGTTTCAAAATTTGATGTGTCTTAAGTTGTAGATTTGTCTACCTTCTTGCTGCTGGATATCTGGGAGTTGTGGAAAGAATTTTAGGGGAAAGAGAAGTAAGATTCATTAAGTGAGTCCTTGCTGTAAAGTCCCTTGTGCACATTTGCCACATTTCATCTTCATCATAGTGCTTTTTCGTGTGCATTATTTCCTCATTTTACAGAAGAAGATAAGCAAAGTTGCACAACTCAGTCAAGGGGCACATCCAAACTCAGGTTTATTTGTTTAATTCCAAAGCCTGAGTTCTTTTCATCGTGTGATGCTGAGGATAGACTAATTTTATATTTTTGAAATGTGAGTATTTTTGAAAATAGCCTGTTTTTTTTTAACCCATTAATATTTGAAAAGGCAATCAACACGTTGCTCTTATATTACCCGAAGAAGGCTCACTCTCTTGCTTGGAGTAACTCAAGGACCAACTGTCCTCTGATTCTCTTTTTTTTTTTTTTTTTTTTTTTTTTTTTTTTTTTTTTTTTGTGGTACGTGGGCCTCTCACTGCCGTGGCCTCTCCCGTTGCGGAGCACAGGCTCCGGACGCGCAGGCTCAGCGGCCATGGCGCACGGGCGCAGCCGCTCCGCGGCATGTGGGATCTTCCCGGAACGGGGCACGAACCCGTGTCCCCTGCATCGGCAGGCGGACTCTCAACCACTGCGCCACCAGGGAAGCCCTGATTCTCTTTTAAGACCTTTCTTAGGTGTTGTGATTTCATTAATAACCACCTGATCCCCTAGTAGAATATTAGCCTGAGAAGTTCAGACTTTCAGTTTATCAAGAAAGAAACCAGCTACATTCCACGTAGAATGTTTAGATTGGACAGGATATCAGGCTCATAAATAATAATTTGTGAGAAGTCACTGGGGTCTGTATGGATAAGTGGATTGACCTTCGGCAAGTACGTAACTGAGGAGCTGACTGGGCTGCCCCTTTGTCAGGAAATCCCAGAAGTAATGGATTTGACATGGTGGGAGCCCTGGATCCACTGTCCTCACTGCCTGATGAGATTGTCCTGGTGGCAGTAACATGTATTCTTTGGCAAACAGCCATTTCCGCAGCCCCAAACCAACAATTCAGTGGTTGAAAGTTGTGTCTTGGGAGGAGTGGCTCTAATTCCTTGGCAGCCTTCCCGGGGTTAGTGGTGTGGAGAAGCCCTATGAAGATTGAGGAAAAGATAGTGAGTGAGGTTAGCAGGTCAGACTGCAATCGTTAGCTTTCAAACAATAAAACAGACAAGAGCGGTACCCTGGGTCTACGAACTGCCTGAATTACATGGGATTGTTTACCTCTGCATTTTCTAGGGAAAGGGGCAATTCTTTAAATTCATCAAGGACCCAGCAAAATTAAGAATCCTTGGTCTATCTGTTACGTCAACAGTGTAGATCTGTGGTCAGTGCCTGTGCTATGTACAGAGGAAATTATCAGTAATAACAGGAAAAGTGTGAGAGGGGCAGCCGAGAGCCTCCACCAAGGGGGAAAGCCATGCCACCCGTGTGAGGTACTATTAAAATATTAGATGGTTTTCTTTCTGTGTCCCTATCGTGTTGCAGTTCAGTTGATTCGAATTTGACAGTGATGACCCAAAGACCGAAAAAACCATGGCCTTCAGGGAAGCTGGATGAAGGATGGATGGAAACTGTACTATTTTTACAACTCTTCTGTAATTCTAAAATTTTATATATCAAAGAAGGGATATATCTATATCTATATCTATCTATCTGTCTATCTATATATATATGTCCGTCCTTTGGAATATGATACAGTCTAGAAGACAAGTTCTATTATCTGAATGGAGAGGCTGACCTTGGAAATTTTGATAGCAAGTAGACTAGGGTAAGCATAGGGCAGTGTTTAAGAGCATGGACTCTGGGATTAAGAATTCCTGGGTGTGATTCTCAGACCTAGCATTCACCCACTGTGTGAACTTCGTCATTTTGCACACCCGTATTTTACAGGTGAGAACACTGAGGCTCAGAGAGTTTAATAATGGATGCCTACATCACGTGGCGGCCACAGGACTGAAACGAAAGAAGTGAAAAACGCCCGGCACATAGAAAGCGTCCAGTGAGTGTTTGCTGTTAATGTGATTATGATCACAATTATTATCAAAGTAGAGACAGGAGATTTTTAGAAAACATGAGCAGGCTGGTGAGATCAGGTAAATTCTAAGCCCTGAGTGCTGATGACCTTCCTTTATGTCAGGTGGTTTCAGGGAATGAAGCTACAGAAAGAGGTGGTAGTCAGTGGGGGGAAATTGGGGGAAAAGTCAATGAATGTAGGATACAAGGAAACAAGCTGGGCCGACAGGGGCCACATTGGGAAATTTCTGCATCTTCAGAGACACAACAGAGAAGGGCAGGCCAATCACTCATGAGACTCCTAGAAGCCCTATATTATTAATAATTAATATAAAAAACCCTGAACATCTCATAAGTATGATTTGTTGGGAATCATCTTTTTGGAAATCAGGTAGGGCTTGATTTTTTTTTTTCTCAGATGGGTTTTTAATTCATAGGTACTTTTGAGTAAGACCGTTTCTTTCCCTTTTTATTTGGGGGCTTTGAGATCTTTCTGTAATAGGGATCTGATTGCCATCTTAACGAATTGTTAAAGTTCTGAGAAAACTTGCCTCTCACCCCTACTCCATCCCCGCCACGTACCCAATGACCTCTGAATGCTTTAGACCAGCTTTCGAAATGTAACTCCATTAACCCAAATGTGACAGTAAGAAACAAGTCCAAATATTATGAAAACGATGCAGCCGTGACCTGCAATCACTTTCCTCCATTCTAACTGTAGACAAAGCATGTTATTTCCCCCTTGAACTTAACCATGATTTCAACATGATATGTTATCATTTTAATGTCTGTGGTCTTACTCAAGAATTGAGTGATGAAAAACCAAGACACATGAAAAATGGTCCATGGTAAAAGCCTGTATTAAGAGCACGTTCAGAAAGAGATTACACTAATTGCATCCAGGGGAATGTGGGTTATGAGAGACTAGACTTGTGTTCCTCTTTAGGGTTACCGTCTCTCAGTGTGTTTCTTTATTTGATATGAAATTCTATTAGAAAAGAGTTTGCCTGGATAATGAATGTACTGATAACAGAAAGGGAAAACATCATGAAGCCAGAGAACTTCGGTTGAGCGAGGCTGATGATGGTGGCTATGGGATGTGAACATAGCCACAGGCTTTGATTTATTGTTTTCACTGATGGGCACATTTCAGTTTTATATGGTCCATAGGCTTGCTTACAGAGGTGGTTAATGTTAGAACGTTTTTTGATGGTGGTGGTGTGTGTGTGTGTAACAAGGTGGGATAAATCAGAGATCTCCTAGAAATAGGGGAAGACATAGCTAGAAGAAGTATTTTTCAGAGTACAAAGGAAATATTTCTTTTGAACATCCAGGTTCTAGAAATCTGGGGTCATGACAGAACAAAATCAATGTCCTCCGGAAGTAATCTCTCTCATTAGTTTTTTGTAAAAAATAAGCACCTCTACATTTCTTTATTATAAAAATCGTGCTCACTTAGAATATCTGGAAAACAAAGAAAAGTTAGGAAAAAATTTAAAGCCCCCAGCAAATACAACACTGAGATAAACAATGTGAACACATTTTTTTGCAGTAATTTCAAGTAAAATAAGTGTTTATTTCTACATAACTGCTGCTATCATGAATATGCAGTTATGTATCCTGCTTTGTATCCACGGTGGAAAATGTCCCCATATTACTGAAATATCATCTTAAAGTTTAAAGAGAGCGTGGCTCGCACGCATCAGAAAGGCAGGGTTCCCTACACAGCCAGAGCTGGAAGGAAGCGTACTCCACGGTTGGGCAAACACCCACCATCTGCTAATGCAGAGCATCCTTGCTCGGCATCACGGTCTTGATAAGGGGTTGCGTGGTATTGAAGAGAGAGGTCTCATGGCTTCTAATTGGTGCTGGCTCGGCATCACAGTCTTGATAAGGGGTTGCGTGGTATTGAAGAGAGAGGTCTCATGGCTTCTAATTGGTGCTGATTGCTAATCTTATTTCTGTCATAGTTGAATGACATTGTTTCCCGTCTCTGCCTTTCTTTCCCATTTGATGATTGCCGAGATAGTTTCGGCTCTAGGATGCTCTGTGTCTAGACTTAGTATACCTTAGTACCATGGAACATTGGTTCTCCCCCCTCCCCCTCCCCCTCCCCCTCCTCCCCCCTCCTTCTTCCATTTTCATTGTTTCAATGCCTTTCTATTGTGTCGTTGCTCTATTCCAGACACTGACATGTTTTCTCATGTTGTGTTCACAATCAGCCTGCGAAATAGGTGTTCCTGTCATCCTCATGTGACAGGCAAGGCAAGTGAAGCTCAGAGGGGCGGCGGAGTGAGTGGGGGAAGCTGAGCTCCCACGCTGCCATCCAGTCACTCCTGGAGACAGGCTGCTTTCAAGGAGCTGAGCGGTCATCACCCCAAGCTGGACACTCACTCGGTCAGTCCACCAGACTGTTGGTCACTCATTTACTCACTTGTTGGCTCACTGGTCATGGTAGACAGGATAATGACTCCTAAGATGACCCTGTCTTAAGCCTCAGAAGTCGTAAACATGTTACGTTGGCAGAAGGAAATTAAGGCTGCAGGTGGAAACGTTTCCTAATCAACGATCCTTAATAGAGGCTAGTATGCAGGTAACCTGTGAGTATCAGGTGGGCCCAATGTAATCACAAGAGTCTTTAAAAGTAGAAGCAGGAGGCGAAGAAGCGTCAGTGTCAGAGGTACGGGGTGTGAGAGTCAACAGCTTCTGCTGGCCTTGCAGGTACAACGGGTCCAGAGCCAAGGGTTGCAGGTGGCCTCCAGAAGCTGGAAAAGGCAAGGAGACAGATGCTCTTCTGGAACCTCCTGGAAGAAGTACAGCCTTGCTCACCTCCCGATTTTAGCCCAATGAGTCTGTCCTCAGATTTCTGGCCTCCAGAACGGTAAGATAATAAATTTGTATTATTCTGTGCCGTTCGGTATATGGTGATTTCTTACGGCAGTCATTTTCGAAAGTAATACACATGCTGGGTTCTGAGAGAATTATCAGACGCCTGGAACGTTACCGTATCGATGCCCCGGGGCTCTGTGTGGTCGGTGAGAGCAGCACGGGCTTCTAGCAGGTGTTGGTGTCTGGAGCAGCTGGGTGGTAGCTTCAAGGTTCTGTGGAGTTACTTGATTTAGAACGGGACTTGGCCAGTTGTCAGGGACCTGGTTGGGACCAGCTCCTAGCAAGTGATGGGGCGGCGTCTCCAAGTACGAGTCGGTCAGGTTTGAAGGGATGTGGAGTTCTGTGGTCTGGAACAGAGGATCAAGAGCAGTGCTGTCCAGTGGGAGCACAAACACCCTATGCGAGTCGGTTTTCAGTCTTCAGAGAATATATTTTATACTTTTGCTCTATCTTCCGAAGTTCAGACTTTTAGAAAAAGGAAGCACATGTTGTTCAAAAAACAGTTATTGATTTTTTTTTTGCGGTACACGGGCCTCTCACTGCTGTGGCCTCTCCCATTGCGGAGCACAGGCTCCAGACGCGCAGGCCCAGCGGCCATGACTCACGGGCCCAGTCGCTCCGCGGCATGTGGGATCTTCCTGGACCGGGGCACGAACCCGGTGTCCCCTGCATCCATTTTCAAATGGGAATTATATCAGACTGTTGGCTCAGAAAATATAAAAAGACAATGGAAACACACGTTGTTTGTTTCAAAATGATGGAAATAGAAAATAATTCTCAGCAAGAAAACATCACCCAAAGGCAAGAAGCCGAAAGAGCAATAGTGGTTAATATACTAATATAATAAATCTAAGCCTGACTGCTTTCTCTTATGTTTAAACAAAAGAGCAATAATAATTCTATTCTGTAAGACTATCCCTGGGAGTTATACATGAAAAAAATTTTTTTTTTCTGGGCAGTATTTGGATTTTCCTCTTCTCTCATCTACTTCTGAAACAATTTAATATCTGGTAACATCTGTTCGCTCAAGCTGTATTTCATACTCAGAACAGAACATGTGGCAGCATATAAGAACACATTGCCACTGTTGTGAAGGATTCTCTGATTTATTGACTGTATTTAAAACTTTCTATTCTCCCCAAAGGAACAAAATCCAATAAAATAAAAATAAGAAATTGGGGCAAGGAAAGGAAATTGAGGAAGGAATCCACATGATAACTCTGCAGATTAATACATTTCCCATGGCTGACCTTCCAATTTGGCTCTAAGTTTCCTAGCAGCGAGTGCAAAACAAACTAACCGAAACCAAAAAGGAAAAGAAATGTAAAATATACAAGGTTCCCAGTGGCAGAAAGTTAGAATAAAAATGATTTTATAAGGGATTTCCACCATCACTCCATATTTTTTCTCTTATTTTAAGTATCTATTTTTTAAATCCTCTTGTGTTTTCTTTTTTCTTCCTTTTAATTAATTAATTAATTTACTTTTGGCTGCCTTGGGTCTTCGTTGCTGCGTGTGGGCTTTCTCTAGTTGCGGCGAGCAGAGACTACTCTTGGTTGCGGTGCGTGGGCTTCTCATTGTGGTGGCTTCTCTTGTTGTGGAGCACGGGCTGTAGGCGCACGGGCTTAGTTGCTCCGTGGCATGTGGGATCTTCCCGGACCAGGGCTCGAACCTGTGTCCCCTGCATTGGCAGGTGGATCCTCAACCACTGTGCCACCAGGGAAGCCCTTTTCTCTTATTTTAAACCATAGAAAACACTTTCTCACTGCAACCAAATCCAACAGCAGAGAACCCATCACTAAGTTCTAAGGTAGCAGTTCTCAAACTCTGACATGCATTGGAAGTTCCTAGAGGGTCTGTAAAAACAGATTTCTGGGTCCCATCCCCAGAGTTTCTGAGTCCGTGTGTCCTGGGAATTTGCATTACTAACAACTGTCCAGGTGATACTGATGCGGCTGGTCCGAGGACCACATTTTGAGAATCACTGCTCTAAAGGAGATTTATAAAGCGATATCTCAGATGAGACACTGAGTAACCTGTGGGAAAATATCTTTAAAAGAAGTTCCACAGTGCATACAAGGGTCTTTTTGACATGTATGGTCCTTGGAAAGATCGTCAACCAAAACTAAAGCTACAACTCTGTGAAGGGGAATTTTACAGTATGCTCAGTTGACATGGTCTGACAATGTCCAACATTTCTGATGTGCTACTTCATTTCATAGATAGAGTTTACAGTTCCTAAACGAATAAGTACATAACATATTTCTAAATGTAGCTTACATTTTTTAAATCTTTTTTTTTTTTTTTTTTTTGTGGTACGCGGGCCTCTCACTGTTGTGGCCTCTCCCGTTGCGGAGCACAGGCTCCGGACGTGCAGGCCCAGCGGCCATGGCTCACGGGCCCAGCCACTCCACGGCATGTGGGACCCTCCTGGACCGGGGCACGAACCCGTGTCCCCTGCATCGGCAGGCGGACTCTCAACCACTGCGCCACCAGGGAAGCCCTAAATCTCTATTCTTTTTAAGCTGGGGTTTCGATTAACTCAACTTTTTGAGCCCTCCTTATAATTCTCTTAATTCAAAAGAAATGCACGCATGCTCTCCAATTCAGGGTTGCTGTCTGCACGTACGTGAACACAAAGAGTTTGCTTCCTCTACCTCCAGAAATCCCACTGGAAAGATGATAGAAGGAATAAAACCCCTATTTGCCTAAGAATGGGAGATGGAATGTTCACTGTGTCGGAGAAGGTCATGAATGTATGGAGGTGAGCGTGAAGGTGGAGTTACAGTTACCTCATTTAAAAATATTTTTATTTTGAAATAACAATTGATTCATGGGGAGTTGAAAAAAATAATGTACAAGGAGATTCCATATAGGTTCCGTGACGGGAGTTACCCTTAACCCAGGGTTCTCCACTTGTAGTGTCTTGGATAACTAGCACAATATCCAAGCCAGAAAATCAGCCTTGATACAAGCTACAGAGATTATTCAGATTTCATCACTTTTACATGCTCTGAGTGTGTGTTTGTGTTTACAGTTTTATCACATGTGTATATTCATGTAACTAAAAGCACAATCAAGACACAGAAGTATTCCATTATCACAAAGATCTCCCTTGTGCTACCCTTTATAATCATACCTGTGCTGTGCCACTCCCCCTCCAGCCCTAACTCCCAGCCACTACTAATGTGTTCTCCACCTCTATGAATTTTGTCGTGGAATCATCCACGATACAAGCTTGTGAGACTGGGTTTTTCATCCAGCATAGTTCCCTTGAGATCCCATCAAATCGTTGCAGGCATCAGTAGCTTATTCTTTTTTATTGATGGTATGGATGTAACACAATTTTATTCCATGGTATGGTTGTAACACAATTTATTTAATCATTTACTTATTGAAGGACATTTGGAGGAAGGGGCCCAGAGCACACCTAGGGCCAGGTGGTAATGGTTTGGTTCAATTTGGGAATTATTCTTTCCTGGAGCCTCAAGACATTCCTGGCTTGGGTTCAGTAGGTTACAGAGGATGAGGGTTGGAGAAGAGGCAGGAATGAGGGTGATTATTGGAAGACCTCTCTGGAGCATTGGTATGGGCGTTAGTGCCGCAGAGTAGACGCGCTATGATCTGACATTTGGTGAAGTGATCAGTTGCTCTGTCTGCCTGCTCTGAACTGGTCCATCCTATAGTGAAGCCTGCTTACTCATACACTTCACCCCGAGTTCACTCTGATTCAGGGAAGTGGTCTGTTGGGGGCAAAAACCTACTAAAAAAACTGGAGACCCAATCCAGTGACTTATATTAATTGATGAAGCCCTGCATTGGTAAATATATATATACAGAAGGTCAAAGCCACCAGACGTTTGCAGGAAATCTCAACAATAGAGAAGAACCAAGATGAATAAACAGAACATTTGACTCTGGAATATAGAAATAATTCAAGAAACAGAAGAGAAATTTAACAAGCCCTAATTGTATTAGTGACTGTGGCCAAATGAAAAAGAGAAGAAATAAGGGAAATTAGAGTTCTTCTAAATCAGTTATCTCAACCTGGGGTGATTAGCAATGTCTGGAGATATTTTGATTGTGGTGATGGGGGTTCTGGTGCTGTTGGCATCTAGCAGATAGAGGCCAGGGATGCTGCTAAACATCCTTCAATGCACAGGATAATAGTTCCCGAAGACAAAGAATTGCCTATCCTAAAATGTCAGTAGTACCAATGTTGAGAAACCTTGCTCTAAATTGAAACTATTATTGCTGTAATAGTCTTAAGAAAGAAATGTGCTTTAACACCTGGAAGAAACATTTAAAAAAATCTCTCAGAATGTAAACATGGGAGAACAGTTGACATAGATGATCAGTATACAAGGGTCAAATCCCCAATGACTAGGAGTTCCCTAAAGAGAGAATCGAGACAGTGGAAATGAGGAAATAATCAAAGACATAATAGAAGATAGTTTGCCAGTGCTGAGCAAAGACACCAAGCACAGAGCAGGATGAGAGAATAAAGACCCCAAACTAGATAGAACCCACTTATATTTTAGAGCGTTAAGGAGAATGAGACAATTAAAATATTAGGAGAAGCTGGGTGAGGTATATGGAAACTCAACAATTCATGCAATTTTTCTCTTTAAGTCTAAAACTAGTTCCAAATAAATTCGAAAATGTCTTTAATTTGGTTTCCAATTTTCTCTTTGTTATAATTAGCCCTGTAGGGAACACCCTGTGGCTTGTGGATAGATCTTGACAGCAGACAGTTTGGTTATGGGTCTTGCCTTACTGAGGACTTGGTGCCCAAACCCAGTTCCCTTGTTCCTACATCCGTCCCCTGTTGTCATGGAAAGGAACCTCAGAGATTATCCAGGCAGAGATGTTTACCTTACAGAGGAGGAAACTGAGTTCCACCAGATACAGGTTAATAATCCGAGTCAGGAAGTCAGGAAGTCTGATTCTGAGATGGTGGGCATTTCAAACAGTACCCAAGCCGCAGCGAGCCCACTGTGGGCTGGAGTTTTGTCTGAATCACGTCTCTGTCACCTTCAGTGGGTAATGCCCAAATGAATAGTCTTCCATGATTTTTTTCTGTGCTCTCTGAATAGACTTCCGTTTATTCATCTAAATGCCCTTGTAGTTCTCTGAGCATATTATAGTTACTAATGTACATTGCACAGCTCTGGAGGATAACTTCTTATCTTGCAGAACAGAACCTCACAGAGCAAATACTACAGTGTCTTATACTTAATTAAAATAATATTAATTAATTAATTCAACAGATAGTTAATGATTACCTACTGTGTTCCAGGTACTACTGAAGGGGCTAGACAGTGGACAAGATAGATAAGGTCCTTGCCTTCATGGAGTTGACATTTTGTAGAGTCAAACAATAAACTAATAGACATAATATCAGGCAGTTAGAAACGCACAGAGAGAATTAAATCCAGGTGAAGGGTAATAACTTGCTATTTGACGTAGGGCAGGCAGGAGAGGCATTGTATCCAGATATGCGATTTTTAGAAAGAAAATCTATGGTCGTCTTATCACCTTGGACTTACTTAGCCACAAAGGTTCAGAAATATATAATCATTTTTCATTAGTTTATCCCTTTTTGTACTCCCTTTGGGAAAGGTAATTTGACTCAGAATTCCAAGACTTTTTTCCAGGGCTGTAAGCCTGTGACATGAGACGCACTGCAGGAGTAGCAGAGGTTCTTATCAGAAATGTGATGAACCCCAGAGAGCGCTCATATTTTCAGATACAAAATTACGAGTCTCATGAAAGTGTCTCCATAAACGGTTCCTTCAGCTCCCATTGTTGACTGGTGTGTGTGTGCATTTAGATGTGAAGTGTGTGTTTAAGGTCATGCCTGGATGTTGGCTCAACGATTCCCATCATTTCTGGCTCATTTTCACCCCATAGCTGTGGCTGACAAGGTTATGAAAAAAGAAGAGGTGGAAAGGAAGGAGGCAAGGGCCCATATGCTGGTATCTGATGGCCTCCTGGACTCTTGTTTTGGTTTATCATTTAAAGTAATGAGATGAAGGTATTCACGTTTGCCTCTTCCTCTCCTCCCCTTATCCTGTGGCTCCTTCCTCCCCATGGACACTGTGACAAGATGCTCTAACGCTTCAGCCAACATCCCAGTTAAACGTCTAGATAACACCAACCCCAACCGCCATCGGCAATGGCATGAAACACCCCAAGGAAGATCAGCAGAACTGTCCAGCTAGCCAAGCCAACCCATAGAACCACAAGAAAGAACAACATGGCTGTTTGAAGCCACTAAGTGTTAGAGTGACTTGTTATGAGGCAACGTGTAACCAGAATAGGCTTTACACTTCATTATCCCACTACACTAGCTGCTAAGATGGAATTGTGGGGTTTTTTTTTTGCAGCATTGTTTTGAAAACAGCAAGAAAAATCATGCCAGTGCTTTGTGCTGGATGCCAGCAGGCACCAGAAGCAGCCTGATGCGGGGAGGATTCAAAGACTGCCGTTTGCTGTGAGCAAAGCACTTGGATGGCTGTTGAAATTAAAGCCAGTTCCAGGATGGCGTTTCTAGAAAGCTGAGAATCCCTGTCTTGTTTGAGGGGCACTTAGAAAGAGCTGCCTGACAGTGCAGAATTTCGGCTTCTGGTGGGATGAGGGTGGGAGGGCAGGATACAATCCTAGACACCATAATTAGAGGATATTTTCCCGGAAATCAGTAGACCCAAACAGAGGCTAAAAATAGTTGAGCATTGTCTGCTGAGCCCAGCTGCTACCGGGGCTTTTGGCTCATGGCCTGGGACACCCCCCAACCCCATTTTCATGCTCTTCCTCTCTTCAGCATTAAATTCCTTCAGTGTAAGAACTATGCCTTCCTTTTGTTTCCTTTAAATCCAAGTAGAGCCATTCCTTCTTGGACGGAGTCCTGAGGTTCCAAGGGTATTACAGGTCTACTTAACTGGGAGATGCTAGAAATGCGTTCCTTCGGACAGAGAAAAGAACCATCAAATAATGTATCACCGTAGCTTTCAAAAGCTGTCACATGTAGAATAAAAAATTTGAGGTCGGTGCCGTCGCTCACCTTGAGGTGAGGAGGAAGGCAGGTATAGAGAGGTTTTGACTTTGCCAAAGGTCACATAAACGTTAAATGGAGAGTTGGGATTTGAGCCCTCTAATTACGGATTCCCAAGATGGGTACCACACAACAGGGTACTGTTCTTGGGTCCTTATTAATGGTGTCTTACATTATGAGTAAGCGCAGTAGGAGGGCTGGTCAGAGGAGGAGGTAGACCTGGGGACTTTCCAAAGGGACCTGATAGCCACTTGGAGTCACAGTAAACTTGGTTGTTGGGGAGGGCAGTCAGAGGCAGAGAGAATAGCAAAAGGGAGTCAGGGAAGCTTGTGATGGGTTTGAGAATGCACGAGGCATGAGCTTCTAGTATTTTCTCAAGTATTATCTTTTGTTTTCATAATAACCTTGCAAGCCAATAGAGAAAATAGAAGTCAATCTCCCTCTCACTCTTTCTCCTCGCTACTAACCTCCCCCCGTGTGTGTGTGTGTGTGCGCGTGCACGCACGTACCTCCGTTACCTTCATTCGTGTATGTGCAGTATCCTCTTATTCGTATATACACAACATAGATGTTAGCGCCTTGTCCAGATCTCCTCTGTGGGGCAGTGTGTCCATTCCCCAGCTGCTGTAAATGTTGCTCCAGGGAGCTCATGGCTGGCCTCCATCTCCAAAGAATTATCTTCACCTGAGGGTAGCCTCTTCACCCAAGAGAAATTAATTATTCTCTCCATTCCAGTGCCTGATAACGGGTTTAAAAAAAAAAAAAAAAGGCTGACCCTCTTGTCTCACAATGGGGACTATTCTGAGTTACAAATTTATGTGTTATGCTCCTGGTCTGTGTAATCTTCTCTTGCGAGTCAGGCTAAGCCTAAGCGTAACCCTAACCATATCCTTGTTCAACACTTTCCCCTTTCTCTCTCGCTTCACCTCCCTTACAGGTTGGTGTCCCTCAGTTAATCACATGCCTCTGAATCCCTGTCTCAGGCTCTGCTTCTAGAGAACCTCATCTTTACACACACAAACGCACACGCACGCGCGCACACACACACGGATACATACACGTAAAATGTGCAACTCCTTATTTTGCAGATAATAGATATGAAACCACTTAAGGTAAAAAAAAAAATTTAAAAAAAAAGACTTGACCAAGTTCACATGATGAGTTAATGTCAAAACTATGAGTAGGAGCCTTTTATTCCGAATGCAAATCTTGCCATTGTTTCAAACTAGATTGGCTCTAGTATATAATAGTCTTGGTTCATTAATTCATGGTTTTTTTGGAGTTGATGGTATATGGAGGAACCTGTAGTTTTACTTGTTTCAATCCTGCAGGGTCTGCTGAAAGTAAAGAAGTCTCACTCTGGTTGATTTCAACAAGAAAGGTGAATATAGGTAAGGTAACTTAACTGGAAGATGGGTATAGTTTTATACAAGCTTTGCTCTGCAGAGTAAGTGAGAAATGTGCTGGCAGAGAAATGCTATCTGTCTCCAAGGTCAAACTTCTTTGAACCTGCAGTGCATGGAAATTGTGGAATGGGGCTGTCGGAAATTTTACACATTCATAAATATTGATAGGCTGACAAAGAATTTTAATTTTGAGATGTCTGACTCTGATTATTTCTGAAACATAAACATCTTTTAATTCTCCCCTAAGGCCAAAGATCAAGCTTTGGCTGTCGTCTTTTAGATAAGGCATCTGACTGTTCGATGTAATCCAGATTTGTACACATTTCTGCCCAGGGAAGCTAACCATTCAGCTGTCAAAGGAATGAGAAAGCTTGCTATTGCCTGGGACCTCCTTGTTTATTTTGCTGTGTTATCCTCAGCCAAAACCCGAGGGAGCACATATACACTCTGCCCAGGAATCTCCCACCTTGGGTGGGGGTAGGTAGAGTTCTCCAGAATAACCCTTTCCTTTCCTTTTCCTTTTTCAGATGAATTCTCATCTTCATTTTATTTTTAAATCTGTTAATTGCATTGTAGTAAGAACACTGAACACATGAGATTTACACTCTTGACAGATTTTTTTGTGTGTCTTCCTCCATTTCTTTCTTTTTTTATTTTTTAAATTTTTGTTGGAGAATTGTTGATTTACAGTGTTGTTTTAGGTTCATGTGTACAGCAAAGTGAATCAGTTATACATGTACATATATCCACTCTTTTTAAGATTCTTTTCCCATATAGATCATTACAGAGTGTTATGTAGAGTTCCCTGGGCTATACAATAGCTCTTATTAGTTATATATTTTATATATAGTAGTGTATATATGTCAGTCCCAACCTCCCAATTTATCCCTCCCGCCGTTTCCCCCCTGTTACCCATAAGATGGTTTTCTACATCTGTGGCTCTATTTCTGTTTTATAGATAAGTTCACTTGTACCATTTTTTAAAAGATTCTACATATGTGATATTACACGATATTTGTCTTGACAGATTTTTAAGTGTACAATATAGTATTGTTAACTCTAGACACAATGCTGTATAGTAGATCTCTAGGACTTATTTATCTTGCATTACTGAAGCTTTAAGCCCATAATCACTGATCTCTAGAACATACTCATCTTGCATTACTAAAACTTTAAACCCTTTCTGCTCTTTGGTTCTATGAGTTTGACTATGTTATATACCTCATATAAGTGGACCCATGCTGTTGTCAACAACAACAGACAAGTGTTGGTGAGGATGTGGAGAAATTGGAACCCTTTACGCTGTTGATTGATGGGCGTGCAGAATGGTGAAGCTGCTATGGAAAACGGTATGGAGGTTCCTCAGAACATTAAAAATAGAATCCTTTGCTTTTCAAATGCAGTACTTCAGCAGCTTCTCACTGTGCTTGGAAGGAAATCCAAACTAGTAACTACAGCCTGGGAGATCTCACAGTCTTTCTCTCCCTTACCTCTTTTATCTCACATTCTCCTTGTTCACTGCTTCAGCCACCATCATCTTTCAGTTCCTTTAACACCCAATCTGTTTCCTGCTTGGAGGTCTTTGCTCGTGCTGTTCCATCTTCTTGAGATACTCTTTCCCCAGATCTGCTCTTAGTCTTAATTGAAAGCTCATCTCCACACAGAGGCTTTTCCTGATCGTGATGGTTAGTCTATGTCAGAGTGCTCTGCTTTACATTTTCCTTCAGGAGTTTCATCATGAAATGCAAATATTTATCTGCTCCTTTAATTGTTGTCTTGAAAGTAAGGACCATGTCTGTTTTGTTTTCATTCTCTGTTTCTTCCTTCCTGCTTCTTTTTGGGTTGTTTAAACATTTAAAAAATTATCTGCCATTTTTTATTCTTTTAAATCTTTTATCTATTTTATCTTTGTAAAGTTTTTAAGTAGTTGTTTTAGGGTTTATGATATGTATATATGAGTATGTGTGCGTGTATGTAAATGTGTGTGTATGTATATATATTAGCTTTCCACTCTTTACTGAAAATCGACATTTAACCATTTCAAGTGGCATGTAAACACCTTACCACGATATGCATCATAAGCATCTCTTTACATTACACCATATGCATCTTTTTACATTCCATCATATGCACGTCTTTATGCCCCCTTTTATAATTGTCTCGTATAGTAAATCTACATATATTGAAAACCCCGGTAGACAAAGTTTTAATTTTTTCTTTCAACTTTCAAATGTATTTTAAGGGCCTTGAAAGAAGAGTAGTCTATTATATTTATTCTTTCCTCTGCTCTTCATGACTGATACTCCACATTTTTATCTGGCATAATTTCTCTTCTTCCTGAAGAACTTCTTTTAGCAATTTGGATAGATCAGGTCCGTTCTAGCTGATTTTTTTCATAGTTTTTCTTCGCCTTTATTTCTGAAGGATATTTTTGCTGGATAAAGAATTTGCACTGGCAGTTGTTTTATTTCAAAACTTTAAAAATATTGTGCCATTCTCTTATGGCCCCATGGTTTCTAATGAGAAATCTACAGTAATATCAATTGTCGTTCCATTATAGATAATGAGTTTACTCTTTGTCTTTCGTTCTTAACTGTTTGATTATGCTGTGTCTTAGTGCGGATTTATTTTGGTTTATTCTTTTTGGAGTTTACTCAGCTTCTTGGATCTGTAGGTTTGTGTCTTTCATCAAATTTGGGACGTTTTCAACCATTATTCTTTAAATAGTTTGCAGTACTATACTATCTCATTTCTGGGATTTTGGTCATGTGAATGTTAAAATTCTAGTCATTATCACATAGATCCCTGAGGCTATGTTACTTTTTTTTTTTTTCCAATCTTTTTGTCTATGTTCAGATTGGATAATTTCTATTCATCTATCTACAATTTTGGTGACTGTTTATTCTGTCATCTTTATTCTGCTATTAAGTTCATCCAGTAAATTTTTCTTTCAGTTTTCTTTTTCAGTTCTAAAACTATTTGAGTCTTCTTTATATCTTCTATTTCTTTACTGAGACTTCTTATATTTCCTTTTGTTTCAAAGTGTTTGTAGTTGCTTGCTCAAGCATTTCTATCCTAGTTTTAAAAGTCTTTGTCAGGTAATTTCAACATTTGTATATGCTGAGTAATTTTGGATTGTATCCTAAACTTTTTTAGTGTTAGGTTAAGAGACTCTGGGTCTTTCTAAAATCCTTGGAGAATGTTGATGTTTTTCTTTCAGCAGTCAGTTGACCTATTTTTATGGTCAGGCCCCAAGTTCTATCCCACATTCTGTGGGCTATGATTCTAATGTCCTCTGGTTTTCAAAGCATTTTCAATGCTATTCAGATCTGTCCTGCATGCTCTCCACCTAGTGGCCAGTCTGGGTCCTGGGAGGTAGTTTGACTGATCAACGTGCTTGGTGTGCTGAATAGGATCAGATCAATGCCTGCATTGTAGGCGAGTGAACCCCAGAGTTCATGAACACATTTATGCATCTGTTTTCCTGAGTTCTCTTCTTGTGATCTCTTCAGTATTTTCTCATTCCTTTGGGCTCTTCCTTTTTTGTCCTCTGAAAACTAAGGATTAGTCACTTCAGTTGTCTGTGTCAAGGGCCAATGGTGGCAGAACAGAGGGAGGAAAATAAAGGTCCTCCCCACCCTCTTGGGATTGCAACTCCACCAAATTGACAGAAGCATTCTTCTCCATCAGAGTTTTGGCTCCCGTGGGCTCCTGCTTCTAGTCACTTCTACCACCCTTACAAAATTGATTGGGGGTGTGAGAAATAGAGAAAAGAAAAAGAAAACAAAACAGGAAATTTCCATACTGTCTTTTGGAGTTAGAAGTTCCTTCCTCAGGGCCTCAGGCCAGAATGAAGTAGCTTCCTCTGCTCTGTCCTGGTGTCCACTGCCAAGTCTAGAGTGTTGAGTTCAAGCCAAAGTATACTGGAGGGAAAAGAAGTGGAAAACCTACCACCAGTTCAGTGTTACTTTAAATTCTGATTTTATTGCCACAATTTACTTTTCAGAGTCCTCAAATAACACCTTCATGCATTAGGTCCATGTTTTTATAGCTATATTCAGTGGGAGAGGCAGGGTGGAGTGTGTTTCCTCCATGTTTCCTGGAATCAGAAATCCTTAATTATTAATTGAGCAGGATATGTAGCCTTCCGGTTTTACTGTTTATTCACCAGTCCAGACAGCTGCCCTATTTTGTTCTTGGGGAGCAGGAGGAAATGGATAAAAGAGCTACTAAAAAGACCTCTGGACTTGGAAGCTGTGAGATCTGAGTTCTAATTCTAGTGTTGGTGTGGGGTAGTCATGTAATCTTAGACAAGTTAATATCTCTAGATTGTTGTGTAAAATGTGAATACGGTAATATTATCTGCCCAACTTACACCCTCCACCCGCATCCAGGGTCATTGTGATGATCAAATAAGGTAGTGGATGGGGTAATACTTTGCACAAAGTGGTATAAAGAGAGAATGAATTCTTCTTCTGTGACCTGTGGAAAGTGGTGAGAGAAGTATTCTTGGGCTGGGGCAGGAGGTGGCACCTCTGCAGGGATGGAGGATCATGCAGCTTGTCTGTGCCATCGGGCTGCCCCCTCCCCCCCCAGAACTCTCTCATCCACTTGTGCACTCTCTGTAACATCATTCCCAGGTTGCCTTTCTTCCTTCTTAAACGTCCGTTCTTCCTCAGATTTCTGGGCGGTATAAGAAGCATTGCTGGTGATTAAAAGCTAACAGACTAGAAATGAGAGATGGGGAAGGATATGATACAATAAGGATACAATAATTCTATCTAAGTGGCGTACTTATGAATGGATCAGGATGATGTTGACTCTTTCTCACAGGTTGGTTAGGCTTAGATGATGTACCAAACTCTAAGAGATTAGGATTATTAAGAGAACAGCTAGCTTTCCCAATTTCAGTGCATATTTTTGTGAGGTATCTGAAAAGTATCCTTTGAATTGTCAATACTAAATGGAAAGCAATTACAAGAAGAAAAAGTAAGGGGATAGCTATGTAAAGTATGGTATATACACACCGTAGACTATGTTATTAGATCTTAATTAACATTGCTCAGTCACATTGAGTGTTTAATAACATGGATGTGCCAGTAAGCTTTTTGCTAGGTTATACAACTTTTCCATCATCGAAGAAAGTTGTATTTGATGATGTCGATGTAGAAAATTATTTAAAAGAAACCTGGAAGAAAACAATTCTTTTTTCACAAAAAGTAGGAAAGATAACAAATTTGCATCGTGCCCATGTTCAGCATTTTGAAGCTTGGACTATATAGTGATGATAGCTATTTTTTGTTATTGCTCTGCTATTTCTTTAATAGTTATCACCGATGAAAGTGTTACTTGCTTCAGAAGTTACTTCCTATTGTTGACAAATATTCTCTTTTCTCGAGCATACGAGGTATGGAAATAACTATAATCGAATCAAATTAATAATAAAATAATAATAACAACCGATGCTCTTTATTGAATGCTCACAATATAGTAAACGCTGTGTTCAATTCCTTAGGCGGGTGTGGCTGGTCTCAAGTGCAAGCACAGTGTCACAAAAATAACAGTTTCAATTTTCGCACAGGATGGAAGATGGCACTTCTTCCCCCAACACACCCTATCACACCCAGACCTCCTCTAGAGGTGCACAACCCAGCAGAACTTGAGTCATACAGCAGAAGGCAGTGTTTCCTTTTCGTGGCCAGCTGAAGTTTCCAATGAAAATGAAAGATTAATGATGCAAGGATCTGAAAGTCAATAAGAAGCAAAGGCCAGGACCCTCCACCATTTGTAAACACTGTAAAGCTTTGTACTGAGCAAATGGCTGCAGGCAGGGAAAGCTAATACCAATGCAGTAAAAACCCAGGGCTGACCTTTCATTGTGTCTGGTACTGAGTCTTCAGCATTTGATGAATGACTACCTTTTACCAATAGGGCACCGGGGAGTGTGTGGGTCTTTCATGTGGTTGGGACAGCTGTGGGCAATCTGTGTGTGTGGATGACCCCGCTGAGAGAAACATCTACGCGTGGTAGCAGAACACTGTACTTAGGAGCCAGGAAAGAGATGGCTATCAAGAAGCAGTTTACATCCTGGATGAAATCTCTGTGGGATTTTCATCTGGACAGAATCGGCTCCTTGGCTTTTGATGTCTCCTTGAAATGAGATCATTCTGTGTCCAAGCTGATATTTACAGGAGGGTCATCAGGTTTCACTGTACATTATTCCTGTCATCCTCACCAGTCATGTGAGGTAGGCACTGTTTTTGCTGCCTCATCCCTTTATGGAGAGGCTCAGAGAAGCTCAGGAACTTATCCAAGGTGGCAGAGCTGGTAAGTGGCTGGGCTGGGACTTGAACCCGGGTCTGCTTCCAAACCATAACTATTTTTTGGGGGGGGGAGGATCTTTATCAACGTCTTTTCTTTTCTTTTTTTAATAGATCTTTATTGGAGTATAATCGCTTCACAGTACCGTGTTAGTTTCCGTTGCATAACAAAGTGGATCGGCCATACGCGCACACACACGTCCTCACATCCCCTCCTTCTTGAGCCTCCCTCCCACCCTCCCCATCCCACCCCTCTAGGTCATCGCAAAGCACCGAGCCCATCTCCCTGTGCTATGCTGCTGCTTCTCACCAGCCAACTATTTTACATTCGGTAGTGTATATATGTCGATGCTACTCTCACTTCGCCCCAGCTTCGCCCTCCCACCCAATGTCATCGAGTCCATTCTCTATGTCTACCTCTTTATTCCTGCCCTGCAACTAGGTTCATCAGTGCCATTTTTTTTTCTTTTAGATTCCATATATATGCGTTAGCATACATTATTTGTTTTTCTCTTTCTGACTTACTTCACTCTGTATGACAGACTCTAGGTCCGTCCACCTCACTACAAATAACTCAATTTATAAACCATAGCTTTTGATGAAAGTAAAATGTAGTGCTTTCTTAGATTAAGAGCTATTGCTTTTTTTTTTTTTTTATTAGGGGAGGCTGTAGGGGAAGGGTAGGGTGTGTCTCTTGACTCTGACATCCAAAAAGGGCCACACATTAACCTCTATTTCCCTTTCACTTTTGGCTTAATATCCCCAGTTGGATCAGAAATCCATGGAATGAGTTTCCCTTCATTGTTTTTAAGAAGGAAAATGCCTGCTAAACTTTGACAACACCCTTAACAATTGCCAGAGACCTTCAATTTATTAGTCTTCTCTCAAGGGTCCGATATAAGTTTCCTTTGAAAACTGTCTCCTCATCAATATTCATAATCCCTTGGTGGTGTGCACACTTGGTGTTGGTCAAAATGCCTCACATATATGAGCTCATTTCATCCTTAAATTTTTATTGGAAGCTTTCTACATGTTAAGCACTGTGTTAAGTGTTGGGGATGTCAAAAGGCTTACAGCACAGCCCCTTCCTCAGAGTTCAGTTTCTCCCCTACCCTCCTTTTCTAGAGTAGACCAGATACGGGCGCCATCTTGTACAAGGTTATTTGCCTCAGTGTAACCTTCTGTCCTCGCCATCTGCAGCGCCCTTGTCCTCTTTTCACCCCATCAACATTCTCATATTCACATTCCCTTAAACAGTGTTTGCTCACTTTCATCTCCAAGCTTTTCTCGTGCTCTGTGCCTTTCTGATCTAATTTCTGCCATTTCTCTCTAAGTCCAAATTAGACCCCTCCTTTTAAATCCAAGGTAAAGTCTCCTCTCCTCCACGACACTTAGTTAAGAACTGGGTGGCCTCTCCCTCCCTCTGAATTTTGTTGGCACTTGTCAACATCTTGTGCTTGGTACTTGGAGTATAATGCTACTTGATATAGACACAGTTTTCTCCTTCTCTGTGGAGGTGGTTTTATGTCATAGCTCTAAGTGTGGAAAGGAAGAGACCATTGATAGGTATTCTAGATAAATGTATTAAAATGCTGTTCAATATGCACGATATTTGCTGGAAAGAACACGTAGAATAACGCAGAGACCTGTGACAGATTTCACACCAAAATTTGTATCGTTTAGCCAGCAAAATGTTGGTACACGTATTTTTTAAAATGTATTGCCAGTATTGAAATTTGGGGAGATTTGACATAGCAATCCAGATTTCTGGCTTCCCTCGAAAAATCAGAAGTTCTGGGCATGCTTGGCTTCCTTTTTGCAAGGTGACCATCAGCTGAGGTTGAGAAGCAGCTGCCCCTCAGACACGGGCCTCATGCACCCCGTTTCCCCACGGCCCCCACCTTGCCCATCACTTCCTCAATATGGAGGTTGACGAGCATCAGTTTGCCAGTCATCACCGCGGTCGTTCTGATGATTCCTTACAACAGTGTTGAACAGAAAGTGAAGTATTTCTTGTTAACTCTAGCTCTGTCTGAAGGCCAAAAATAATTCGCCTGAAAGGGCTACGTGTTTGGAGAAATACGAGAAAGGAGCATTACTATGACTGTTGTTGCTATTATCGTTATTCTTGCGTTGTTTTACTATTGCTATTGTTATCTTGGCAGAGGTGAAAAAAAACCTGTGGATTTCATAGTCAAAGTGTGTCTGTGTAGAAACAAAGATACAAAGAAACACAAGTTGCTGTTATCAATAAACCTGACCCACCATAACCTTTGCCAGGTGGTCCTTGCAGACATTTGTGGGGAAGGAAAGGTCTGAAGGTGGGCGGGGCCCAAGTCTTGGCTCTGGCCCGGTTACTAGCGTGTGACCTTGAGAAGGTTGTAGCTAATCTCACTTCGTCTCCTTAAAACTGGAGTAATATCCGCGGGGTGGTGTTTTATGGACATGCACTGAGATGCATGAAGAGGGAATTTTTGTCTGTTCAGTGTGACCCTAGTGCATAGAACAGTGTGATTATTGTATGTGCTTAATCCGTGCTTATTGAACGGACGAGTGACATTTATGAAGTCTAGCACCAGACTTGGGTCATGGAAGGCCATTAGCAAATTTCACCATGTTTCTAAAGAGTTAATCATACTTGTCGTGAAGGGCAGAGACTGGTCCTTTTCTTCCCAGCACCTAGGCCTGCCACCCAGCAGGTGATTAATTCTCATTTGTGGAAGGAAGAGATAACGTCTGATAACCCATCATTCGACAGTCTTTCTTTTTTTAAAATTGATTTTAGTGAAGTATAGTTGATTTACAATTTTGTGTTAATTTCTGCTGTACAGCAAAGTCATTCAGTTATACATAAACATATCTTTCTAGCTATCTATATCTCCTTTTTCATATTCTTTTCCATTACGGTTTATCACAGGATACTGAATATAGTTCCCTGTGCTATACAGCAGGACCTTGTTGTTTATCCATCCTATATATACCAGTTTGCATCTGCTAATCCCAAACTCCCAGTCCAACCCTCTCCCACTCCCTTCCCCCTTGGCAACCACAAGTCTGTTTTCTATGTCTGTGACTTTGTTTCTGTTGCACAGGTATGTTCGTTTGTGTCATATTTTAGATTCAAGGTATACGTGATATGTGGTATTTGTCTTTCTCTGACTTACTTCACTTAGTATGATAATCTCTAGGTCCATCCATGTTGCTGCAAATGGCATTATTTCATTCTTTCTATGGCTGAGTAGTATTCCATTGTGTGTGTATATATATATATATACACACACACCATCTCCTTTATCCATTCATCTGTCGATGGACATTTAGGTGGTTTCCATGTCTTGACTATTGTAAATGGTGTTGCTGTGAACACAGGGGTGCATGTATCTTTTCAAATTATAGTTTTGTCCAGATATATGTCCAAGAGTGGGATTGCTGGATCATATGGCAAGTCTATTTTTAGTTTCCTCAGGAACCTGCGTACTGTTTTCCATAGTGGCTGCACCAGTTTACATTCCCACCAGCAGTGCAGGAGGACTCCCTTTTCTCCACACCCTCTCCAGCGTTTACTTCAACCGTCTTTCGTAGAGACTGCGGTGTCAGCTACGTTAGCCTGCCGTTTTGGTTTGTTGCTCTCTTATCCTCCCCGGGATGGAAGGATTGCCCCTCTGCTCAATGCAGTATAGATCTATTTTCTTTATTTTTATAGTTCTGGGACATGGCTAGTGGAGGGTAGTATCTTCTTAGGAATGTTTATTTCTCTTTTACAAGTTATTTTTTTTCATTTTCCCAGCTGCCCTTCACGTCCCCCTACTGCATCGGAACCACTTAGCAGCTGGTAGATGTGGTGTAGGTAACGGTGAGGGTGATCCAAGCATCCTTAATAATGAAAGCTCAGAGTGGGCAGGTTGACCCACAGAGTCGTGGGGTTTATTATTATATCCAAGCACCAGTCTTGTTTCACTGGAGAGCCAGACTTAAGTAGCACGGTCAGGCCAGCCGTTATTTTGCAATCTTGGCTATTCTCTGGGCGTCTTTTCTTACTTGACATTAATAAGTGGCCTTTAAAATAAGAGTTTCATTACCATGTTTGTGAAGAGGGAAAAAATGAGTCCAGATCTGCCTCAACATCTCCTACTTAACACTCAGCATGTATTCACTCATGTAACTCTCAGATGCTTTGTAGTTGTCCTTCCAACATCTCAAGTTTATTTTGTACCTTGACTTTGGTCTTCCGAGTCTGGAGCTTGATGGAGAGGGGTAGAATGAAGCCTACAGGTTGCCAAGCTTTGTTTTGCAAACTTTCATAAATGCTGACTTGTTTATTCACGGGACCTGCCGGCCTCACAATGTTTGTTGATAACTTCTCCAAAACAACGCTGGGTTCTTTGTGCTACGGTTGCGATTCAGTACTATTATCTCCCAGGAAAATGCATTCCAGACTCTTGGGGACTGTGGTGGTGGGCTCATTGGAACATTTAATCTCTTATAGATGAGTTGTTGTTTCTGCTGTTTTTATATATCATTCTCAAAGTAGGTGGTAACTGCGGTGGTGCAATTTGTGTGGTCAGGGATATTCACGAAGTATTCATTGAAGATTTGCTCTGAATATTGTATCATGCATGGCTTTCTGGAGGCGAGGGGAAATTGGTGATGTGGACACGTAGTAGGTAGTCAATAAATACTTGCTAAATAAAATGTCAATTTCCATTCTTTGATTTGATTGATACATATTTTTAAAACAGTGGTTTTTTTTTTTTTTCCTAAGAGTAATGTATGTTTCTTGTGGATCATCTGGCATACATGAAAATAGAACCATCTATTCAATCAACAAGGATTAGTTGAACACATACTCTGTTCCAGGCTGTGTCCTGGGCCCTGGGGATACACCAGTTAACAACAAACAAACACAGTTCCTTGTGGAGTTTCCATTCTTATGGGGAGAAATGCAAGATAGTTCTAGTTAGGCAAAGAGAAGAAAAAAAGGACAGATAAAATCCTAAGTGCCATGAAAGGAGAACAAGCCAAAGACAAGTGGTTGAGATAGAGACTAGGAGGTAACCCCAGGTCCCTCAAATAACTCCTGCTTGAGTTTTGGTGCCTTTCCGTTGGGTGACGTGTCTCTGAATTTTATGCCAGTGCATATTTACCAACATCTGGATTCCATTTGGTTTGATTTTATTTCTATTAATGACCCATGTTGGGTTGTCGAACAAGGTGGGTGTATGAACGCCACTTTGTGTTTTCAGGCTTTTCTAGATGAGAGGTGGCCACGTTTCCCACCAGGCGCCTTTTCTCCTCTCGACTTGCCCTCATTCCTCAAGCCCACTGTCCCAGAAGAAAGCCTGGGCCTGGGCCCAGTGCACCTGGGACAGGCAACCTGGAGCCCGGGCGGTTGGCTGAGCCCAGCTGCACAGACCCGCTCACCCCCACCGTCCTGATCTCCAGACTGTGGGCCTGCCACGGCCGTTTTCAGCTGAAATAGCATGAAAAATGAGTTCTTGCGGTGTTTGCAATGTAAATAGCGGCGATGCCACAGGAATTCAAGCACCCCAGGGATGTGCTCGCTTACAGGGCTTTCTACGTCCTGAGAAGACCCTGGGGTTCAGCTTCCCCATCAGAGGGGGGAGCGGCTGGCAGTGACCAAAGGCTGGGAGTGGCCCCCAGGTGGAGGGTTCCATCTGGTGATACCAGCTCAGGACGTGCTGGGTCACCCAAGTCAAGAGAATGAGTTTTGGAAAGCAGGGGGCAGACTTCTTCCAGAAAGGGCCACATAGTAACTACTGACGGCTTTGCAGACTAGATGGTCTTTGCCCTACTACTCAGCTCTGCCATCATAGCCATAGACAGTGTGCAAGTGGATGGGCATGCCTGTGTTTCAATAAAGCTTCATTTATAAAGACAGGTGATGCCCCAGGTTTGGCCCAGGCACTGTAGTTTGTAGTCACCTGCTCTGAGCCAAAAGGCCTGGATCCCACCTGGGCTTCACTACTTAACCTGATGGGATCGTAGGTGGGCTTTCCATCATTCCCATCTGTTAAATGGGTTAATAAAAGCACCTACTTTGTATTCTTGTGAGTCTTTACAAGAAGGGCTCCAAATACTTTCTCCCCTGTGATGGGCACTCAGACCATCCTTGCTGCATGCATCCTTCTTTCCAGGTGGCTCTGGCCTCTGGATAAATGACTCCTTCTAGTCAGGGGAAGCCTTTTTTCAGAACTTTGACTCATTTTCCTTTTCCGGGATGCAAGTCGTCTCATATCCACATGTCTGAATCTTGTTAACATGAAAAGACAATTGGTCACGAAGGTTTTCCTGATTTCTCTCCTGCAGGTCAGGTTTCACTTCTGTACCTTCCCTTTCCCGGAACTTTAGCCGTGCTTTTGAATGATAATTTCTCCTTTTCAATTTTAATTCGTCCGTTCATCCACTTGGGACCTTGTCTGTCCATCCTCCCCCTAGCTCACTGCTGCTTTCAATCCATATCTTAATTAGTACTTTTATTAATACATTAGCACTTTGTACTAATTTATTAATACAATTAATAACAAGACCTCTGAGCTCAAAGCACCTTTGACCATAGGTCAGGGGTACTGTTTTTCTATCCTGATATCTCGGAGCCTCGCATTTGGCTTGGCATAAAATATACGCCTGATAAACCATTTTATAATGAATGAAAGGGGTCCACGTGATGTTTCTCGCCTTTCCAGTCCTCACTATTCTTAGCGGGGAGCCTTGTATACAGTAGGCATCAAGTCAGCACGTGTTGATTGACTTTTGCCTCCATGCCGTTTCCTCAGCCTGTAGTAGTGTTTCTCTGCTTGAGGAACTTGGTTGCCCGATGGTATTTTCACCTCCCACCTTTTTCCTTCTGGTTGAGAAGGAGGTTCTCATCCCCGGAATGACAAGAATCTGCAAGGAGATGGGTTACGGGGAGCGAGGTGACTGTGGGGTGTGGATGGTGGAGAGGGGCTTCAGAGCTGTCTGGGTGGCCTGTGAAACCAGACAGGATGATTACCCTCCAGCCCCTGTACTCTAAATTATTTACATTTCCCAGGCAAGACACCAGACTCCTACAGTCAGACTTGACTGCTCCGTTTCCCCCTGCAGCTGACCTGAGAGCTTTGCTGGAATTCAGAAAAGGGCACCCCACTGGGAGTCATTGAGCTTTGGGTTTGAATCTCAGCTCTGTGATTTTGAAAGTTGCCTTTACCCAGAGGGATCTCAGTCCCCTTCTCTAGTAGTGAAAGTACCCATCTTACATAGGTCTGTTGCAAATAAACAAGCAATCAAAAAACCGGGGGCTTCCCTGGTGGCACAGTGGTTGGGAGTCCGCCTGCCGATGCAGGGGACACGGGTTCGCGCCCCGGTCTGGGAAGATCCCACATGCCGCGGAGCGGCTGGGCCCGTGAGCCGTGGCCGCTGAGCCTGTGCGTCCGGAGCCTGTGCTCTGCAACGGGAGAGGCCACAACAGTGAGAGGCCCGCGTACCGCAAAAAAAAACAAAAACAAAAAAAAACAAAAAAAACAAACAAAAAAAAAACCGGAAACACAGGACATGAGTTAACACATGTGAAGTGCACTGGCTGGCACGCAGTAGATGAGTCGGTGCCTGCCATTTTTCTTTTCTCTGCCTCGTTTACAAGGATTTGAGTTCTTCCTTATTCTTGGGGGAACTGCAGTGGGAGACCTTGGCTTTATTAGAGAAGAAATAAAAGTTTGATGAACCTCTGAGCCAGGGTTGTGGTTTTTTAAAATTAATTTTATTGGAGTATGGTTGGTTTACAATGTTGTGTTAATTTCAGGTGTACAGCAAAGTGAGTCAGTTATACAGATACACATATCCACTCTTTTTTTAGATTCCTTTCCTATGTAGGTCATTACAGAGCACTGAGCAGAGTTCCCTGTGCTACACAGTAGGTCCTTGTTGGTTATCTATTCTATGTATGGCAGTGTGTCTATGTTCAATCCCAATCTCCCAGTTTATCCCTCCCTACCTCTTTTCCCCTTGGTAACCATAAGTCTGTTTTCTACATCTGTGGCCCTATTTCCCTTGTGTACCATTTTTTTAGATTCCACATATAAGCCAGTGTTTTGCATCATTGGCGCTGTTGACATCTGGGTCTAGATGACTCTGTTGAGGGGACCATCCTGTATATTGTAGGATGGATACAGCATCCCTGGCCTGACCCACTGGATGGCAGTAGCATCTACTGCCCACTTGTGACGACCAAAAACGTCTGTGGACCTTGCCAGAGGTCCCCTGGGGGTCCGGCCGTCCCTCTTGGGAACTAGTGGGTTAATCAAAGCGTCCCTAGCCTGGCGTGGGAGACAGAGGCGCCTGTGATGGGGGTGGCCCCTGGAAGCGACCTCTTCCCTCCTTCTCAAGGGGCGTGGGCTCCATAGGACCCAGTGCTGAAGGGGACAGAGGCTGTCCTGCCGGCAGCTGTCCTGGGAGAGGAAGAGAGAAACAAGATCCTCAGGCTCGAGGTCTGTCACAGCCCACAGGGGCTTTGTTTCAGGTCCCCGTGTGGGCGGTCGCTGCGTGTGTAACCGGGGGTCCAGGGGCAGCGATGGGGCAGAGCCTGCACAGCTGCCCCCAGTGTGGCCTCCTTCCCTGTGAGGCACTTCACTGGTCTCCTGCTTCTTCAGCCAGCTCCCAGAGCTGCTTTCCCTCCCATGAGCCCACACGTCTCCTTCCTGTGTCAGGGCCTCTGTGCTTGCTGTTCCTGCTGGCTTTTCACACGCCTGAGCCCTTCCCACCTTCAGTTCTCAGCTTAAACTTCTGCTCTTCAGAAAGAGCGTTCTGTCTCACTCTCCCTGGCTCCCAATACTTCTGCCACAGCACCCTGATTTTTTTTTTTTTTTTTTCGTTTATAGCACTTACCATATTCTGGCATTATTTGATTTACTTAAGTGTATCCGTTTTTCCAACAAGATAGACAAGTTCTGGGGCTTCATGAAGCTTCTAGTCTTGTTGATTTCTGAATCCCTCACACTTATCCCAGTGCCGAGCACAAAATAGATAAGCAACACGTGTTTGCTGGATGAGTGAACGGATTTCACTTTTCCTAATCTTCCAGTGTCATCGAAATAATCTCCCTAAAACCCAGAGACTCTTTGAGAAATTTAAGTTTTTATGGCCCAAATTATAAACTCACAGAACATAGTTTAACTTAACAAATTTATTAAAATATACATTTACTTGGCCCACGGAATCTTAGTAAATTTATTCTGTATCACCCTTTGGAGTGAGTAGGATCCAGTATGTACTTTTTACGTATGTGTGTGTGTGCATACATGTATATGATTGTGTTTTTCATCTTGATCTCTGAACCAGGAGCTATACTGAACTTTCACCTTAGTTGTAAAAGTAAAAACTAATAGTAACTTGAATACCACTACTACTTGTGGTAATAATAATAACAATGATAATAATATCTAAGTGTGAATGAGAGGAATTATGGGAATTTCTACATTAGATCTGGGGCCTACTACAGACCGACTGGATCAGAATCTGGAACGAGGCCCTGGAATGTTCACTTTTAACCAGCCTCCCAGGAAATTCTGATGCCCAGCAAAGAATTAGGATTCCTACTGTAGAGGGGAGGGTATAAGCTTTGGGTTTTGAGTTTCAGGCCCCATCCAAGCCCAGCCCTTACTGGGTGTGTGATCTTTAAAAAAGTTATGCTGAGATGCCTCCATAAAAGAGGTTCAGGAACATTTACCTCCCTGGATACTCGTAAGGGCAAAACACCATTTTCTGAGCATCCACTAAGGGTCAAGCACTATGGTAAAGTTTTCGTAGGTGATTTCAATGTACATTTTAATGAATTTCCAAAGGAAGGGAATGATTTCACTTTTCATGACAGGGTTCTGCCGTGAGGAATCTTATGCCTATTTTATAGATTAAGAAACTGAGGCTTTATCAAGTCACTTGTTCAAGGGTGACACAGACCCATCGCTGCTAGTTCTGGGGCTCATATCAGGTTTCTCTGGCTGTGCATGGAGGATTTTCACCACTGATCGTCTTCCCCCGTGGACTGCTGTGCGTAATTCCCACTCCCAGCCCTGAGCCCTTAGTCCTATCCAGGGTTCTGTTCAAGGATAACACAGAGAAGAGCCTAATCAGATGTCAACAAGAGGATCTCAACTGTGAAACCGGCGCCAACTTTCCAACATGGCAGGTAGGAAATGAGTCTGCTGGAATCTCTCACCGTCTCTAGAAACAAGGAAAGACGATAAGAACGATCAGTAAGTGAAGGGATGTTGGTGTGTGTTCTGTTCTGGGGATGGGGATACGGTTTCCGTTATAATAGCTGTCTTGATATCCCTTGCCCCCAACCCCATTTACTTTTCCCTAATACCAACGTGAGGGCTTTTGCCGCCATCATACGTATCCTTTCAGCTTCCCCTTTCAATGCAAGAAATAACTGTTGGGGAGGGTGAGGACGAAGGTCAGCCCGTGTCCCGTGAAGTCCACTCGAGTCCCTCTTTTCTTCCTTGGGCCAATTAGCTGAAAGGGTTTGCAGGTTTCCCCAGGTGGAGCTGATCACAGTCGCTAATTGGGATCTTTCAGGAAGCAGAGGCCGAAATGAATTGATGGAAGTGGGCAGAGCTTTCCTTACATTATGGGCTTGGCTTGAAATCTCTGTTCAGGAAACTTGTGGGCATTATTTAATTACTAAGTGCTTCTTTGACCTCAGGCTTCCATGGGCTCACTGTAAGACACCCGATGGGTGAAATGGGGTGATTATCTGAGTAATGCAGGCCCACGTGACATGTCGTCATAAAAGAAACCCAAACTTTTGCACAAATGCGTGGTGTGGTTTACTTCTGACCATCAGGGCTGCTGAAGACTCTCCCATCCATCATGGTGGTGCTGACTTGGGAACCATAGCTAGAAGTGGCTGGGTAATGGGTACGGAGGAAATATCATTGACTCACTTTACAGATGGGGAAATTAAGCCTTGGAACCGCTGACTACTTTGTATGGGATCTGTACCCAGACTCGTACCCACCTCTAAAGCCATGCTCTTTGCATTTGATCACAGATTCACTGAATGGGAGCCTAGGAGTTTCACCCCCATTGAGAATTTCCTTTCTACTCCATTTTATCAATATATCCACCATTTGGAGAATCAGTCGTGTGTTGCAGGTGTGTTTCCATGAAAGATGATTTTAACATCTTAGATCTCAGAATGCTCAGAGCAGCAGAGACCAGATACTCGTTTAGGGTGTCCTGAGGGCAACTCAATATGGCCTTTGTCTTTTCCTTGTCACTTGACTTAGCTTAGGGTTGCTTTCGTAGATGGCTAATGCGCTTTGAAGTTTGAGGATTTCAGGTGCTAATTTTTACTCGTAATTCTTAGGGCCGGTAAATGGGACAAGATGGATTCTCTAAGCGAAGGATTAGAAGCGAGAAAATGCATTGATCTTTCTAGAACTCTAAGAAGTTTTTGTTTTCCTTCTGAATTCCTCTTTCTGCTTCTTTGGAAACTCACTATTGCTTGAGCAGGCTCCCAGGAGCTGTAAATGTTAGCAGATAAAATTGTCAGCCTTGAAATGGCCCTAGGAACACACTGGTTCCAGAGGTGTACTGTTTTGAGCTCTGTCCACCAGGTGGCGACCTTTCCAAGGAAACTGAGACCAAAATCCAGTTCTTAAGTAGCTATCACTATTTAAATGTTTGTTGGGCAATGCCAGCAGGCTTGGCACTGTACTGAATGCTTAAAAGACTTAGCCTCTGCCTTCAAGGAGCTTACCAAGTCCTGTTTTCAAAAGTCCTTTGATTTGGACCATTTCCCAGCCTCTTGATTCAGTCTGTCTCCATATTCCTTAGGTCTGATTCCTTGAAAGAAAAGAGTAAGAGTTAGAACAGACAGAAAATAAACGTTACCGAGTCCAGCTGTATGTCACATACTGAGCTAAGCGCTTTACATCTAGAATCCTCACTGTGAACCCGTGAGGGGAGTGGTTGTCCCATTTCCTAGAAAGGGAACCTGACACACATTTTAATATTTGGAAGTCCAATACCACCGAACTAGCCAGCCATAGAGGCAGCAAACCCATATTTGCCCGTAAATATTGGCGTCCAAACCCATATTTATCTGTTGCTCCAGTCTTTCCACCCCTCACCACGTCTCACTACAGGAAACTTACGGAACACATTACTCCCAAGAAGTGGTCCTGAAATAGAAATAGCCGTGAAAGCCTTTAGATATTTTCATGGATGTCACGTCCCTAGAAGGTGGACTTGAAGGAAAACTGATTTGTGAGTCATGCCTCAACCCTTTAAGGGTGATGCCAAGAGAGTCAGACTTTTCCCCACAAACTTTCCTTTGAGGGAAGGAAGCGTGAGTTATTCATTTATGCTTCAGCAATAGGATGGCTGCAAGTTTAGCATTTAGACATTTAATTTCCTGGTTAATTTATTTATCTATATACTAGGTTATTATAGTAGTAATGTATAATATATCTATAGTATGCTATATATACTATAGTATATAACATGCATAATATAGTATATACGTATGCATATATACATATGTGTGTATGCCTATATAATGTAGTATATAGATAGATGGACTATATGATATCAGTATGGATCTAGATCTCATTCCCACTGGACTGTCAGCTAACTGAGGGAAGGGTCTTGAATGTGTTTAATATACTACACAGTCTTCTTTGGGCCTTTATACATCGACAGTAACTCTTCTAATTGTTTCGCATGCAAATAGATCTCCCCTCACAATTTTACTGTGGCAAGAACACAACATGAGAGAGATGCTCTTAACACATTTTAAGTGTACATACATTATTGTTGACTATAGGCGAAACTCCTACAAGAAAACACAGGAGAAAATATTCATGACATCAGTCTTGGGAATGATTTCATGGCTATGACACCAAAAGCACAGGCAACAAAAATAAATACAGACCGGTGGGATGACATCAAACTAAAAAGCTTCTGCGCAGGCAAGGAAACAGTCACCAGAGTGAAAAGGCAACCTACAGAACGGGAGAAAATATTTGCTAAGCATGTGTCTGATCAGGGGTTCATTTCCAAGATATGTCCACCTTTTCTTGTCTTCATACCTCAAAATGCTGCTGCTGGTTTACCAGAGTTCATGGAGCTGAGATGACCCCAGAACAGACCCAGAGAGGAGGGCTCAGGTACAAGGGGGGAGATCATGGGGGTTGGGGGAGCAGGACAGGGCAGAGAAAGGTGCCAAGGAAGACGGCGAGTTCAGGCCAAGTCCCACGGTGGAGAGCTTCAGGCTGAACTCATCAGGGGAACTTTGGGAGGCAAGCTCTATGCCTTAGGATGTGGGGCGAGGGAGATGGGGATTTCGTACTGTGCCTGTCAGTCATTGGTTAAGAGCCACCCGCAGGAGGAGGGTGGAGGGTGGACATGAATTCCAAGGGACTATGGCTTTCCAGGCCTGTGAGCAAAGCCAGCTCCATCAGCCAAGGTCAGCCCCCCTAAGAGCCCCGCGCCAGGCTGCTGTAAATACACAGAAGCCAGGGTGCACACATGGAGCTCACGGACATCAGTGGGGTTTAGGTGGGGTGTTAGCATTGTCTGCTGTACTTAGTCGGCCCTTGGCATTTACCTTTTTATGTTGATGGTTTCACACTGTCATGAAGGCCTGTGATTTGTAGTATTTTGCATCTAGGTTCTAGCTGCTAGGGTGAGTAGCTTAGCAAGGTACTAGCTCACACCTAAAATGAATGGATTCCAACCCATTTCTTTTCTGACCTGCAGTCAATCTGCTAAAGATTCAAAGTCTTGGGTGATGCTATTCCATTTGCAGAAGTTAGCACTCTTGCCCCCTCTCTGGGTGTCTCCGAGAGGAGCTGTGGTGTCTGGAGTGATCTGATTTGCCATGACACCACGCCTGCCATGCTGCGAGGCGGCCAGAAGGAAGGGGTTGGTTGAGGAGGAGCCAGTAATGCCAAACATCCACTAGGGTTCATAGGTATGAAGCACGTGAGAACCTTTGGGCCACTCGGGGCCGAGGCGGGACCCTACTGTGGGGTGATGTGTGAGTCGGGCAGTTGGGTGTGAGATGCCGTAGATGAATGTTAACTTTCCAAGTCATTCTTGGCCTCTAGGATTTGAAGCTTCGTGTCTCCACCTCTTAGGAATCCTTTAGGGTGCTTGCAGTTTGGGGTCATAGTTAAGACCAGACAGCACATGTCTGGGGAGCCAGACCAGAATCACGGTGTTGAAAACCCC
Source organism: Phocoena sinus (assembly GCF_008692025.1). Lineage (NCBI taxonomy): Eukaryota > Metazoa > Chordata > Mammalia > Artiodactyla > Phocoenidae > Phocoena > Phocoena sinus. Next base: position 49,079,498 of record NC_045781.1, on the reverse strand, counting down.
ACACCTTCAGAAAACCACAGGTAACACTGTGGGGCTGGGGGTAGGGGGGCTGTAAATGATTTCCGAGGAATCTTCAGAGTGAAATATCTAAGGCCTTTGCTGCCCATCATGTTGGGATTCCAAAGCATCCAGGAAGAGCAGACCTTCGCATTTTTACACACCAAGCCGAAGCAGTTGTTTCAATCTTCCGATCAGCTCTGCGTTCTCAAGGCCACCCCTGTGGGAGACTCTCACAGATCCGGGGGTACCACGAAGGCTCTGAAGTCCTTGGGAGAATCATTGCAGGGAGGGTAGTTACAGCTGCCCGTTCTCGTTCTTGCGTTTCCATCAGCTGAAGGCTTCCGTTCGGCTTAAACTGCTCTAAGCTGGAGTAGCCTCCGACCGCGTGATGACAGCGTGGTCCAGGCGTGGACGGTCTGGGAGGCATCGTGTGCTCAAGGATCCTGGGCTCCGTTTCTGTGCCTCTTTTACTTGACCAGCCACGCAGCAGTTTCCCGCAGCTGTCTTGAAGCATGCCAACTGTCCCCAGGTCGTGGTGGAGGAGACAGCGTAGACTTCGCGGGGTGACGGGAGGGTCCAGGGTGTACGTAAACCGCCGTCTCTGACGTCGTGTTTTCCTGGTTTGGGAAGGAGATAACAATCAAGGTTCCAGCACAGTTTGGCATTTTGAGGAGTCTTTAAAGGAGGAAGTACTAACAGGTTAAGGAAAGGAGCCAGGGATCGGACGCCCTCGGGGACCAGTCACAGTAGAAAGCCATTAACCCCAGATCTGCAGGACAGTTGCGAGATGGGGCCATGAGAGAAAGGCTTCTTGGAAGAAGTGATGCTGGAGCTGAACTGGGTGGAGTGATGGGAGTTAGCCAGTGTGGCTGGGGGCAGGTGCTTAGAGGGAGTGTGGGGGGTGTTGATGCTATAGAGTTAGGAAGGGGCAGCCCCACTGGCCATGGAAAGGAGTTTTACTTTTCTCCTACGGCCATGGGAAGCCACTGAAGAGGTTTAAAAAAGAAAGTAACTCCCCTTCCCTCATCTTGGGTGCTCCCGTCTCGCTCTGCTGGCAGAAGCCCCAGCTCTGACGCCTCCTTTGGAGTCTACTTTGAGAGCTGGTGCCTTCTCCGTGGCAACAGCTAATCTGCTCTTCCAGCAGAGGTGATCTCTCCCTTGACTCTCATCTGCTCCAGTGTAGGGAGCTTTCCTTGTAGCCACCGTCTCCTTGAGCACCTCCATTGCCCACGATAGTCGGAACCTCACCACTGCCACCACATCCCAAGATGGTACCTCTGGTCCATCTGGAAGACGCTCTCCTCTCCTCTAGGACTGCCTGTGCCCCCAGACTCCAGAGTGTGTCCTGGGCTGCCTGCTTAGTTCTTGAAGTCTTAGCCCAGGTAGGGTTTCCTTCCAGCAGGAATATGCAGCCATTGCCCAATGGAATATCTGTGATGACTCTTCTTCCTCTTATCAATGTAATAGTTCACACAGGGACTGTTAACACTTGCATAAATTATTTGGTTGATTTCTCACAATGACCCTGTCTAAGTCTACTCTGATCCTCCTTTTCTAAGTGAGCTGTGAAACAGGCTGGGAAGGTTTAAGTCAGTCACTCCAGGGCAAGGGACTATTACATGGCAGAGCAGAAATCAAACCCAGGTCCAGATCCTCAGCTCTGGACCGCTCTGCTATATTGTCTCGTCGAGAGATTGATGCCAAGGCCCAAGCTTTCTTACATCATGCACAAACATTTAGCATTCCCTGCGGCCATTACTGGCTCCGAGCCGGTCAAATCCTCTAGCCTCCATATTGTAGATATCTGAGTTCTGAGCACCATGGGGAGAGCACGTTAATAATCACCTCTAGCCATCTGCGGCCACAACCGTTGTTCCTTTTCAAAGACAGAGAAGTTTAAGTCCTGGAAACAAATGGGACCCTCTGGCTTGGAGTCATTGCCTCACTTTCAGGGTGATAATCTGTCAGGGTCATAGATCACTTTACAAGCAAGCAGCTCGATATTAGACATTGCCAATGTTTATTTGCACAGATGCAGTGGAGAAAAACCTATTTCTATGGGGTCATGTTAGCCCAGCTGATGGACTGATAAGGGGAACCACGCCATCTGCCAACAGCCAAGCTTCTGAGTCCTTTTGGAATCCCCGCCGACCACATTTATGATAATATGAGAGGAAATGGATCATTTTGGTTTCTCCCTCATTCAAGCTCTCATTTATACTTCAAACGAAACGTGGGCCCCCTTTTCTGCCTGGAGCCTCCCTGTATGTCCCTGTACCTTGCAGTCTGTATTTATTTCCAGGAACACTTGCTGATTTGACTTGTTTATGTCTTCTGAATGTTGGGCTTACATCATGGTCTGTGATCTCCCATCTGATGAAGCAGGCTTGTGAGGTTCCTTCTGCAATTGAGCAAAGAGGAAATATTAGCAAATGTGTAACAGCGATGCTGAGAAGCAATTAGCCCAGATGTTAATCTCATCTGAAATCCATGTCAGAACCATCATTCCCTTGTTCTTTGAAAACGAGGAAGGGAATTCATGCAATCCTTCTTGTACTTAAGCTTTGGTGTCTGTATCTGTGTGAGGTGGGCAAGGCAGAGAGGGGTAGGTCCTGGTTGGTATCATTGGATGCCTCCCCCTGAGCTGGCGAAGGAGGAATTATACTGTAATGGGACCTGGATTCTCATCCTGACTTCTCTTCTTCCTGGCTGTGTGACCTCGGCCAGTCTCCTATGCTCTCTGAGTCTCGGTTGGTGTATGTAAGATGGAGAGAAAAGTCGCTTGGGTTGACATTATACGACTGCTACAAATGTGCCAGGTCCTGACTGCCTTTGAAGCTGGGCATGATGAAAAAATGTGGTACTTGCACTCAAGGACCATATTGTCAAGTAGAGGGACTGTTGGGTATCACCAGCCCAGTGGTTACGAAGCTGCCTGCCAATGCAGGGGACACGGGTTCGAGCCCTGGTCCAGGGAGATCCCACATGCCGTGGAGCAACAAAGCCTGTGTGTCACGACTACTGAGCCTGTGCTCTAGGGCCTGTGAGCCACAACTACTGAGCCCACATGCCACAACTACTGAAGCCTGTGCGCTTAGAGCCCGTGCTCCACAACAAGAGAAGCCACCACAATGAGAAGCCCGTGCACCGCAACAAAGAGTAGCCCCCACTCACCACAACTAAAGAAAGCCTGCGTGGGGCAATGAAGACACAAACGCACCCAAAAATAAGTAAATTAATAAAATATTTTAAACTTAAAAAAAGATTATTTCAGTGTATTGTGTTGGCCAAAAAGTTGGTTCAGGTTTTTCTGTAAGACGTTATGGAAAAACAGTGTGCATGGGAGGGAGGAGAAAGGGGGCTTATAAGTCTGAGGGATAAGGCAGAAGAAAATGATAAAAAGTGCTTTATAAAAATTCTCAGCATCTAAATAGAGTTGAAACTTGGACTCTCTGGTTTTAAAGACATATTAGGCAGGATGGGCTACTTTACGGAGCAGTAACAAAAACCACACAGTCCAGTGCCTTGACATAATAAATATTTGATTTCTTTTTTCCGGCCCCTCCACATCCATCCAGTTGGTTGCTAAGGGTGGGGCTGGTCTCTGTCTATTGGAGCTACTCAGAGACCCAGCTTGATGAAGGCTCTGTATCAGCTTGGGAGTCTTTGATCTCCATGGCAAGAGATGAAGCTGTGCTCTTAACACTCTGGTCTGCAGGACCAGTCTTGCTTCCACTTCTACATCATTGGCCCAAGCAAGTCACATGACCATGTCTAACTTCAAAGGAGGGCCACCCACCACGTGCCTGGGAAGTGGAGAGAGACAAGAAATTTGGGAAGACCTCTTGCGTCTTCTTTAGATAGTTTTCATAGAAATACTGCTAGCCTGCCTGAGAGTCAGAAAGTGAATATTTGTTGTTTTTTCTGCAATCAGGTAGTATCATAACTATGAATATTACTTAAGGTTCAGTAATACCACCCTTAGGTGTGTGTGTGTATATAATTATCTCCTATGAGAGAAGTGCTCTCATAGATCTGAGAGGATGAACATCGAGGCACTATTTGTTTTAGTAAGGAATTGGAGTGTTTCATTTCCCTGGAGCTGGAAACCTGGGTTAATTAAAATACGGTGGATGTACACTATGGAATACCGTGGTGGGCAGAATAATGCTCCCTCCGGCCTCCCCGCCACTCCCCCCAAAAAGTCCATGTCTCAGTCCCTGGAAGCTGTGAATATGTTACCTTACACAGCAAAAGGGAATTTAGCTTGCAGATGGAAGTAAGCTTGCTAATCAGCTGATCTTAAAATAGATTATTTTGGATTATCCAGGTGGGCCCATCACAAAGGTCCTTAAGAGTGGGAGGGGGAGACAGAAGAACCAGTGTCGGGCTTCCCTGGTGGCGCAGTGGTTGACAGTCCGCCTGCCGATGCAGCGGACGCGGGCCGTGCCCAGGTCCGGGAGGATCCCACATGCCGCGGAGCAGCTGGGCCCGTGAGCCATGGCCGCTGAGCCTGCGCGTCCGGAGCCTGTGCTCCGCAACGGGAAAAAGAGCCAGTGTCAGAGGCATGTGAGACGAGGAAGACTTGATCTGCCATTCGTGGCTTTGAAGTTGGAGGAAGGGGGCCATGGACTAAGGAATGCAATGGCTTCTAGAAGCTGGAAAAGGCAAGGAAACGGATTCTCCCTTAGAGCCATAGAACGTAGAGAACAGAGTCATTCCTAGAGAGGAACGCAGCTCTGCCCCTAGCCTGGTGAGGCTCATTCCAGACTGACCTCCAGAGCTGTAAGATAATAAATTTGTATTGTTTAAGTTTGTGGCAATTTGTTGCAACAGTAACAAATACAAATACTCTGTATCATTCTAAATGGACCCGTTAGACGTCTAAGTTATAGCAACCTGTACAGATCTTATAAAAATTCTAATTGAGAAAAGTAAGAAACAGCCTGTGGTTTTGGACACCAGCCCTGCAACGTGAGTGGAACACACACGCCCATACACATACAGAAAACAGATAATTTACAAGGTCATGAGCCTGTTAAGGGTGCATATTAAATACAGTAAGGTTTATGGGGGAGAGAATAGGAGTGGAAATGAGGCATAAAAGGAAGGAAAATTTAAAAGGACAGAGGTTCTGTATGGGCCAAGGGGGAGAGTGGACTGAATTGGGAAGCGTGATTTAACATAGACCTTTAAGTTTCCTATCTTAGGGGCAGAGAGTTAAGTTACAGGACTTATTAGACACTGTAAATCCCAATGATTTGCATTTCTTGCCGGGGCAATTTGAGTTAGTAAAAAGTCTGGATTTTGGAATACCAAAGAGAGACAGTAGCTTTCATTATAAATGTATACCCTTCTGCTAGGCTTGGATCCATGGATTTGAGAACAATGTCTGTTTCTTCCACCATTATAGCCCTAGTGCCTGGTGCAGTGCCTGGCACAGTAGGTCTTCTGGAAATAATGCAGAGTGATTAAATGAGGAACAGGACGGTGCAGGGAGAGAACAAGTGAGCCAGTGAATGTTCAACTCAAGTCAGAGCTAAGAAGCAGAGTGTTACTTGTCAGATCTCATTCTTATTTTTTTTATTCAATTAACGTTTATTGGAGTATAGTTGCTTTACAATGTTGCGCTAGTTTCTACCGTACGGCAAAATGAATCAGCCATACATGTACATATATCCCCTCCTTTCTGGATTTCTTCCCATTTAGATCTCATTGACTAATTTAACAATTCATGCCAAGCCCTCCCCAAGCAAGGTGTCGGACACAGAGTTGTGTGTTGTTGGGAATTTTTTTTAAAAAAGTCAAGCACACAATCTATTTTTTGTCTTCAAGTGGTCATTTAAGATGGAAATAGGCGACATCTTCCACACAGGAAACGATGCGGGTAAAAGCCTCCGATGGAGAACAAAGTAGTCAGTGATGAAGCCCGGATGATGAGGACCATTCTAGAAGTGAAGAGCAGTACTTCACTGTACCGGCTGTTTAAAGCGCCCCCCTGGAGTATTTGAATGAATGTTGAACTCAGGGAAGCCCTCTCGACTTTGCCCACCTGGCTTTGAAGGCCACAATGTAGAAGTGGGGGAAACGACCAAGGGCACTTGAGCGATGAAGGAGGTGAGGGGAGAGGAGGTCCCGGGAGGAGGGGGCTGGGGGCTCGGCTGCTGCCGGGGTGGAAAGCCAGCAGCCCTTCCCTGCCTCTGCGGGGGCCTGGCCTGGAGGGCATACGCTGGGTTTGTGGGGAGGCAGCCAGGCCGCTCTGCCCCTCTGGACTTTTCACCTGCTGGCCTCTGCCCTGATGAGCCCTGCCGCCTGGTTAGTTTTCCTCTTGGAAAGAATTGGGGGAAGTTGCCCGGCTGGTAGATAAGGAGACAGATCTGTTACCTTGGCCACCGCTCTTGGCAGGTCCTCCCCAGGATTTCCCTGGGCCATCCGAGTGGCGTGGGGAGATAAGAGGTCAGGCCTGGGCTGGATGGGAAACTCTGGAATCTCCGAGACAACCATGGTAACCAAAGGAAGAGAAAAGCCCTCTGGTGACAGCCAAGATCTGTACTTTTGATTAATAATCGGCACTGAGATACTCTTTCCATCTGTGGGGAAGTACATGATGTAAAGACATCACTGGTACCTTTCCTCAGCTCGCATTGATGGGGAGCCTAGGAAGGGCAAGGCTTTGTGCAGACACGTCGAAGACTTTGAAACAGGCAAACACAAAACACGAAACTGCCCTCTTTCTCTCTCCCACTTGTTAAAATCACGTTCCCTTTAAATCCTCAAGTTCTCGATTTCTGCCTCTTTCTCCCGAGAAATCTCCATTTTCACTACTATAAACCAGTAGTTCTTTACTACTGGGGCGAGCTGGACCCTCCAGGGACATTTGGCCACGTCTGGATTCAGTTTTGGTTGTTGCAACTGGGAGGTGCCGTTGGCATCTAGCAGGTCAAGGCCAGGGATGCTGCTAAACGTCCTACAGCGCACAGGACCGCCCGTGGCCACAGTGATCCCACCCCAAATATCAGTAACGCTGAGGTTGAGAAGCTCTGCCCTAAATCTTGCTGATTTCCCGTCACCCTTCCTAATTCTCTCCATTTCTCTCTGCATCCCTCCTGGCTTCTCTTCCAGAGCTCAGGTCACAGTTTGCTCCTGCTTGATCACAGCGGTTTCGCATGGTGGCTTCAAGCACAGAGTTTAAAGAGCTGGAGAGCTATGCAAAGGGATATGTAGAAAATAATAGAAATAATAATCGTGATAATGATCTTGGTACGAGGTCTCTTTCATTGGGAGCATTAATTACTCTGTGATATATTGTTCTAGGGAACCCTCAGAACAAATCTCTGATAGAGGTACTATGATTGTACCCTTTTTACAGATGAGGAAAATCGAGCTCAGAGAAGATAAATTCTTCCTCCATGTCACGCAGCTGTGGAGCTGGGTTTTAGATCCAGGTCTAGTCCAACTCCCCAGCCTGACTTCTTGTGTACTCCTTGGTACTTTGTCCTCCCTCTGCCCCCTTCTTTTGGTTCTACCAAGAAGTTGACATTTCCTACCTCCTTTGTTCTTCTCTGGAGAGACTTCTTCTCACCTATTTCTATTCCAGTCTTAACCACCCTTCAGAGTTGAAGCCATTTCTTCTCTAGGAGACTTCTCTGTCTCTTGGGACTTCACTGGGCCCCCTTTCCTCTGTTCCTCTCCCATAGGTGTATATTCAAGGTTTGAGAAAGAGCCGGAGGGGAACTTTAAAGCCAAAGGCCAGAAGGTTCTGTAGGAGCGCATGTCAGAATCTGGAGCTTTTTTTTTTTTTGCGGTACGCGGGCCTCTCACCGTTGTGGCCTCTCCCGTTGCGGAGCACAGGCTCCGGACGCGCAGGCTCAGCGGCCATGGCTCACGGGCCCAGCCGCTCCGCGGCATGTGGGATCTTCCCGGACCGGGGCACAAACCCGTGTCCCCTGCATCGGCAGGCGGACTCTCAACCACTGTGCCACCAGGGAAGCCCGAATCTGGAGCTTTCAAGAATAATTTCCTGAGGGCTTCTCGCAGGCAGGTACTGGATCAGCCTATAACTATAGGCCCTGGGAGAACGCATGTTTTAAGAGCTGTAAAAGGTGATCCTGAGGTGCAGGCCACTGATTCAATAATCTGTTAGCAGAAGGGGAAACTGAGGTCCACCGGGGGTGGGGGGAAGTGAGCTGGGACCAGCACCCAGGTTTCCTGATCGCCGCGCCCGGTCTTAATAGCCAACGTGAGGCCATGTTATTCTCACATAACATTTCCTGACTGAGTGATACCAAAAACAGAGACTTCAACAAAAACATTTTTGTCATGTTTGTCTTCTTTGGGCCCCGACCCCACCCTAAATCTTGCAAGTTTTAGCATTCTTTCAGGTAACGTTCTTTAGTTCATACCTGATCATTTTAAACGTCATTCTTCCCATTTTCCCCTGCATTTAAAAGTGATGCATTTCTCTCGCCACTCCTGAAAAATGTTGACTTTCAGTCCTTTTGAAATCTTTCAGATTCCTGAGAATGAAAGAAAAATAAGTAACATTTATTGGTTGCCTTCTGCATGTCAGGAATGATGCTTTGCTACTGTCCACGCAGAATTTCTGACTCGTGCAGTGACACTGCAGCACAGGTTTTTTTGTTCTGATGGAAATGAGATCCAGAGAGGCTACAATAAATTGCCTGAAGTCCCACAGTCAGTAAATGTGAGGGAAGGGCTTTAGTTCTAATGAAAGCTTTGTGATGATCCCACCCTGGTTCTCAGTGTAACCCGAAATTCAGATGATTTAAACCATGCTGATGACCGTCAAGTCTCCCCTTTATTCTGTCCTTTGATTCTAACTATGGTTTTAATGTTGGTTGTACATGCTCTGAATAATGTTTGTTTGTTTCCGGCTAGAAGATACCTGTGTTAGCTAGGGTTCCTGTGGGAAAATAGAAACCAGCCACGGTTTTTCAAACAGAGGTGCTATAATAACAGGGAATTGGTTACATGGGTGACAGAAGAACTAAGAAACTAAACAGGAGGTGAGATAACCCAGGGATTAGCAACAGCTCTACCGCCCCTATGGCGGAGGGCTAACAGGGATAGGTTCTGTGGTCAGCGTGCAGAAGCCAGGGCGTGTCCGTCAGCAGCTGGAGCTGCAGTGGAGAGTCTTCTAGAAACAGAGTGGGGAGTGGAGGTGTGCAAGGAGGGCTCGGGAGACATACCCAGGCTTCTCTCTTTACTACTTGTGCTTTTTTTTTTTTAAGAGTAGTTGCTATACAGTATCATATAAGTTTTAGGTGTACAGTATAGTGATTCACAAGTTTTTTTATGTTTCTGATTTCTTAAAATTGAGGTATAGTTGATTTACAACGTTGGGTTAGTTTCAGGCGTACAGCACAGTGATTCTGTTGCATGTATATATATCCTTTTTCAGATCCTTTTCCCTTATAAGTTATTACAAAATGTTGAGTATAGGTCCCTGTGCTATACGGTATGTCTTTGTCTGTTATCGGTTTTATATATAGTAGTGTGTACATGTTAATCCCAAACTCCTAATTTATCCCTCCCCCACCTTTCCCCTTTGGTAACCATAAGTTTGTTTTCAATGTCTGTGGGTCTATTTCTGTTTTGTGTATAAGTTCATTTGCATCTCTTTTTTTAGATTCCACATATAAGCGATATCATATGATATTTGTCTTTGACTTACTTCACTTAATATGATAATCTGTAGGTCCATCCATATTGCTGCAAATGGCATCTTTTTTATGGCTGAGTAGTATTCCATTGTATATATGGACCACACCTTCTTTATCCATTCACCTGTCAGTGGACGTTTAGGTTTCTTTTATGTCTTGGCTATTGTAAATAGGGCTGCCATGAACATTGGGATGCATGTAGTGATTGATAATTTTTAAAGCTTATACTCCACTTATAGTTATTGTAAAATATTGGCTCTATTCCCTATGTTTTACAATAGATCCTTATAGCTTAGTTTATACCTAATAGTTTCTGCCAGTGCCTCTGATTGGTCAACCCATCCAGGAGTCCAAAGGCAATGGAACATGGGAAATGTAGTTTCCTCAAGTATAGAGGCAAGCAGGGGACAGAAGGGAATGGACATAAAGAAAAGGGAAATAAACAGGTCGGCAGGAATGGCTAAGCTTTCCTGCCATCCCTCAGCTGAACAGAGGCAGACACTACAGCCACTGGAGTTGGGCAGACTTCAACCTGAGTCTTGATCTTGCCCTTTCTGGAGAGTCACCTGAGGTCTCTGAGCTTTGATGGCTTTCTTTTACTCATAAATATCATAGCATTGCAGTCAAGATGAGAAAGGTGTAAAAGAGCTCAGATCCTAACACAAAATGGGTCCTCAACAAACGGAAACTATTTTCATTGCATTTTTTTTAAAAGTGGGTATAAAATCATTATTATTTGCACACACACAAAAAACGATTTTGTGGGGAAACCCAGAACATACATAAGAAGCTATTACAAATTTAAAAGAATTTGGTATGGTAGCTGTTTACAAAATTATGGGATTACCATACATAGAAAATTCATTGCCTTTTTAAAAATAGAATCTGGGAAATTAGGATTTGTCAGCAGTGTTTTCAGGGGACTGGCAGTTGCAGTGCGTCACAAGCACAGCGGGTAATGATGAGGTCCATTCTCTTCCTCTATAGGCAGGCTCAAAAGACCTTTTAAGTTAGAGATTCAAGCCTTATTTAAGGAATTTTGCTGTCTCTTTTCTCATGTTTCCTGCCATCTCCCCCCACCCTCCAACACACACACAATCATGCATGCACGCTTTTTAATTTAAACCCTGATGGATGTTGACTCCTGTAACATTTTCTGGACCTGAGTTCTTTCACTGACACCTTACTTTGCCCACTTTTCCTGTGGGGACTTAGGGGAAGTCCAAATCTAAGCGCACAGAGGAGGGAGCTTCCTGAGGCTGTAATTCAAACTCTCCTTGTGTCTGCCCCGGAGAGACACAGACAGTCTGACCTCCGAGTGAGGTCACCCCAAGCGTGAGTTTCTCGAGGACCCGTGTTCCTGTCCAAGAACAATACTCTTACTTGTGACCCCAGTTGATGGTGAAGATGGACATAATTCATTAGCGCTGGGGACAGCCTGGAGGCAGCCGGGCATTGCACGTTCCACTGGGTTCCCCCAGAAATACTCAGCACGGCTGTTTTTGCAGGCTCCCTGATTGCAAATCATCTTTTTTTTTAATTGAAGTGTAGTTGATTTACAATGTTGTGCTAATTCCTGCTGTACAACAGTGTGACTCAGTTATACACATATTTACAATCTTTTTTTTTTTTTACAGCTTTATTGGAGTATAATTGCTTTACAATTGTGTGTTAGTTTCTGCTTTATAACAAAGTAAATCAGTTATACATATACATATGTTCCCATATCTCTTCCGTCTTGCGTCTCCCTCCCTCCCACCCTCCTTATCCCACCCCTCCAGGCGGTCACAAAGCACCGAGCTCATCTCCCTGTGCTATGCGGCTGCTTCCCACTAGCTATCTAGTTTACGTTGGATAGTGTATATATATCCATGCCTCTCTCTCGCTTTGTCACAGCTTACCCTTCCCCCTCCCCATATCCTCAAGTCCGTTCTCTAGTAGGTCTGTGTCTTTATTCCTGTCTTACCCCTAGGTTCTTCATGACGTTTTCTTTTCTTAAATTCCATATACATGTGTTAGCATACGGTATTTGTCTTTCTCTTTCTGACTTACTTCACTCTGTATGACAGACTCTAGGTCTATCCACCTCATTACAAATAGCTCAATTTCGTTTCTTTTTATGGCTGAGGAATATTCCATTGTATATATGTGCCACATCTTCTTTATCCATTCATCCGATGATGGACACTTAGGTTGTTTCCATCTCCAGGCTATTGTAAATAGAACTTCAATGAACATTTTGGTACATGACTCTTTTTGAATTATGTTTTTCTCAGGGTATATGCCCAGTAGTGGGATTGCTGGGTCATATGGTAGTTCTATTTGCAGTTCTATTCCCACCAGCACTGCAAGAGGGTTCCCTTTTTTCCACACCCTCTCCAGCATTTATTGTTTCTAGATTTTTTGATGATGGCCATTCTGAATGGTGTGAGATGACATCTCATTGTAGTTTTGATTTGCATTTCTCTAATGATTAATGATGTTGAGCATTCTTTCATGTGTTTGTTGGCAGTCTGTATATCTTCTTTGGAGAAATGTCTATATAGGTCTTCTGCCCATTTTTGGTTTGGGTGGTTTGTTGTTTTGTTATTGAGCTGCATGAGCTGCTTATAAATTTTGGATATTAATCCTTTGTCAGTTGCTTCATTTGCAAATATTTTCTCCCATTCTGAGGGTTGTCTTTTGGTCCTGTTTATGGTTTCCTTTGCTGTGCAAAAGCTTTGATGTTTCCTTAGGTCCCATTTGTTTATTTTTGTTTTTATTTCCATTTCTCTAGGAGGTGGGTCCAAAAGGATCTTGCTGTGATTTATGTCATAGAGTGTTCTGCCTATGTTTTCCACTAGGAGTTTGATAGTTTCTGGCCTTATATTTAGGTCTTTAATCCATTTTGAGCTTATTTTTGTGTATGGTGTTAGGGAGTGCTCTAATCTCATTCTTTTACATGTACCTGTCCAGTTTTCCCAGCACCACTTATTGAAGAGGCTGTCCTCTCTCCACTGTACATTCCTGCCTCCTTTATCAAAGATAAGGTGACCATATGTGCGTGGGTTTATCTCTGGGCTTTCTATCTTGTTCCATTGATCTATATTTCTGTTTTTATGCCAGTACCATACTGTCTTGATTAATGTAGCTTTGTAGTATAGTCTGAAGTCAGGGAGCCTGATTCCTCCAGCTCCGTTTTTCGTTCTCAAAATTGCTTTGGCTATTCGGGGTCTTTTGTGTTTCCATACAAATTGTGCAATTTTTTGTTCTAGTTCTGTGAAAAATGCCAGTGGTAGTTTTATAGGGATTGCACTGAATCTGTAGATTGCTTTGGGTAGTACAGTCATTTTCACAATGTTGATTCTTCCAATCCAAGAACATGGTATATCTCTCCATCTATTTGTATCATCTTTAATTTCTTTCATCAGTGTCTTATAATTTTCTGCATACAGGTCTTTTGTCTCCTTAGGTAGGTTTATTCCTAGGTATTTTATTCTTTTTGTTGCAGTGGTAAATGGGAGTGTTTTCTTGATTTCACTTCCAGATTTTTCATCATTCGTGTATAAGAATGCCAGAGATTTCTGTGCATTAATTTTTTTTTTTTTTTTTTTTTTTAAATATTTGCAAACGTAGAATTTTATTACTGTTGCCTTGAGCGATGCTGCCGTTGCTGGTGCTGCTACTAGTACTTGTCACTCTTCTTACGCGGGCCTCTCACTGTTGTGGCCTCTCCCGTTGCGGAGCACAGGCTCCGGACGCGCAGGCTCAGCGGCCATGGCTCACGGACCCAGCCGCTCCACGGCATGTGGGATCCTCCCAGACCCAGGCACGAACCCGTGTCCCCTGCATCGGCAGGCGGACTCTCAACCACTGCGCCACCAGGGAAGCCCTGTGCATTAATTTTGTATCCTGCTACATTACCAAATTCATTGATTAGCTCTAGTAGTTTTCTGGTAGCATCTTTAGGATTCTCTCTATATAGTATCATGTCATCTGCAAACAGTGACAGCTTTACTTCTTCTTTTCCGATTTGGATTCCTTTTATTTCCTTTTCTTCTCTGATTGCTGTGGCTAAAACTTCCAAACCTATGTTGAATAAGAGTGGTGAGGGCTTCCCTGGTGGCGCAGTGGTTGAGAGTCCGCCTGCCGATGCAGGGGACACGGGTTCGTGCCCCGGTCCGGGGGGATCCCGCGTGCCGCGGAGCGGCTGGGCCCTTGAGCCATGGCCGCTGAGCCTGCGCGTCCGGAGCCTGTGCTCTGCAACGGGAGAGGCCACAGCAGTGAGAGGCCCACGTACCACACAAAAAAAAAACAAAAAAACAAAACAAACAAACAAAAAAAACCAAAAAGAGTGGTGAGAGTGGGCAACCTTGTCCTGTTCCTGATCTTAGTGGAAATGGTTTCAGTTTTTCACCATTGAGGATGATGTTGGCTGTGGGTTTGCAATATATGGCCTTTATTATGTTAAGGAAAGTTCCCTCTCTGCCTACTTTCTGCAGAGTTTTTATCATAAATGGGTGTTGAATTTTGTCAAAAGCTTTCTCTGCATCTATTGAGATGATCATATGGTTTTTCTCCTTCAGTTTGTTAATATGGTTTATCACATTGATTGATTTGCGTATATTGAAGAATCCTTGCATTCCTGGAATAAACCCCACTTGATCATGGTGTATGATCTTTTTAATGTGCTGTTTGATTGTGTTTGCTAATATTTTGTTGAGGATTTTTGCGTGTATGTTCATCAGTGATATTGGCCTGTAGTTTTCTTTCTTTGTGACATCTTTGACTGGTTTTGGTATCAGGGTGATGGTGGCCTCATAGAATGAGTTTGGGAGTGTTCCTTCCTCTGCTATATTTTGGAAGAGTTTGAGAAGGATAGGTGTTAGCTCTTCTCTAAATGCTTGACAGAATTCGCCTGTGAAGCCATCTGGTCCTGGACTTTTGTTTGTTGGAAGATTTTTATTCACAGTTTCAATTTCAGTGCTTGTGATTGGTCTGTTCATATTTTCTATTTCTTCCTGATTCAGTCTTGGCAGGTTGTGCATTTCTAAGAATTTGTCCATTTCTTCTAGCTTGTCCATTTTATTGGCATAGAGTTGCTTGTAGTAATCTCTCATGATCTTTTGTATTTCTGCAGTGTCAGCTGTTACTTCTCCTTTTTCATTTCTAATTCTATTGATTTGAGTCTTCTCCCTTTTTTTCTTGATGAGTCTGGCTAATGGTTTATCAATTTTGTTTATCTTCTCAAAGAACCAGCTTTTAGTTTTATTGATCTTTGCTATCGTTTTCTTCATTTCTATTTCATTTATTTCTGATCTGATTTTTATGATTTCTATCCTTCTGGTAACTTTGGGGTTTTTTTTGTTCTTCTTTCTCTAATTGCTTTAGGTGCAAGTTTAGGTTGTTTATTTGAGATGTTTCCTATTTCTTAAGGTAGGATTGTATTGCTATAAACTTCCCTCTTAGAACTGCTTTTGCTGCATCCCATAGGTTTTGGGTCATTGTGTCTCCATTGTCATTTGTTTCTAGGTATTTTTTAATTTCCTCTTTGATTTCTTTGACATTCTTTTTTAATAGTCTTTTCCATTATGGTTTATCCCAGGAAATAGGATATAGTTCCCTGTGCTATACCATAGGACCTTGTAGTTTATCCATTCTAAACGTAATAGTTTGCATCTACTAACCCCAAACTTCCAGTCCATCCCTTCCCCCCCCCCCGCCGCCCCCGGGCAACCACAAGTTTGTTTTCGAAACCATATTTTGAACAGAGATACTTTTCCTTTCTCAGGAAGAGATAAGCTGTTGCTTCTGAAAAGGGACAAGTAGCGGAAATAAAGAGAAAGGTAACCCTTTACCATTTGAGTTCCCTGAGGCCCCTGAAGGCATGCCAGATTCTAGGCAGAGAGCTCTCGGGTTGGGGGACTCACGCTGCCAGTAAATAGCAGAATCTGTGTTTGCATGCAAATGTGAAGCAACCATTTGCTTATGTGTTAATTCAGTAAATATTGAGAGAGCATATATTGTGTGCCAACCTATTTCAAGTGCTAGGAATAGAACAGGGAACAAAAAAGACAAAAAAAAATCCCACCTCTGTAGAGCTCAGTGGGGGAGACAAACAATACACAAGATGAATCGTTCAACTGTTTCATGTATTTGATGTTTTTAAGTGCTAAGGAAAAACACCGGAGCAGAGAAGGGAGTCGGGAAGTAT
Source organism: Phocoena sinus (assembly GCF_008692025.1). NCBI lineage: Eukaryota > Metazoa > Chordata > Mammalia > Artiodactyla > Phocoenidae > Phocoena > Phocoena sinus. The sequence continues at coordinate 49,063,622 of NC_045781.1, read as the reverse complement.
TGTCACAGCTTTCGACATGGTGGTCTCACTGGGGCGGGGTGGAGGTGAAGCATAAAGCCTTGGGGCCATTCTGAGGATGGCAGTTTCTCAGCTTGTAGGGTATCAGGGATGCTTGGACTTAGAATTGTTAACCTGCGTGAAGGCTCTGCACAGAATCACAATGCCTCTTCTCTCCACTCTTTTATTTTCTCTTTCCGGGACATAAACATATACTCATTCCCCCTGGAACCCACAGGAATCTTAACCCATCTCTGCTTCCAAGTGGGTAAAAGAACCTGCTAGATAAGAATAAGCACTGAAGAGGGACAGCGGCTTGAGAGGTGAAATCCTGCAGGTCCAGCCTGTTGGGAAGTAAAAGGGGGAGCCCCATAGGAGAGAGAAGTCACTCAAGGTTTCCCATTGGCAGCAGGGCTGTGGAGCCCAGCCCAGAGGCCTTTTATCAAACAGGGGGACCCTTCTCCCAGCTTGGGGAGAGTTGGCTCTCATCTACTGCTTTTCAATGAATGGAGAATTTCTTCCCACTGGTAAGAGCTGCCTTAGGAAGTTATGCCCCAACAGAGAGAGCCCACAGCCATTGGCTGGTGGAGGTATGGGGACCACAGCCTGATCCTCTTGTTTCAAGGAAGACAACCCAGTGGTGCCATTTATCCTCTGGAGCCTCCCTGGACCAAGCAGAGGCTGAAACATACCCAAGACCACTCCTTGTTCAGCCCTTTCTCCTTCCTTTCCTGTCTTACCCCCTCCTTACAGGTTTCTCCTGAAGTGAACTCCCTCAGTAAGTGATGTGCACTCAAATCCCAGCCTAAGGGTCTGCTTACAGGGAACCCAGCCTCCGTCACCATCTGTATTGATTTTGTATTCTGGGTAACAAGTTACTCTCAAATTTAGCAGATTAAAACAACAATAGACCTGTATCATCTCCCACAGTTTTTGTGAGTCAGGAATTTGGGAGCAGCTCAGAATCTCTTGTGAAGTTGCATTCAAGACATCTGCTGGGGCTGTCGTCATCCAAAGGGGTGACTGGGGCTGGAGGTCTGTTTCCAAGATTGTACACTCATCCCTGGCAGGTCAGTGCTGGCTGTTGCCCAGAGGTTTCATTTCCTCGCCATGTGTGGACCTCTCCACTGGGATGCTGTGTTTCCATGGAGGGGTCATTGCTTCCTCCAGAAGGAGTGATCTAAGAGAGGGCAAGGGAGAAGCTGCTGTGCTTTTTATAACCTCACCTCGGAAGGCACATACCGTCATTTCTGCCCTGTTCATGATCAGAGGGAACTACACAAAGGCATGAACACCAGCTAGGAAGTGAGGGTCTTGGGGGCCATCTAGGAGTCTGGCTACCACCCCACCCAAGGCGGACGCTGCATTGTGATGGTGAATCCCCATTGTCTTGAACTGTTTGCCCCTCCTTCTGGCTTCCTATGTATTTCCCAACAGCAAGCTTTTCCCTCTAAAATGACATCTCAAATCCTAGTCTGAGTGACGCTGAAAATGTTGGTCTCAACCAGTGAGCTTAACTGATTTCTGCATCTTTACTAAAAAACACAAGAGTATGAGCAAGGCGTGTTCTGTTGGCTCTGCAAATACATCATCCATCTAAACGTCATCTCATCGTGGTGTGTGTGCCTGTTGAGAATGGTGGTACGGCTCATATTAAACGTGAAACTTTATTCTCCCCTCGGGCTGCTAGGATCAGGAACATTCAGTTTGGGTGATATTAAGTGACTGGGCGATAAGTCATACAGGACTGAGAAGTGGGAAATTGGGGCCAAGGGCTGTATTTCTGTTTCAGATATGTGTCCAGTGTACAGATACAGAGGAATGCTGTTAATTTATTGTGAAATAGATATAACTCATTTTCCTATTGCTTTATTATTTTCTTCCCTTTCAGGAATCTAGGGAGAAGGTTGTAAGAAAATCACATCAGGAATCTGGTGTGGGGCTGGAGGTGGGGTCTGTAGTGTTGCTGCTTGCCGGGAGTTATGGGCTTTCAGCGTGCACGGTGTATGTGGGTTAGGTTTATGCTGTGGGCATCAGTCTTTAATTTCTTCCCCCCACTTCCCTCATTAAGGTGAGTCTCTTACAGCTCTTCCCACTCTGATTTGGTAGGAAGAGACATTGAGGAGAAGTAGAACCTGGGTTCTGGTGTTGGACAAACGTATGTTTAAATTTCTTCTCCTTTTACCTACTTGCTTTGTGACTTTGAACAAATAAGTTAACCTCTCTATGCCTCCGTTTTCTCATCTGTGGAAAATGAACACCTACTCCCCAGAGTGGTTTTGAGGATGAAATGAGATTGTGTGTTAGTACTGCTCAGCGTGGTGCCTGCTCTCAGACGTCACTTGTTAAGTGGAAGCTGCTATGTTTATGATTCATTCTCCAGACTAGCATCCTCAGTCACTTACTGTGGACCTATAATAACTGCTGAGCATCCAAGTAGAGCAGGGCTCCCCTGGGCACTGGGGCATTTTTACTTTGCTCTCATCTTGGACCCTCTGTGTCTCAGGGCCAGTGATGTACTGGCAGTGGCTCCTGCTGGCTCACGAGAGCTGACTGTACTCGACTCCTCCCAGCTCTGAGTTCATAGAAGTTATGCTGATAGCTTGAAATCAGCCATGCTGAGAGTGTTTACACCATGGGAAGTGGACATAGTGGGCGTATTTACACCATGGCCCTACAAGCCAGAGCTCCTCCATCAAGAGCCAGTTATTAAAGATTTACCAGCATATGTCTTCCCAGGGCTGTTTGTTCAGAGAAGAACGATGTGAATTACTGATCAGCCTTGCTCTTCCTACCCCTCCTCTCCAACACTTTCTAAATACCTCTTTAACCATCTCTTCCCTTTCATTCTCTCTCCTGGAACACTGCAAGATAGCTTATTATGTTTTCCCAGGTTGCCACCCACTTCCCCTCCTTTTGTTTCCTTCACCATGGATTCAGAGGAGTACTCCAAAAGCGCAGATTTCATCATACCCAGAGAGTCCTGCTCATGATCCTTCCATTGCATCTGTGCTGTGATGATGATGTGCCCTTGATTTCTCAGAAGTGGAGTGTTAAGTATCCTGCTCCATTCCTTCCACTTGAGGGACCCAGTGTTCATATTATGTGGGACTTGAAAAGCTGAAAGCCTTCCCGCTAAAATCTGAAAGAAAACAAGGATGCCCACTATCACCTCCTTTATTCAACACAGTATTGGAAGTCCTAGCCACAGCAATAAGACAAGAATCAGAAATAAAAGGACCCCAAAACAGACAAAGATGTCACCAAAAAAAGAAAACTACAGGCCAATATCACTGATGAACATACACGCAAAAATCCTCAACAAAATACTAGCAAACACAATCCAACAGCACATTAAAAGGATCATCCACCATGATCAAGTGGGGTTTATCCTGGGAATGCAAGGATTCTTCAATATATGTAAATCAATCAATGTGATAAACCATATTAACAAATTGAAGGAGAAAAACCATATGATCATCTCAACAGATGCAGAAAAAGCTTTCAACAAAATTCAACACTCATTTATGATAAAAACCCTTCAGAAAGTGGGCATAGAGGGACCTTACCTCAACACAGTAAAGGCCATATATGGCAAACCCACAGCTGACATCATTCTCAATGGTGAAAAACTGAAACCATTTCCACTAAGATCAGAGCAAGACAAGGTTGCCCACTCTCACCACCATTATTCAACATAGTTTTGGAATTTTTAGCCATAGTAATCAGAGAAGAAAAAGAAATAAAAGGAATCCAAATCGGAAAAGAAGAAGTAAAACTGTCACTGTTTGCAGATGACATGATACTATACATAGAGAATCCTAAAGATGCTACCAGAAAACTACTAGAGCTAATCAATGAATTTGGTAAAGTAGCAGGATACTACTACTTTAATGCACAGAAATCTCTTGCATTCCTATACACTGATGATGAAAAATCTGAAAGAGAAATTAAGGAAACACTCCCATTTACCACTGCAACAAAAAGAATAAAATACCTAGGAATAAACCTACCTAAGGAGACAAAAGACCTGTATGCAGAAAACTGTAAGACACTGATGAAAGAAATAAAAGATGATACAAACAGATATAAAAAGATGGAGAGATATACCATGTTCTTGGATTGGAAGAATCAACATTGTGAAAATGACTGTACTACCCAGAGCAATCTACAGATTCAATGCAATCCCTATAAAACTACCAATGGCATTTTTCACAGAACTAGAACAAAAAAATGCACAACTTGTATGGAAACACAAAAGACTCCGAATAGCCAAAGCAATCTTGAGAATGAAAAACAGAGCTGGAGGAATCAGGTTCCCTGACTTCAGACAATACTATAAAGCTACAGTAATCAAGACAGTATGGTACTAGCACAAAAACAGAAAGATAGATCAATGGAACAGGATAGAAAGCCCAGAGATAAACCCACGCACATATGGTCACCTTATCTTTAATAAAGGAGGCAAGAATATACAATGGAGAAAAGAGAGCCTCTTCAATACGTGGTGCTGGGAAAACTGGACAGCTACATGTAAAAGAATGAAATTAGAACACTCCCTAACACCATATACAAAAATAAGCTCAAAATGGATTAGAGACCTAAATGTAAGACCGGAAACTATAAAACTCTTAGAGGAAAACATAGGAAGAACACTCTATGACATAAATCACAGCAAGATCCTTTTTGACCCACCTCCTAGAGAAATGAAAATAAAAACAAAAATAAACAAATGGGACCTAAGGAAACATCAAAGCTTTTGCACAGCAAAGGAAACCATGAACAAGACCAAAAGACCACCCTCAGAATGGGAGAAAATATTTGCAAACGAAGCAACAGACAAAGGATTAATCTCCAAAATTTATAAGCAGCTCATGCAGCTCAATATCAAAAAAGCAAACAACCCAATCCAGAAATGGGCAGAAGACCTAAATAGACATTTCTCCAAAGAAGATATACAGATTGCAAACAAACACATGGAAGGATGCTTAAAATCACTATTCATTAGAGAAATGCAAATCAAAACTACAATGAGGTATCACCTCACACCAGTTAGAATGGGCATCATCAGAAAATCTAGAAACAATGAATGATGGAGACGGTGTGGAGAAAAGGGAACCCTCTTGCACTGTTGGTGGGAATGTAAATTGATACAGCCACTATGGAGAACAGTATGGAGGTTCCTTAAAAAACTAAAAATAGAATTACCATATGACCCAGCAATCTCACTACTGGGCATATACCCTGAAAAAAACATAATTCAGAAAGAGTCATGTGCCACAATGTTCATTGCAGCTCTATTTACAATAGCCAGGACATGGAATCAACCTAAGTGTTCATCGACAGATGAATGGATAAAGAAGATGTGGCACATATATACGATGGAATGTTACCCAGGCATAAAAAGAAACGAAATTGAGTTATTTGTAGTGAGGTGGATGGACCTAGAGACTGATACAGAGTGAAGTAAGTTAGAGAGAAACGAATACCGTATGCTGACACATATATACGGAATCAACAAAAAAATGTTCTGAAGAACCTAGGGGCAAGACAGGAATGAAGAGGCAGATGTAGAGAATGGACTTGAGGATAAAGGGAGGGGGAAGGGTGAGCTGTGACAGGGCGAGAGAGAGTCATGGACATATACACACTAACAAACGTAAGGTAGATAGCTAGTGGGAAGCAGCCGCATAGCACAGGGAGATCAGCTCGGTGCTTTGTGACCACCTAGAGGGGTGCGATTGGGAGGGTGGGAGGGAGGGAGACGCAAGAGGGAGGAGATATGGGGACATATGTATATGTATAGCTGATTCACTTTGTAATAAAGCAGAAACTAACACACCATTGTAAAGCAATTATACTCCAATAAAGATGTTTTAAAAAAAAGAAAGAAAGAAAAGGTATCCAAATTGGAAGGGAAGAGGTAAAATTGGCATTATTTGCAGATGATATGGTACTATATATATAGGAAATCCTAAAGACTCCACACAAAAACTACTAGAACTGATAAACAAATTCAGCAAGGTCGCAGGATACAAGATTAACGTACGTTATTATGTGGGACTCTGTGGAAAGAGCATGGGCTGTAACACAAGGAAGACCTGAGCTTCTTCCTGAGCCTGACCAAGCTCGTCCCTGTTCCATGGAAATGTCACGCTCAATAGACCGGATGCTGTTTCCCACATGGAGGATGTCCTTTCCTCTTCCCTTCCCTCTGCAAGTTCAGCCCACCATTTAAGATCAGAGTCTAGCCTGACCTCACCCAAAGAGTCCCCCTTAACTTTCTCAGGCCTTCTTTACATCTCGCTACCTGAGAAAGGGGTAGAAACTCTAAGAGTGTTCAAAGCATTGGGATACATTCATAGTGGGTCAGCCCTGTAGGGCTGTTCGGGTGTTGCAGACCCCACCTTCCTGAAGATTATGGAGTTATGATTGGGATATGGCGAAATAAATAGTCCATCACGATATCGCACACAAAGTGCTGTGTTGGGGAGGAATTGGGCTGGGGAAGCACACGGGAGGGGCGTCTCGGACACACCTGCGGGATTCAGGGAAGGCATCCCCGAGGAAGTGACATGTAAATTGAGAGAGCAGAAGGGTGTGGAGGTTAACCAGATGGAAATGGGAAGAGGTGTGGTAGGAATTGGAAAGTTCCAGAGAGAGAAAAGAACATGTAGGGGGGCCCAGTGCTTAGAGACACTATGGTGGTAGAGAGGAGCTGAAGAGAGTTCGTTGTGGCCGGAATGTGGAGGTTGGAGGCTGAGAGGACGTAGGAGGAGGCACTGAGGCTGGGTCATCAGAGCCTTGGCTGCACCTTGAGGCGCTGAGTTGGCATCCTGAGGACCACAGGTGTTAAGCAGAAGAATGACTTGATTCAATTTCCATACTTAGGGATTCCTGTTTTGTTCAGTGTGTTTCTGTGTTACCCATAGTTATCTTCCTAAATAAAGTATCATGTCTCCAAGCCTCCATCTCTTCCTCTCTAAAACAGGGTGATAAGGTCACAATTTTGCTGAGAAGACTGTAGGAGACAACGTGTAGGAAAGCATGTCATAAACCCTTAAGCAGTCTACACACGACAGGGGTCATTATTCATACTGGATGGCGGGTGTGGCCTCATGGATCCTGATGCAGTGGGAAAAGCTGTGTTCACATCCTAGCTTTCCCACTACTTAGGAAAGTTGTCTAACTTTTAGATGTGGCTATCATTATTTCCATTTCACAGAGGAGGGTAACACGTAATGCATAAGGTTCTAAAGAAGAAATGTTAATAGTGTGTAATTTTAGGACACCGAGTAGTGTTTAATGAATGTTAACCTTTACACACACATCCCACATATATGCTCCAACATACTTACCTTATATAAGGACAAATCACATACCTGCATCTTAAAAAAACAAAACAATACCTCGCATAGGACTGGGCACATAATAGCAAATTATGTCATAGCATTAAAGTAGATGATGGACTCACGATTGCCTCTCTTGCTGTGTTTGGCATTAGACCAACTAAGTCAGAGCTGCTGTCCTCAATTTCCCTCTCCTCCAACACACACACACACACACACACACACACACACACACACACACACTCACTCACTCACTCACTCACTTTCTCAGACTTCTCGATCCATTGGTCTTTGGAGTGGAGGTTCAGGTTCCTTAATATACGTAAGTTACAGATTCCTTACTAACTAAACACATAAGTTTCAGATTCCTTACTATACCTAACTGTTCAGAAAGCAAACAGATGCTCATCCTGGCCTTCGCCCCTGGTCCTGTGATAATCAGCAACGCTGGATCGGTGGTGTAGTTTCAGGCAGCAGTGAGACACTCTGAGGTTTGAGATTCAAGTGGGGTTTAAAGAAAAAGTTGGGAAGTTTGCAAAATGTCATCTAAGGTTTCCAGGGACCCAGGGAACTGCTGGTCATCTTATAGCTTCCCCCTTTATTGGTAGGGATTTTCCACCGAATTACACATAGAATTTGGCATACAGATTCTAAAATATATGGCTTTCATTTTCTGGGATGGGATAAGCCTAGGGGACAAGAGGTTAATTAAAAAAAAATAGGCTGGAGTGATTCCTCTTCCCACATCTAGATCTGGCAATAGCTCAGCATAATTAACATAATTCAGAAGCATAAATACCCTTTCCTTATAGGTGAGATACTGTAAAAAAGATGGAATTAAACTTCTTACATAACTGACAATGAAAAGGGTCACTAGAAACAATGAGCAGCTAGAAGAGTCTGTTTATAGGCTTTTCGTTTTCAAGTGAGATATTTCCTTAACTGTGGTTTGCCATGGGATTGGCCTTTATGTTGGAAATCCGGCGTTGTTTAAAAGTTGGCTCATCTGAAGAGTACCTTGTAGGTTTTCATTAATGACTTAGCCCTGTCTCTGCAAAGCCTTCAGTGTGTTAGAAGTCGGCCAGGTCCCATCTGTAGTTCGTAGGGAAGCAGTGTTGATGCCATGATAGCCTGTGAGTTTGGTGAAAGTGGAGTGCAGGTACGTTCAGATTGCAGACCCAGATCTCCTGGTATCTCTCCTCTGCTGTGATCCCCAACCTCCTGGAGGCCAGGTGATGACAGAAAGATGTCGGCCTGCCTTACCTCTTTGCCCCTCCTACTCCCTCCCGTCAACATTGACCAAATATGCACCGTGTCCGGGCAGCGAAGCTGTACTCATTCTCCCTTTGGAGAGATCATACTTCTACCCAAGTGCTTTCTTTACAGTCACGTGTAATTACTGCGATTTGATTGTGCTCTTGGCACTCAGAACTGTAGAACAGGAAGACGATTCCTGTGTGCTGCAGAGACGTTGAAAGCCCCTAATGGGAGAAGTAGGATGTACGAAGGGCCTTGGGAAATAGAAGGACAGTGGAATACAAAAGTGTTTACCAAAGAAGGAATGTAACTGGTTGGAGAACATGGACAAAAAGGTCGGCTTCGGGAGTAAACAGAAGATCGGTGAACAGTTAGACTTTATCGATCAATTGGTGAGTCATTTTTTTTCCTTCAATGAAATTCTCCACGGCTGGGAAGAAGAAGCTAAAATGGCCACATTCACACCCTACAGGGAGTCTGGCATGTCAGCTATTCCATTTTTGTGATCTATTTGAAGGGCTAGGGAAAAAAAGATGCTCATATTTATTAATTAAATTATCAGCCAAAAAAAAGCAAAAATGATCTCAATTACGCACAACCAGGGGATGGTTATGGAACTGTTACTGGATCAAAGTTATGCAGCTTTCCTAAATGACATCTGTGAAGGGTTCATAATAACATAAATTTCTCAGGAAATGGTAAATAGAAAATTTAGGAGAAAATGTTTAAATATACATATGATCAAAATTACTTAAAAGGAATATTATTTCTCTTAAATATTATTTAAAGAAAATTAATTTCTCTTAAATATTATTTAAAGAAAATTATTTAAACAAAACGCACATGCCTCCAAGCGTTATCGTCAATATTTAATAATGAAAAGAAAAAGAATGGCTAGGATTTTAACTGGTTGGGGATTCAGGTGGGAGGAAGCTGTGTGAAAGGCACCTTTGTAGGACATATAAGGAGCTATCATCTCAGGCCTCCAATAGATACAGATCCTATTTAGAATTATTTTTGATGATTCAGATTTCTTCTACCAAAGCCCGTTCAAGAAGCTCCAACTTTGCCTGGCAACCCAGCAGGCATTCACAAATAAATAGTAGGTTTAGTTTGCATTGTTAGACCAGCCCTGTGTGCCCTTCCTCAGCCATGGGCAGGGATGGGAATGGAGAACCACAAGGTGGAGAAAAGCACAGCTCACAGGATGAGTCTACCTCCTCCGAATTGCAGATCAAAAAACCAAGAGTATCCCCAGAAAAAAAAAACTCACACTTGATTTAAAACAAAAGCAAACAAAAGCCACCACAATGTTTTCTTCTCCCTTTAACTCCCAATCTTCCTAATTGGGCTGGAAAAGTAGGAGGCCTGGTTCTAAGATCGGCCCTGATCCTTGTTCTCTGTGTGACCCTGGACCAGGCTCTCCATTTGGGCCTCAGTCTTTCCATTTGTAAAATGGGTTGGCATCCACTCTGAACAGCTGGAGACAGAGCTCGAGCCAACTGAGCTAAAGAGAGAAATTTCTTAAGGATTAGCAAGAGACCACAAACATCCATGGAAGTTTGTGTTGATTCTCATCTAACAGAACAGTTTCCGAGTCAAATTGGCACAGCAGTTGGATAAAATAGAATCAGATTTTGGAGTGGGATGGACACACATGTCTACTCCTGTCTAAGAAACACAGGATATTTGATGGATCTACAAGGGCCCTTCCAGTCTTAGCACCCTTGCGTCTCTGGGGTTTGAGTTCCCACTTCTGCCCCTCTGAGCTCCACAGTTCTGAGATGGGCACTCAAATCCAGGATTGTTTTCAGCATCCACTGCGGTGTGCAGGAAAGCTGTGGAAGCTTCAGCCTTTCCTCTCAAGGCCAAGATCTTGATAAAATGTCCTTTGCATTTTAGACAAAGCGTATGGCATTTCCTCAACTCTCAAGGATGGGGGATGGGGGAGGGTGGGAGAGGAGCAATCTAGTATCTATTAATATGTGTAGAGTCCCAATGTCTTTCCTTCATTCCTGAACCTAAGACCCAGTTTTTTACTTTATTTTTTTCTTTTTTTTTTTTTTTTTTTTTTTCGGTACGCGGGCCTCTCACCGTTGTGGCCTCTCCCGTTGCGGAGCACAGACTCTGGACGCACAGGCTCAGCGGCCATGGCTCACGGGCCCAGCCGCTCCGCAGCATGTGGGATCTTCCCGGACCGGGGCACGATCCCACGTCCCCTGCATCGGCAGGTGGACTCTCAACCACTGTGCCACCAGGGAAGCCCAAGATTTTTACTTTTGAGAAAGATGATGACACTAATATTCAGTGTAATAATGCTATGTGGTGATTAAAATATTCCATATTAGGGATACAAACACTCCTAATAACGTTCGTAATATTAACTGAATCAGTAAAGTGTTTTTTAGAAGCAACTTCTCCGGGTAATGAGCAAAAAGGGAATTTACTAGAAGCATGTGGACTGGCTCATTGGATTGAAGGAAGAATGGGACAGTCAGATCTTAGCAGCTACAGAAACCAGGGCCTTTTATGGGATGAGATAGCAGGAAGTGATACACAGCTTCTTCTGAGTTACACTGTTTACATTAAATCATCTCCATCCATTTAATTCAATTTAAATTGTCAAGAGAAAGAGAGTAGACAGTACTGGCTGGGTTTTCAGACTCACTTCCCGGGAGAGGAAACAAAAGTTTCTACTTTTCTTTGACGATTTGTGTGCCCTACAAGAATATGTTTACTAACACTTTACGTACGTTATTCCTAATCCTCAACACAAACGTTTGAAGAAGTATCCCTGCATCTACTCTACAGATAAGATTCAAAGGGAATCAGAGAGGTTAAGTAACTTGCACAGGGTCACACAGTAGAGCTGATGAGATTCAACCCTGGGTCTTTCTGATTCTAGTTGACCATCCCAGGCTGCTCTCGACGCTTCTCACTCATCATAAAATGATCCCCTCGTGGTCCAAACTCTACTTGGGTAATTCACAATTTGTCTTCTAAGTAATCTAATTATCCTTCTCTTATATTTTACAAAGTTCGATATCCTGAATCAAAAGGAAGAAATTCAGGGTGACAGCAAATCTCTCTGCCTGCCTACCCATCTCCTTACCCTGCTGCTGCCCAGCATTTATTCCATTGTTCTTCTAGAAATAGCCTGGCATATATTATATATTCGTTTATTTAGTGTCTGATTCCCTACTTGAATCTATGCCCTTCAAGAGCAGGGGTTTTGTATCTTCAGTTCCTAACAGAGGCACTTGATAAATATCTCTTGACCCTGGACCAGGGTCTCTATCTGGGCCTCAGTTTTCCTATCTGTAAAATGTGTTGGCACACCCATCAGGAAGGTCAGGCACATAACATGGAGCTACAGGCTCGCTTGCTACTCACATTTCGTTTCTTGCCCTCTTTCCTCAACCTTATTCCGACAGCACAGCCTGATCGTCCTGACAATAGACCTCACTGATCAGCCCTTGAGCTCTGCATCTCCTTTACTCTTCAGACCTGAAACTCAGCACCATTGTCTCAGCAGAAGGACCTTGTCTCTTTGGGTTCATCTGGACAGCTCTTCTGGCATTCCACCCTGATGACATTGCCCAAAGCATGGAGGTGAGCGGCCCCTCCTTGTTCAACGGCGCTCCCGGACCCCACGCCTGTGTGCGTCTCCGTAGCAAAGCACACCCATTCACCTCTGATCCCCCGAGTGGAAGTCAGAAATGGTATCTCCATAATTTCTCACATCCATCCAATTCTTGCCATCTTTATTCTGCCAAATCTCCTGCCATCCTTTGGTTCCCAGGGCAACTGACTATAGTTCAGGTCCTAAGTCATATCCCACCATCCTCCTTCTTTGTCTTCCTGCATTCAGTTTCTTCCTCTCAGATCCTCAGGGAGTTGGTAGTCTACCTAGGCACAAGCAAGAACCAGAAGGATCTGGGTGTAGGGAGGCCCATGTGAATTGCTCTGTGGGCAGGAGGTCCCAGGAGCAGGGCAGCACCTTGCTCCCCCTGGAATGGGCTGTTCTCTACCCCATCTCTGGCTGCGTCCCCCCACGCTCCCCAGGGTCTAGCCACCCTGGACCACAACTGCTCCTTTTCTCCTTTGCTCTGATTGTTTTATTTCGAAGGGAAAATATGAATAAGGAACCCCTCACACCGTGAGTCCCCCCGCCTTCTGAGATCTCAGCCATATTTCAGGACCCTACGCACTGCCACTTTTTCCATAGTGCCTGCTCTCATCTCTGTGGTCAAGATCAGTCTTTCTCTGTCTCCCTCTAGGCTCCTATTACATTTTCTGCTTTCCTTAGACGACAAATAGCATCTGCTTTGTATCATGTCTGGGGTCTCTCTGCCCCACTAGACCAGCAGTTCTCGGGTGAGAGCCTTCAGTCCTTTGCCAAAGAATCCCTCAGGGGCAGGGGAGGGTTCCTGTTACAATGCATGTTCCTCAGCCTCCCTGCAGGTGTGGTTACCTGTTCTTTGCGCTGCCCAGCATTTATTCCCAATGTTTCCAGAAACAGCATCCTAATTTCCCCGTGGGACGTTTCTCCTCCCCAGTTTGCATTCAGTCTTGGCCCGGTAATCATGGAAGATGCTTTGCCATGTCTCATCGAGGGACAAGAAAGTGACACATGTCATTCTCTCTCTGGCATTCTGAATATCAGGCAACAAAAGGACAGAAAAAATTCCCTGAAGTTTCATCCATTTGTTTCTAAAATGCCCACTGCTTTTTGTCTAAATTCCATTTTAAAAGGAAAATATGGAAAGAATTTATAATATCTCATGTCAGGACAACCTCTGTTATCTCATCTAATAGAAGCACAGCTGGACATCCCAGCCTCAGAAAGGACAGCTACCAGAGTCAGGTTTTGTTGCTTCCAATCTAAGAAAGACTTACTGCAGAATTTTTGGGATGAGAACCAAGAGGTAGGCATTTGTATCAGAACTTCCCCAGTGTTTTAAAAAACATACTTTTTATTCTGATATAGTTTTAGATTTTCAGAAAAGTCTTAAAGATAGTAAGAGGTTTCCCTTATACACCACGCTACTGCCCCCCCCACTGTTAACATTTTTCTTCTCCATTAGTTCCTGCAAGTTAAAACACCCACTGCAGCGCGTGTGTCACAACTAAGAAACTGACATTGACCTTACTGTTCACTAAATTCCAGCCTTGGATTTCACCGGTTTTTCCACAAATGTCCTTGTTCTGTTCCGGGATCCAATCCAGGGCACCATATTGCATTAAGTCCTCATGGCTCTCTGGCCTCCTTATGTCTCTGACATTTTCTCAGCCCTTTCTTGTCATTCATAACTTTGGCAGTGGTGAGTTGCACTGGCTGTTGAATGTCCCCTCCTAGCGATTTGGACACCGAACCAGGCTCTGAGCATCTTGAGGACGGGGCTCACGTCTGCACCATCGCTATTATGTGCTGCGCGTTGTGTGTGCCTCGTACAGGGTGATAGCTCAGTGGATAGGTGTTGATGGAATGAACATGGCTGCCTGTCTGGCCGCCCTGCCCCGTGCTGTCCTGAATCAGGAACCAGACCTCGTGCATCCCTGCATCCCTGCGCCCCTGCCTGACCTCCGCGTGGTTTGTGATGGGACTTGGAGAAGCTCCCACTCTTCCTCTGATGGAGCTGACCGCCTTGACGTGGGTGGGGTTTGCAAGGCAGACATAATCACACCATTACAGAGGAAAACTCTGATTGCGATCATCAGACCGCGTTTTGACATCTCTCTTCCAGTTCATTCATGAAAGCCTCGCTTGCAGCCCAATCAGATAAAAAGAAAGAGAGAGAAAGGGGCAGCTGGCGCGCTCTCATCAGACCCGGAAAGACGTGCTTTTGCTTTAGGCATGTTTATAAACTTAAAAATATTTCAGATGCTTTGGCGATGCTGCTTATTCTGGTTCAGTGGGCAGGGGGAATGCGTGGTGGGGGGATGGTGCTTCATCTCGTCGAGCTGCTGTTGGATTATGGGTGCTCTTTGCTCTGCCAAAGGGGAAACGCCATGTGCTTGGTGTCGCACAGACTTAAGCTGAACTGACTCGATTCACACACTTCCTGAAAACAGCAACAACCAAAAGCATTTATTGAGTAGAGCTTAGTGGATCTTCGTAACTGAATTAAGTGTGTCCCGTATGTAAATGTCTAATGCCAATACCATTCTAAAAAGCACATAATTAATTTTAGTTCTGCTTTATTGACAAATAGTAAATGATGACAGACTAAAGGCTTGAGAGACCAGGAGAAAGCCGAGGATCAGAAAGCTCTACGTGGCAAAATTGGGTTGGAAAACTCAAATCCTGTGGTGCTCGAGGCAACACTTTTGTCAGTACTCTTGAGACCCCCGGAGGCTGCCTGTCCCCTCTCCGGGTACACATGCGCTCATCTGCATCCCATTTATTACTTTTACTATAAAATAAACAAAATCAATATCTTTGCTCTTATTTTTGCAATTAAATGCACTTCATATCCAGTATTCTAGAGAGCAGCATTCCTCAAAATTTGGTCCATGCGACCATTGCATCAAAACCCCGTGGGGAGCTTGTTAGAAATGCCTGTTCCTGGACCCCCAATCTGGACTTCCTGAATCAGAGCTCTGGGGGTGGGGCTGGAGCTTCAAAAGCCAGCCCTGCAATTGATGCAAAACTTATTAAAGCCTGAGAGCCTCCACCGTAGGGAAGGATGCAGGTGGGGGAATTGGGGGGCTTGTGTGCTTTCAGTTCTGGGAATTTCTAGCCGCTTGACCTTAAGCAAGTCAGCGCCTCCACTGTTAAATGGGTACTTTCTCACTTCACACGGTTACTGTTAGGATAGGAAGAGAAAATGCGGACCTGAGGCTGCTTTCCCTGAGGCAGGAGGCATCTCACAGTTCTAAACATACGAGAGAGAAGTCCATGCCAGGATACCGTGATACTGTGACGTTTCTCATCTCATGGCAAGAAGGCTTGGAGGTGGCTTCATACAGCCATGTGTGGTCCAGTGGGATTGGAATAAATCCTAGAGGGATTTGTGCTAAAAGGAAAAGATTGATAGGAAAACAGAAAAGCCAGATGGAATGTAATATTTCACAGCACAGCCTCTAAACCAGGATTTCTCAGCCTCAGCCCTGTTGATATTTAGGGCTGGATGATTCTTTGTTGTCGGGGGCTGTCTTGAGCCTGGTAGGATGTTTAGCAGCATCCCTGGCCTTAACCCACTAGATGAAAGCAGCATCCACCCCCCCAAATATCTCCAGACGTTGCCAAATGTCCCCTGGGGAGGTGGGGCAGGATTGGCCCTGGTTGAGAACCGCTCCCCTAGAGGGAGGTAAAACCGGTCAAATCCTGGCCCTACCGCTTACCATCTGCGTGAACTTAGAGCAATGTGTTTAATCTCCCGAAGCCTCGGTTCTCTTAGCTATAAAATGAAGGGAGGATAATACTCTTAAGTCCCTACCCCACTGGGTTGTTGTAGGGATTACATGAGAAAACGCACATCAAGAGTGTAGCAAAAATTCTTGGCTCTGTGTTGTGTCTGTGTGCGCGTGCATGCGTGTGTGAGTGCGTGTGTGTGCTTTAATAAGTCTTGGAATTTTGCCAGAGTTTAAACATTTGAAATACACACTTCTCCTTTTCCTCCTTTTTGCAGAAAGGGGTTTTCAAAAATCTGAGAATTCTTAACTTCAGGCCTGAAACCAAGGATGTTAGTACTGGGGTGGGAACACTGAAATGTCTCAGCTGAACCAGACAGATAACTGTTGACACCTGATGTTCTATTGAATACTGCCATTTGGACCCAGCTCACCCCGAAAGTTTTCTTCCTCCCGCAAGTGAAACATCCTTCATCTCTCCTCAATGGGAACATGCTGGTGGGACCCAGAGGCAGAGGGGAGACCCAGGAGATGTTTGGCTTAACTCTCCCTGGTCTGGCTGTTTGAACGCTGATCCTTCAAGAGAAGGAGAGGGTTTTAACATTTGGGACAAATTAACCAGTTTGACAAAAGCAAAACTGTTCCCTCTTTTAAGATGAAGCGCTCCCTAAGCGCCTATACTGTTTCCAGCCCAGACCAGACATTTGTCTGGTCTGAAGGGGCATTGGAACCCAACGTGTGAGCCGGTCATCAGCTGCCCTTCTCTTGCGGGCCCAGCTCTGCAGAGTTGAGTGACTAGGATCCGATAACGATCTCAGTCGAGCCTGAACTCAGCCTGAACCCAGAGCTTTCCGCCTTTCCTGCCATTCCTGCGACGACTTTGGTGTGTCCTCCTACCTCCCCATCTCCATTCATTTGAACAGTTTCTCTTCTGTTGTTTCTCCCTCCATCACCATAATCTACACTTGATAATTTCCTGGCACCAACCCGGTTTTCGTGAATGATAATCAGTAACCCAAATCCTTTCTTCCAGAATCTCTCCTCTAGCTTTGGGGAATGTCCCATCCCGCCTCCAGTTGAAATGAGCATCACAAGGAATCAAGTTGATGGATTTCTGCTTCCCTCAACCTTTAGTGGCTTCCCATCGTGGCAGGATCATCTGTGGGTCACCCACCGTCTGATTAAATACTTCCAGAGGCGTGAAGCTCATTACCTTACAAAATGATGCGTTTCCTTGTGGGACAGTGTCAACGGATGTTCTCTACTGTGGCAGCCTGATTATGTCTTTCCTAACACTGATTAGCATCTGCAGCTATTTACTGTGTTTACTTGTTCATTCGTTGACTATCTGGGACCCCTCCTCCCAGTGGCGGTCCACATGGACAGGCAACGACTCGATCCAGTGCGCGTTTGGGTCCTCTGATGCACTCCTTGTATACTAGCTGAATTAGGAGATGAATCAGTTTTGTTTTGGTTTTTTAACCTTTCTTTCTTTATTTGGCTGCACCAAGTCTTAGTTGTGGCACGAGGGATCTTCGTTGCCTCGTGTGGGATCTTTAGTTGCAGCACGTGGACGTCTTAGTTGCGGCACGCATGTGGGATCTAGTTCCCTGACCACGGATCGAACCCAGGCCCCCTGCACTGGGAGTGCGGAGTCTCAATCGCTGGACCACCAGGGAAGTCCCAGAGATAAATAAATTAATTAAATAGTTCACTGCGTGAGACAGACAGATCTCCCGGTGGGCAGAGTTTATGTCTATATTCATATTTTATCTGTAGCATTTAGCCTAGGGGTAAAGACCTAGTACACGTGATGATGTGCGGGGAAGAATATAGATTTAGGAGTCAGATAAATCTAATGTTAAAATCCCACCTTATACCACTGGCAAGGGTCTTAGGCAGTTAACATTTCTGAGCTGTGATTGCTTTAATCTGTGAAGTCAGTTTTACTATAGGATATTACATAACTCAAATATGAAGATTAAAAGACCTTTAAAAAGTACTTAGCGGTGCCTGGCACATACCGAGTGTTGGGTCAATGATTTGAATCACACTGAGAAGGCCAGGTGATTATTACCAGCATGGTCAGGAGAGACCCAGGGCCCAAGGGGAAGGGGTGTGGCCCATCCATCTGTCTCCTCTAAGCCAGACTCTGTGTCTTTCCAGAGATTAGCAGATTGAAATGACCCACTCATTTATTATTGAAAGACGATTTAGTCTACCAGGCGTCTCAGAAGTGAACCCACAGACGTGGTAACATCAGAAAGGTGGGACCCCTCTGCTTTGGCCAACTGCCCCACTTAACTCATAGTATAATTGATTTCAAATGTGCATTTAGTTTCCTTTCCCTTGTGTAGGTCCTTCCTTCAACTTGTGGCTGCCTGGATTTTTAAACTATTTACTCCCCCAAATGTGCCTGGATCCTGGATGCTGTACAAATACAGCAGACACACACGCACGCACACACACACACACACACACACACACACACACACACACATTTCAGGCATTTGTCTGTCACTGCTCTAAATTAAGAACAAATCACAGTCAGTTTAAATCTCCCAATTTAATAACCAGATCCCCTAAATGTCAGAGCGTCTAGTCTTCTGCAAAGCCTTTAACGTGCGGCTCATATTTGAAACTAAGGAAAAAAGTGATAAATGACATGAAATAAAGAGATTGGGGTGTGGTGGGAGCGTTTGGATTACTCATGAGGCCAAGAATGTGAGGACAAGTGGTCTGGACGACACGCAGGCCTTCTGGTCTCTGTGGTGCTGCCAGGGGTCTTCAGGTCCTATTAGGACAGCACGGACTTCTTCCGTGTTATGATGAGTGGTTAGCTATTGAGCAACCGGGATTTTCTTTACTAAGATGTTTCCAGAGTGGAAGGCCTTCCAATTCATAACAGGATGTCAGCTTTCCAGGACCCAAGGAAACCTCACGGATGTCTTCATTTTGCAGAACTCCATGGCAGTTCTGACCATGGCTTGTGCTGTACCAGAACTCTGCTGCTTTTTTATCATTGTTGGTGTCGTTCGCGGGAAGAGCTTTTACAGTAGTGGGTTTAGGGGAAAGGGCAAGGGACCAGGAGTCGGTCCTAATCCTAGATCTTTCATAAAATTGTGTGGGTCCTAAAATAAGTCACTTCCTGCCTCTGGACTTCTGTTTCGTCCTCCACGATCTGAGGAAAGGCTCCAATCGGTTGCTTTAAAATTGTGGTCTGTGCAGCATTTCAGTGTTTCTAGATCTTAGGGCTCTCCATCTTCCACATGTGCTCCGACCAGGACAGTCTCACTGTGGTAGGATGAATAATGGCCCCCCAAAGATATCTACCTTCAATCACTGGGCCCTAGGAATATGTTTCCTTACATGGCAAAAGGGACTCTGCAGATGTGATTGATCTTGAGACGGCGAATGATCCTGGATCGTCCAGGTGCATTCAGGGATCACAAAGCTCCTTCTTTTTTTTGATGATTCCTCCCACTTTATTTTTTTCAAAATTGTTTTGTAATACATATATGAAAATTGTGACTGAAAATACATTACAAACAATTTAAATTACATATATAGTTGACTTTTAAAATTTATCTTTTACCTTGCAACTTTGCTAAGCTCAGTTATTAGCTGTGGTTTTTGTAAATTCCTTGAATTTTCTATATAGATAATCAATTGTCTTCAAACAGGGGCAGGTTTATTTCTTTTAAAAATTTTTTAAAAAATTTAAGTACAGTTGATTTACAATGTTGTGTTGGTTTCAGGTGTACAGCAAAGTGATTCAGATATACATATGTGTGTGTGTATTCTTTTTCAGATTCTTTTCCATTATAGTTTATTACAAGATATTGAATATAGTTCTCTGTGCTATACAGTAGGACCTTGTTGTTTATCTATTTTATATGTAATAGCTTGTGTCTGCTAACCTCAAACTCCTAAGTTATCCCTCTTCCCCTTTCCCCTTTGGTAACCATAAATCTGTTTCCTATGTCTGTGAGTCTGTGTCTGTTTTGTAAATAAATTCATTTGTACCATTTTTTAGATTCCACATACAAGTGATAAGATATTTGTCTTTCTCTGTCTGACTTACTTCACTCAGTATGACAATCTCTAGGGCCATCCATGTTGCTACAAATGGCAATATTTCATTCTTTTTAATGGCTGAGTAGTATTCCATTTGTGTGTGTGTGTGTGTGTGTGTGTGTGTGTGTGTGCGCGCGCACACACGTGCGTGCCACATCTTCTTTATCCATTCATCTGTCAATGGACATTTAGACAAAGCTCCTTCTAAGAGGGAGGCTGGAGAGCCACAGTGAGAGAAGGAGATGTGGTGCAAGACGAAGAGTGAGAGATTTGAAGATGCAGTGTTGCTGGCTTTGAAGATGGAGGAAAGCTCCATGAGATAAGGAATGTAGGTGACCTCCAGACGTTGGAAAAAGACAAAGAAACAGGTTCTATCCTAGGGCCTTCCGAGAGGAATACACCCTGCTGACACCTTCAACATACGACTTCTGACCTCCAGATAATACATTTATGTTGTTTCTAGCCACTAAGTTTGTGACAGTTTGTTACAGCAGTGATAGAACATGAATACACCCACCTTTATTTGATGTACACATTGCGGTTTCATCTAAGATGTCACTAGAGGAAAGATTGCAGTGGTTAAAAATGTGTGAAAGCCACCAGGACAATTGATCCCTGAGGTTCATTTCCTTTGAAACAACTATGGACTGGCTCCTTAGTATCACAGGATAACACTGGGGACAAAGAATGTAAATGCTTGAAGTCCACATGGGGAGGAACACGCCGTCCTTCAATGGTCAACGCCATTCTGTCACATCCCTCTCCATCATCAAGCCAGCTGTGCCTCGGGGACAGCTCTTCTCCTCCCTTATAGTTCAGGACATGGGAAGAACCTTTTGTTCTTCCAGGATGCCCTCCCTGAAAGGATAATGTAGGGAACTCTTTTCCAGTCCTCTCTCAGCTGTTTCCTGAAACAGCTCCAGGAAGCAACTCCTCTTTCAGGATACCTTCTCTGATAATCTCTAGCAAGTTCCCTGGGAGACTGCAAACTCCAGGAGGGCAGGACCACTTCCGTTTTATTCACCATGGCGTGCTCAGTGGCTGTTTGGGGAAGAAGTGAATAAAGGACCAGGGGCCCTGGCGGGAATGCGGAATGGTGCAGCCACTTTGGAAGGCGGTTCGGCAGCTTCTCACGAAACTAAACTTAGCCTTACCATTAGACTCAGCACTCGTGCTTCTTAGTATTTACCCAAAGGAGTTGAAAACCTGGAAGCAACCAAGGTGTCCTTCAGAAGGTGATGGGACGAATAAATTGTGGTACATCTGGACAATGGACTACTACTCAGTGCTAAAAAGAAATGAGCCATCAAACCATGAAAAGTTTAAATGCATATTGCTAAGTGAAAGCAGCTAATCTGAAAAGGCTACATCCTGTAGGACTCCAACTATATGACATCCTGGAAAAAGACAAAATTATGGAGACAGTAAGAAGATCAGTGGTTTCCAGGGGCTACAGGGGAGGGAGGGATGAATAGGCAGAACACAGAGGCTTTTCACGACAGTGAATACACATCATTATATATTCGTCCAAACCCGAAGAAGGTACAACACCAAGGGCAAACTATAATGTAAACTCTGAACTTTGGGTGAGGATGACGTGTCTGTGTAGGTTCATCAGTTGCCACTCTGGACCACTCTGGTGCGGGATGCTGATATGAGGGAGGCTGTGCACGTGGGGCCAGGGAGTATGTGGGGACTCTCTGTACTTTCTGCTCAATTTTGCCGTGACCTAAAACCACTCTAAAAAATGAAGTCTTTTTATTTTTTTTAAAAGCAGATAAGGACCTCTAAAGGCCATGGGTCTACCTGCAATTTTCTAACCAGACCATGCTTTTTGTGCCATTGTGCCTTGTAAAAACTGTTACCCTAGGAGGGAATTCCCTTCTCTCATCCTCTCACCTCTTCTGAATGAGTCCCTCTTATTATCCAAGATTCTTCTGAAGACTTTTCTGATTCTCCCTCCTCCCCACCAGCCAGCCTTAGTTCTGTGCCCTCATTTGATCCCCAACCCGCAATCAATACTCCCTGAGCTAATCTCTGTACTGTCATTATCAATATTTATTCATGTGACATATTAACCTGTGAGTTCTTGAAGAGCTAAAAATGTCCCGTTTCTGCATTCCATAGGTCCAATATGGTTCTTCACACATGGCAGCGCTCAGTAAATGTTTGTTGATTGAATAAGCGAGGTTAAAAGACTTGAATGTGAAGATGTTTACCTTCTATCTAGGTAGCAGTTTAAATTCAGCTGACTATCTTAATGTTAAGAGATTTGTAAATAGATTCTTTCAAAGAAACTTGGGGGGAAACATGGCAGGGGAGAGATAAATTAGGAGCTTGGGATTAACATACACACACTACTATATGTAAAATAGATAACCAACAAGGACCTAGTATATAGCACTGGGGACTCTACTCAATATTCTATAATAACCTATGTGGGTAAAGAATCTGAAAAGAACGAATATATGTATATGTATAACTGAATCACTTTGCTGTACACCTGAAACTAACACAACATTGTAAATCAACTATACTCCAATTTAAAAAAACTTGGAAAATGAAGTAATAATAACTGAAAGTCAAGGGACTTCCCTCGTGGCGCAGTTGTTAAGAATCCACCTGCCAGGGCTTCCCTGGTGGCGCAGTGGTTGAGAGTCCGCCTGCCGATGCAGGGGACACGGGTTCGTGCCCCGGTCCGGGAGGATCCCACATGCCGCGGAGCGGCTGGGCCCGTGGGCCATGGCCGCTGGGCCTGCGCGTCTGGAGTCTGTGCTCCGCAACGGGAGAGGCCACGACAGTGAGAGGCCTGCGTACCGCAAAAAAAAAAAAAAAAAAAAAAAAAAAAAAAAAAAAAAAAAGAATCCACCTGCCAATGCAGGGGACGTGGGTTCGAGCGCTGATCCCGGAAGATCCCACATGCCGCGGAACAACTAAGCCCACGAGCCACAACTACTGAGCCCGCGTGCCACAACTACTGAAGCCCGCGTGCCTAGAGCCCGTGCTCTGCAACAAGAGAAGCTACTGCAATGAGAAGCCATGCACCGCAACAAAGAGTAGCCACCGCTCGCCACAACTAGAGAAAGCCCGTGCACAGCAATGAAGACCAACGTGGCCAAAAGTAAATAAATAAATAAATTTTTAAAAATAACTGAAAGTCAATAGAATCAGTCATGTTAAACGAATTCTGCCTTCCTTGTTTCAGAATATTAGAGAGCGAAAGCTGAGGTTATAATATCTCTGGTTTTCAGCAAGGTATATGATAATCACCGAGAGAAATCAGAAAAACATGGCTGGATTATAATATATTGAGCGAGAAAGTTGGTATCCAAACTGAGGTCGATGGGCCACAAGTAACTGTAGGTGTTTGATCAACAGAGAGATAATAAAAGCACTCAGTTGGACCATTGTAGAAGGGAAGAGAACATCAGATGGGATATTGGACCAGTTAAGTTTTTTAATCTTCTCTCCAGTCTTAAGAGTCTATGATTCTGCATAAATGTATATTCAATCCAGGTACCAGAATTCTCAGATAGAAAAAAAATAACTACTTGATGCTCATAACAACAGCAGTTCTTTAGTCTTTTAGGACTTTATTAGCTTAATTCCAGCCAGTTATTTTTGTTATAGCTTTCATGAATCTAATTCAAAACACATTGTAAAGCGAAACATTTGCTGGGCTTGAGAATGTAACTAATAAAAAGGCAAATACAGCAAGGTTGCCAAACACTGCAAAAGAGAAGTATATGACACCAGCTCTAATGTGAGAAATCGTAGAGCCTTATTTTTGTTCTCCTTTTTGATAGGAAACATAAGGGTTGTCTCATACTCTTGGAGAAAGGCCCTTGTGATACTTAGCGCTGACTTTACAAATTTCATTATTATCAATTGAGAAGACCCTTCACATCGTGGCAAGGAGCTGGGTATAATCCAGGCACTGCCCTTGTCTCCCGGGAGCCCCATGCAAGGTTTGCCTCTCAAATTTAGTGTCCTTTGGCAGCCAGAGAAACCTCAAATCCTGTTGAAAAACCAAAACCTCACGTCACAGTCCCCAAGGGGACGCCAAGGTCATGCAGGTGGCCACAGAAGAGCAGTCACGAGGACCAGAGTAGGTCTCGGGGTAAAGGACCTCCTCTTCCTTTTCCTTGTCTGGTGCCCACTTCCTCCGTGGCGGCTGCCCCAGTCTGTGCACATACGGGCAACCAAACCAGCACTCCTTTCTCAGGAGACCCTGGCGGATGCCCAGAAGACAGAGAACCCACCTGCCCGTTCCTTTTGCAAGCAATGAATGGTTTGCCAAGTGAGCAATGGCCCCACTAGTTTATCCTTCCAAGTGAGACCCATTAAACATACTCAAAAGTGTATCTTATTTTATCTTAAAAATTCAGTTGTGCAGATTTCAGTGCGCTTTCCATAGCTGGGGCACAATAGGTATATGTTGGATCACATTTCCTTGTTGAATTTCACCAGGTTTCCTGGAGGATGACTTTTCACTACTCCCAGTAAGAAGACAAAGCTCCTTAGTATGGCTTCTGAGTCATAGTCTCTTCAAAGCATCTTTTTTTCCTTTTTTTGCGGTACACGGGCCTCTCACTGTTGTGGCCTCTCCCGCTGCAGAGCACAGGCTCCAGACGCACAGGCTCAGCGGCCATGGCTCATGGGCCCAGCCGCTCCGCGGCATGTGGGATCTTCGCGGACCGGGGCACGAACCCGCGTCCCCTGCATCGGCAGGCGGACTCCCAACCACTGCGCCACCAGGGAAGCCCCAAACCATCTTTTAACCTCTCACACCTGCCCTGCTCCTTCCCCCTGGAATATGCTGCTTTCCCTCCTCACCTGGTCAACTCCAGCACATTCTTCAGATATCACTCAATCGTCAGTCAGTTCTTCAGGAGAGCCTCTCTCCGTTAGTCCCGTTCACATACACACACTGTGTTCTAGCATCACTGTGCACCTCTGCTTTTTAAGCACTTAGTGATGTTCTGATTTGCCGTTCACCTGGGTGGTGACTGACCAGTGGCCATCGCTTGAAGTGCACCGTAATTGACACGAGGGCTTCTGTCTTTTTGCATATTTTATCCCTAACATGTTACATAGTGTTTAGCGTATCTTGAAAGCTCAAGCAGTCTTTGTTGAATAATGAATGAGTGAATGAATGAATGAATTTGCTTTAGTCGCTGCCGTCAACTTGATGTGCACACGTCTCTGGGTTGCAGTTTTATTCTATGGCGTCGGGATAAGAATACCTATACTTCCTACCTTATAGGGTTTGTATTAGGATCATATGCAATACTGCACAACATTTGGCATTTTGTAGGAACTCAAATATTTGCTGAAATAAATGGCTATCTTTAAAACATTTGGTAACGTCTCACATTTGTGATGTACCTGACATTTTATATTTTCTCTTGACCCGGAAAAATCTCATCCTGGATCTTCCTTTTCCTTTTCCCACTATAATTTCACTGCTTGATATTTTTCTCCCAAGTTACACATTCCCATCAACAGAAGGGGATTAAAAAGAAAACAACCCAGTATATTCACATACAGTGGCTCTCCCTATCTGCGGGTTCTGTATCTGCAGGTTCAACCAACTGCAGAAGAAAAAAATATATTTTTTAATTCCAGAAAGTTCCAGAAAGCAAAACTTGAATTTCTTGCATGCCAGCAACTATTTACATAGCATTTACATTGTATTAGGTATTATAAGTAATCTAGAGATGATTTAAAGTATGCGGGAGGATGCAAATAGGCTATATGCAAACACTAAGACGTTTTATATAAGGGACTTGAGCATCTGAGGATTTCGGTATCAGCATCGGGGGTGGGATCCTGGCACCAGTCCCCCTGTGGATACTGAGGGATGACTGTAATGGAATATCGCCCCAAAATGAGAACAAATAGTTCACGCTACTCAGGGCCGTGTGGTTGAATGTAACAAACATGATGTTGAGTGAAAGAGAGGGACACAAAAGAGTATACACTGCATGATCCCCTTCATGTAAAGGATGAAACGGGCACAGTTCATCTTTGGCGTTGGAATCGGGGTAGTGGTTACCCTTGCGGGGAGAGTTATTGGACTAGGGGTGAGGATGCTTCTGACTCAGGCTGTGTTTCTTGAACTGTGTGCTGGTTACACAGGTGTCCTCAGTGTGGGGAAATCACCAACAGGTACACTTCTGAAAGGCACACTCCTCTATGTATATATTTTACATCAATGAAAAGTTCATGAATTGCTTTCCCATACATGATTTAATTTCTCAATTGACCTCAACTCTGAAACTGACAAGTATTTTTAATTGCATTTTAGAGGAGAAAATGACACCTGTAGTGTAAACACTTTCAAGAAACTCGCATCTGTCACACGTGTTATAGCTGAGAATGAAACCCAGCTGTTCTTAGCCTAGAGCTCTTTCCTTTAGACCATATTATCCTCAGCAGGTTACAAAATACAGTTTCAATGTGCATGTCTTCCAAAGGCTCATAAGGAGTAGTGGGTGCAGTGGTGGAAAACTTAGGTCATTGCTGAGGGTCTTATCTTGGACGGGGTGTGGGGGGGGGGTCTTTCTCATACACCCGGAGCCAACCACGTTGGTGGCCGCCTGCTTAGCTGGCCCCTACTTCTAGTTCAAATAGAGTCGAGGGATATTCGATTATGGAGAGCTCTCCCACGTCGGCTTGTGATGGCTATGTAGGGAGGTCCTAATGAGTCCCAAAGGTAGGGGCAATGACCTTGAGGACAGAATGTGACACAGTGGTGCAGATGTTAAGCAGCTGGAGCTCTCTCTAGCACATCCAGTCAGGTCCCAGGTCTCTCTTCTGCTTAGCACCCCCTGTGCTAATCCTTGAAATGGGAGAGGCGGAGTCCTGGCTTACACCTCATCACAGAGGATGTAAGGGAGGAGAAGAGATTTTGCAGGGTTCTTTAAAGACACAAGGGGATTGGTGGTTGACAGGAGGAGAAAAGGTTTCAGGTGTCAGTATACTACAAGAGTAGTCCAAGTTCATGGGAAAACTGGCTGCAGGATTCCATGGGTGTGGAGGCCTCATAAAGGGACGAGGAGACATATGAAACGTTTTCTTATGAAGACAGAAAATGTACAAAGCTCATGAGATTTTTTCTTAAGGTGTAGAGCTTATCAGCTATCAGCTCCTGGGCTAGAACCCAAGGTTCTTAGCTTCTAGACCAGTGCCTTCTGTTTCAGTCATCTGCTGTGTGACCTTAAGCAAGTCCATGCACCTCTCTGAGCAGGATTATGGTGCTTGATACTAAAGTTTGTGGTTGTGCCCCTGATGGAGTTCAACCATGCATCCTAGCAACCACAGCCTGTTTGTAGATAAAGAGCAGAAAAACAAGTTTGAGGTATCATAAAAATATGTTCCATTGAAGGAAAAATGAATATTCCACACTTCCCTTTGCAAAAACAATGGACACATACCTCAAAATATTTGACAGATCACATAGAAAGAGACTCCTTATTAAAGATAAATGCATAGCATTCTTTGGACTCCCTCTTTTTAGGAATTGAGATGATTTTTATTTGCCTTTGTATTGTTTGATTTTCTTACTATTTTCTCAAGTTGCATCATGTCATGGAACACAACTTGGACCTATTTTTGTGTTGGCTTTGCAAAAGAGCAATATTTTTCTTTTGAAAATTGAGGTTTCCTGAAATCTGGTTTTATTTTCCCAACATAAGCACAAAAATCCCTATTTTGACTTTGTAATCTGCCTTTTGCTTCTTCGTGGAGGTTAATATGCAGTTCCCTACGTCATTAAAAATAATGTGCTGACGCCCCTTGCAGAAGTTCACTAATCAGAGTTCATATTCCTTTCACACAAATATACCAACCTGTCAGATTTTCAACGTATTTAGAGAAGTCCAGCACTCATTCGTGGACATTCATCTTATATTTTGAGTAGGACGCCTTAGCTGTCATCCTTAAGTTTCAACATGTCTTGACGCTTATGTTTTTCCCTCTGGATGGCTTCAATCAGCATGATAGACATGAAACACTGGCTGTTGAAAGTGGGTTCTACTCCGGTGGACTACTGCTTATTTTGCCTTTGTCTCTCTCTTGCAATCTCATATTTTATTGAGTGCATAATTTCCTATCAGCTTCAGACACCAGAGTCACCAGCTAAGACAAAGTTGGGAGGCTAGCCTTTGACAGTGGGAAATTTGATTGTGCTTTAAAAACTCCAACCAACACACACCATATGCTGTCATCCAAAGGAAGACTTATGTCATGGTTTCAACTTCACGGTCTTCGATTTCAACATGACATGAATGATGTGGAAGGGAAGTCCATTCAGATGATAAGAGGAGGATAATTTGTACTGGGAAATTATTCACCATTGTGATAAATAATCCCTGGCTTGTAATAACAGAAAATCTCAACCCTTGAACTGAATTATATATAGATGTGTGCCTCATAAACAGGGTAGAAAATACATTTTTTAAACTGCTGTGTTTGCAAAATCCTTTCACATCCAAGCCATCCTCATTAATAATCATAAAGAAGCACATTTCCAAGCTCAGAATCACATTAATCTCTCCCCACGTGACCCGATCATGCACTTGAGGGAGAATTGCCTTCACGTGTGCTATGTGTTTTTTCTTGTGTTCCTGGTGGACAGCTTGGAAGTGCAGAGCAGCGTGGGGTTGGGAGCAGGAGAAACCAGTAAGATAAAAAATGAATTTCAAGAAAATTGGACTTTTTCTGATTGATCACTGAAGCAATAATGGAACGAAGAGATGAGTGGGTTTTTTCCCTTCCTACACTCAGGGAAGGTGAGAAGGGAATAATGTTTCTTTTCTAACTGATGATCTGTACCATCGTATCTGGAAAAGTTGATGGGGAGACTTAACAGGATTTTTCTTTTGAAAGCCTGTGCTTATAATTGTTATAGAGTTGGATTTTCCAAGGGAGGGAGGTTATCCAAGGGTTGGGAGACAGGAGAATGGCTATATACAAAACAGAATGTGAGGATTCCTCAAGAAGGGGGTAGGGATGGTGGTGGGGCAAGGAAGTGGTGGGGTGAAGCAGAGGAAAAATAAGATGAACAAGCAAGATTGCCTTGTATCTCTCTTCAAGGCTACCTTCTGGAGGAGGATAAACCTTGGATGGTACATGATGACTAAGTGATACCTATGAAGGTTGGATGCAAACTTTGAGAGAAGTGAGGGCTCCCTGGGGTCAAACAAATAGTCAGTGGAGAAGTCTGCAAAGAATGTCTTCTTCTGCCAGGTGCTGCCATGTTGGGCTGCCTACAGATGTCTGGTACCCAGTGATGGCATGGATGACGTAGACAAAGGGGCAATAGTAATAATGGAAACCGCCACAATGGGTCAAAATCAGGACCCCCATCCATCTTCTTAGAACTACACACACACTGCTTACCCTTCCCCCCATATCAGCTCTGCTTCTGTTTATTATTTTAAGATGCTGTATAAGACTTTGTTTGAAGAAGGGATCCTCTTAATGCAAACCAAAGTTTGAGAACCATTGATTGAGTTCAACCTCTCTGTTTATGAGAGGCAGAGAATGAGTCCTAGAAAGTTAATCCCCATAATCTCCCCATGTAGGAGAAGGGAATACAAACCTGCTAAAGCAGGCTTTCCAATCATCTCCACTAAGACACCAGATAAATGAATGAGCCAATTGGATTTTCCAGCCCTATCAAAGGCCCCAGTGACTTCAGTCCCATAGGACATCATGTGAAGCAGAAGACCCACCCAGCTGAGCCCAGTCAACCTGAAGTATCTTGAGAGAGAATAAAATAATGCCAAGAGAATAATAATAATAATGCCAAGAGGTGGGAGGAGATGCATGGGAGGGTCAGATTACATTGTCCTGACTCCTCAGAGGTTATCACAAGGGTCAAATGAGATCAAGCGTCTGAAGTCATTTAGTATATACTCAAGCTTTATTACCCCTGTCACCTGTTGCGTAAGCACATCCAATATGTATTTTTTAAAATTTTTAATGGAATATAGCTGATTTATAATGTGTTAGTTTCAGGTGTACAGCAAAGTGAATCAGTTATACATACACATATATCCACTCTTTTTTTAGATTCTTTTCCCATCTTAGGCCATTATAGAGTATTGAGCAGAGTTCCCTGTGCTACACAGTAGGTACTTATTCGTTATCTATTTTACAGATAGTAGTGTGTATATGCCAATCCCAATCTCCCAGTTTATCCCTCCCCCCTTATCCCCACAACATGTATGTATTAAGCATTTATTGACTATTGCATCATCTGTTCTAAAACCTGACACTAGAACTCCTCTTTCAGGAAAGTTATGGTGGACTGCTGTCAGGTTGACTCAGGTTGAATTCAACGAAAGAGAGAGATTACCTGGACCTTGATACCGAAAGAAGACTGTAGGGTTTCATAGAAAGAGCCCACCTATGGATCACAGGGCAAGGAGGGTATAAGGGAACCAGGGGAGGAGAGAAGGATTGGAGTCAAGCCCTGAAGAACTGGCTAGAATCTAGGATCTTAGGACTAGAAGGAAGTCTGGGGACCTCCAATTCAACTTCTGCTCCACTGGAGGAGATTCCTGGGTGTAATCGCCACAGGGACTATCTGCTTGAGTTCTCAAGGGTTCTTGCCTTATATTATCTTCCACACGTGCAACTTTATAAATATCTCCATTTCCTAGAAGGACAAAGCTCAGGAGTATTCAGTGAGCTAATGGGTCTGCCCAGGCAATATGGTGAAGCTTTGCAAGTGCATGTGGACAGTTAGGAGGTAATGCTTTGAAATCACACCATCCAGAGTTTGAACAGTGACTCTGCCGCTTCACAGTTGGGCAGTTGATATAACCCCTCTGAGCCTCAGTTTCCTGGTGTGTAAAATGGGGGCCATAACCGTACATCCCACGTAGAGTTATCATGAGAATTAAAACAGAGTTACTAGACAGTGTTTTGAAGGACTTCGAAAAGTGTCCTATGTGTTCAGGACTTGACGAATGATGTGTTTTCAGTATCAGGGGAAAGAGAGGAAAGAAACCTAGGCTGGAGGCTGAGCATACACATGGCTTTGAGGAAGGAAGTGCCGTCATGAAAAATAGAGGATTCAGGATCAGATGCAGGCTCTGGGTGTTCAGCCTTGTCTGTTGCCCACAGTGATGGACTTGGATCTCTTCATGTGTTGCTCAGGGTTTCTTAGTCTCAACATGGTTGATCATCGGGGCTGGATAATTTCTTTCTTGGTGGGGGGTTGCAGGAGCGGGGGCTGTCATGTGCATGGTAGGAGATTTAGCAGCATCACAAATGTCCTTTGAGGAACAAAACTGACCCTGGTTGAGAACCTTCAGCCTAGCCATTGCCTGGGCTCGTCCACTGCAGCGACGCCTGGGGCTCTCCTGTGGGAATCTTGGTGCAGACTTTCCCGTAGCAGCTCACAGCTGGAAAGTCCTTGAACGACTTCACCAGGGATATATAATAACTCAGCCCAAGACTGTCTTTCCCCTCCACCCCCCTTAATTCCCATGATTGTACAGTGTTTCTTTTCAGTTTTCAGCTCTGGGAATTTGTCTTTTCTCACTCGCCAAAGCCACAGCTCAGAGCAACCATCAGAAAATGATTAACACTGTCTGTCTGTGCTTTTGAACAGTCGCAAGGTAGATACGTCCCGGGTACGGTTTGAACTTCCTGGATGACCCCAGTGAAAGACAACATGGTTTATATTTTTTAACTGTGAGAATTTCATGGGGAATATTTTTCTTCATTTTGTTTTCTTTTACAGCTGTTAGGAAAACTAACTTTCTTGGTCTCCCTGCCCTGTCGTTCTTCTCTTTGTGTCATTTCAAATAATCACTTGGAATTTCAGTGAGGGGTTAGGGAGGTCTTAAAGAGGTCACCTGCTTTAGATGTGTTTGTACGGACATTTTGAGTTTGGTCTAGCTCCTGGGGGAGTGGGGTGTGCTCCTTAGGGTCTAGGTTCCTGGGTATTATTCTTGGTGGGAAGGAGAAAACTTGGGTGTGCACTTGGGGAGGAACTGGAGAGCAGTGTGTTCATTAAGCACCGAGCTAAGCATCTCGCTGCATTGTCTTACTCGACCCTCCCAGAGGTATTATGTGAAATAGGGATGACAGTAATTATACTACAGAGAAAGTGAATGAGGCTCAGGTAAGTGACCTGTATCACTGACCCTTTATCATATAGTTTGTAATCCCACCCGGGGATCCAAGCCCAAGTTCTCTTATGCTACAACCTGTATCCATTTCCGCAATCAACACGACCTCCACACTGACGGGTGCTGATGTGTTAGGGTTACACGTATCCCGCTCACATCCTTACTTGCCTTGAATATTAATGCCATTAGAGCCTTAAGTCCATGAATAGACTCCCCTGCAAAGTCTGGCTGGGAGGACAGGGCAGTGAGTTTGGCTGAACTGCAGAAAGCCTGCAGGTGACCTTGCCTCATCTTGACATACACACCGTATACTGCAGCTCCAGGATTTACTGATAGCGGGCAGCTGTGGGAAGTGCAGAAGCAGACAGAAAATCAATTGGGATAGAATCCCAATTCTGGGATTCAAATTCAGGCCTGTATGACCCTGGACAAGTTATCTCTTGGTTTTCTCTTCTTTGAAATGGGAATGATGACCACAATTCATGGGCAAGGAGAGTACCTGGGAGAAAGGAAGTGCCCCATACGTGGGTCCTTGTCTCTTTCTCTCCACCTTTTTCTTGTTATCAGGCATCAACAGAGGTTTCTCCACCCACCTCTCCATACCTGTGGCCTGGACCTCATCCCTGAAGGCCAGTGACGATGCCTCGCTCCCTCACTGCATTAGTATGAGCTGAGGTCCCACCAATTTCTGTGGATGCTTCCACGAAGCAGGGCTCTTTTCCCACCACTCACTGGTCCTCCCAAACTTCGTCACCTTCTAAGTTTGGGAGACTCTCTCTCCCCGAGCTCTCGCCTTCCCTCTGCTTCCTGTCTGAAACAGCCTCGTCCACTCTGTTGTGTGGGTTCCAAAAGTCACCATGTTGTTTTGTCTTTCTTGGGGCTTGGGGTGGGCAAGAGAGATGCTGACCACTGTTGGTTCTTTTCCCTTTTATTTATTTAGGTTTGAATGAGCAAACACCTTTTTTTGTTTGTTTTATGATGATAACTGCAGACTAGCTCTGAATGCAAACAGGAGGCGTGGTCTGATCAAGAAACATTTCCACCTTATTTCTGTTTAATACAGAAAACATTTCCACAGGGCATATTCTTTTTCCAGGCACTGTTCTAAGCACCTGACCCATTTTAAGTCATATACTCCTTGTAAAAAAGCCAAAGAGGTAGGTTCTTTTATTGTCTCCATTTTGTAGATGAGGAAACAGGCACGAGAGGGAGAAATAACTTGTCCGAGAGGCCACACAGCTAGAAGTGGTCGCCCTGGCTTGCAAGTCTGCGATCTTAAACACTGTGTTCAATCCTTGTGAAGCTAGTTCTATGAAAAGTCTTAAGCACGGTAGAAAATCCATTAACCTATTACCAGACGTAAAATATGATTTAACTGCTTATTAAAAAGGATAAAATTGCATGAAATTGAGACCGGGCTGCTATTATTC
The DNA here is from genome assembly GCF_008692025.1 of Phocoena sinus. Classification (NCBI taxonomy): domain Eukaryota; kingdom Metazoa; phylum Chordata; class Mammalia; order Artiodactyla; family Phocoenidae; genus Phocoena; species Phocoena sinus. The sequence continues at coordinate 49,030,004 of NC_045781.1, read as the reverse complement.
TATTTCTAAATAAGTATACTTCTTAATGTGTGTGAGCCAGCTCCAAGAGCTTCTACTGTGGGAGCAATTAGAATTTGCAGGCAACTGGTGAAGTTCCCTTTAGCACCACGTGTCTGGGGAAGGAAACCAAGGCAGTTCATACTGATGGCCTTACTGAGTGGTTCCCTTCTTGATGCCTTTCTTTTCACCAGGCTTGAAGTGGAAGCAGAGGACTCCTGGTCTCATCCCTCTGCACCTCCCCTGAACATACATATTCTGAAATAATCTTCCCACACCTCCTTTATTCCCCTAACTCTTTCTGCTCTACAGACCTGGCAAAAACAGATCCAGGGATTTTGTCTATTGATTTCATCAGTCAGTCATTTAACAAAACTCTCAAAATGAAACTCCCAAATAAATTTCATAAGAATTAAACAGGTAAAGATAAAAAATAAAATTATAAAACAACAACTTAATTTTTAATTGAAAAGTGATATATGCTCATTGTAAGTTGGGGGAAAAAAGCAAAGGGTCTAAAGAAGAAAATACAAATTAACTATAATCCAGCCAATCAGAAATTTTCACTGTTAACATATGGATGTCTTGTCTCCTCCACTCCCCAGGAAATGTATTCATCCATCCATCCGTCCATCTTTCTATCTATCTATCAATCAATCAGTATGTCTCCCTCTGCCGCACCCCATATGTGTATCATGTATTTATATAATTTGATTGGTATCCCATTGCATAAACTAGTTTGAAATCTGCTTTTCTTCATCCACCTTTTTACCAGTAACAGTCTTTTTAAATCTTCTGGTTATGTTTTTATTTATTTTGTTGAAAACCCCTTGAAATTTAAAAAATTTTACTTAATAAAATGCTGAAAGTATCAATAACACTTTCTCATTTCATGAAACAGTCTCTTAAAACACCCTCTTAGATGGCTACCTGAATGAATGGGCCACAGTTTTTACACTGTTACTCTGCTTGTTCCATGTCTAGCTTATTTCCAATGTTTATGCCAAAATAATAAACATTTTTCTATATATGTCTCTGTCTGAGCTTTTTCCCTTTTTTTTTTTTTTTTTTTGTCTGTGTGAATATTTTTGTTACAAAGTACAGAGAGAGATGTAAGTTTAATTTTCTTAGGATAGATTTGGGAAAATCCCTGGGGAAAGGGATATTTTTTTTGAAGGATTTTATGCACAGTATAAAATTATTTTCCAGATAATTTGTACCAATTCGCACTCCCATGAGAAGGAAATCAGAGTATCTGTTCCAGCTCTCTTTTGTCCAAAATGTTTGACTTTTAAGTTTAGTTTATTTTATAAGTAAAGAAGAAAATCTCATTTCAATTTGCATTTTCTAAAAATTCCTGGACACATATTCATGTCATTAGTCACTTTTTATTTATATTTTTAGGTGTTATTTAAAGTTTTATTTCTTATTGGCAACTTGTATATCTTGTCCACATTTTTTTAACATCTTTATTGGAGTATAATTGCTTTACAATGGTGTGTTAGTTTCTGCTTTATAACAAAGTGAATCAGTTATACATATACATATGTTCCCATATCTCTTCCCTCTTGTGTCTCCCTCCCACCCTTCCTATCCCAACCCTCTAGGTGGTCACAAACCACCGAGCTGATCTCCCTGTGCTATGTGGCTGCTTCCCACTAGCTATCTATTTTACGTTTGGTAGTGTATATATGTCCATGCCATTCTCTCACTTTGTCACAGCTTACCCTTCCCCTCTCCATATCCTCAAGTCCATGCTCTAGTAGTTCTGTGTCTTTATTCCCGTCTCACCCCTAGGTTCTTCATGACCGTTTTTTTTTTGTCCACATTTTTAATCAAATTTTTCCATTGGGTTTTGGGGCTTTTCTCATAAATTTTTATGAGCATATTTCCCAGTTTACTTACCTTTTAATTTTATTTATTAATTTTTTAAAATTAATTTTTATCACGTTTTTGGATAGAAAGTTCTGTCAGTGATCTTCCATAGTTACTTTTAAAAGGTTTATGCCTAGGCACATCTTGGTGAAATTTAGAAACAGATAATTTCTAATCTTTTTGAAAATACTGTAAATTGGATATTGAAACTTCTGTGTTGGTACTCCCATATTTCTCAGAAAATATATGTATCTCGTATTGCCTGTCTCTCTGTATTTTCAGTTTGTCTTCTTGGAGATTTCCTCAATCTTTCTGCAGACTTTTCTGGGTTCTTTTTTGTACATGTTTTATGGATAAGCTTAATAAAAATTTGCTCTTTAATTATCTTCTGTTCCGTGCGTTATCTCTATTTCCTCCGGGGTCATTTTTTTTTCTATTATCTTGTCTTCTCTAATTTTTATATTGGACACTTTTGTCAACTATCTACTGATTAGTATTTAATATTGAACTAGGGCTCTGTGCATCAAGGTGGGGTTTGTGCATAGGTGGGCTTCACATTTGGGTGATCAGAGACCTCAATAACATGCTCTTATATTGGTTTTTCCTCTTTCTCTCTCTCTCCCTGATCCCTCACTGCTTCTCCGTGGATTTCAATCTATCTCAAGTTCTTGTCTCAGGCTTTACTTTCAGGGCAACCCAAGATTCCTCAATAATTACCCTTCCATCCTCTTCTTTCTTTGTTTTTCTATGTTTTCTGCTAAATGTGTCTTCTTAACTCTACTAAGCCATCAGGCTGTTCCATCCCATGTAAATGGTGATAATGATCCTCATAGAAATCTTGCATAAGGTATTAATTGATAGAATATGTAAAGTATCTGGAAGACTATTTGACCCCTAATAGGCACATACACAGTATATGTTCTCTTCCCATCCTTTCTTTTCCCAGTTTTGATAAGAACATTTTCCTGAAAAGCCATTGTCCATAAAGGACCTACCTGCACCTGAATAGCTACGAATACACCCCTCCTCCCAAACTCAAGTAAATATGTCCTCTTGTCCCCTCCCCCATGACCACCATTTTTCCTCGTCTTCCTCTTAGTCTCGTTTGTGTGGTTGGTTTTCACTTTGACACATGGTTGGAAAGCTGAGATCTTTTTTTTCCCCAGCTCAGGTTTGTATTACATGTGAAATGTTTTGGATCTTTATTTTTCCTTTTTTCTTTAGAAGGCTGGTTATAATTAATCCTGCTGTACTTGCAACAATGGAAAAATTGATAGACGTTTTAGGAGCCGCAGAAACCCAAACACAATCTCAAGTATTTTCTCAGAACAATGTACTTGTGACAATAATGTGTTATATTTAACTTCGAGCATCAACTTCTTGGGCGTAATTTTAGCTAATTAAAAAAATACAGAAGGGTTTAGAAAAACGGGTGTGATCCTACAATCGTGTGATGGAATTTATGAACAGAATGTGCACATAACACCAAACTTGCTCTGATGCTTTTGGGAGGCACCAGAAGCAGATTCTGAGCAAGGATTTGAGTTGTTAAGCATTTCACGTTGGAGAGGAGAGTTGAGACAGGAAAGGGAAGACAGCTAGTAAAGTACTTGTTATCAATAACTCTCGTGACCGGTGGATCTTAATCTTATTGGAAACCAGTGTAGAACAAATGCCTCCATGTAGCTCTCCTGGGATGGAGGCAGCTGGAGCACTTATTCACTAACTTCCTACAGTCATTGGTTAATGGATGCTCTTGAGAGTAGCAGAAGCCAGTACTAAAGTGATAAGAGCCAGGACATAGAGTTGGAAGCCAAATGCTACAATGTTGAACACAAATTTAAATTTGAGTCAGAAGTGACCTAAATGAAATGTCATTTTAAATGGCCAATAGCTTTTGAAGGCACATTTTCAGGGAGCGGCTATGTTGCGCTCTGGTTCCCTCCTACCTTCTGTGGTCATAGCCAATGTCAAGTGCAGGTACCATGCCTAGTGTGGGGTGAGATACTTCCCAGGCACTCAAGAAATTGTGATTTATTTTTTAATTTCTTCTCTGTAAAGAAAGTTTATTTGCCATCAGGCACATGAAAAGATGTCCCACATTGCTAATTATTAGAGAAATGCAAATCAAAACTACAACGAAGTACCACCTACAGCAGTCAGAATGGCCATCGTCTAAAAGTCTACAAATACTAAATGCTGGAGAGGGTGTGGAGAAAAGGGAACCCTCCTACACTGTTGGTGGGAATGTAAGTTGGTGCAGCCAGTATGGAGAATAGTATGGAGGTTCCTTAAAAAACTGAAAATGGAGTTACCATATGATCCAGCAATCCCACTCCTGGCATATATCCAGAAAAGACAAGCAACCTAAATGTCCTTTGGCAGATGAATGGATAAAGAATATGTGGTACATATATACAATGGAATACTATTCAGCCACAAAAAAGAATGAAATAATGCCATTTACAACTACATGGCTGCACCTAGAGATTATTATACTAAGTGAGGTAAGCCAGACAGAGTAAGACAAATATCATATGATATCAAGTGTGGAATCTAAAAAAAAATACACACAAAAAAATACACATCAACTTACTTACCGTACAGAAACAGACTCACAGACACAGAAAACAAATAGAGAGTGGCATGGACTTATATATACTCCCAAATGTAAAATAGATAGCTAGTGGGAAGCAGCTGCATAGCACAGGGAAATCGGCTCAGTGCTTTGTGACCACCTAGAGGGGTGGGAGCGGGAGGGTGGGAGGGAGATGCAAGAGGGAGGGGATATGGGGATATATGTATATGTATAGCTGACTCACTTTGTCATACAGCAGAAACTAACACACCATTGTAAAGCAATCATACTCCAATAAAGATGTTAAAAACAAAACAAAACAAATGTATGGTTGCCAAATGGGAAAGAGGAAGGGGAGAGATAAATTAGGAGTATGGGATTAATAGAGACACAGCATTATATATGAAATAGATGAACAGCAAGGGTTTACTGTATACCACATGGAACTATATTCAGTATCTTGTAATAACCTATAATGGAAAAGGATCTGAACATGCACACCTGAAACTAACACAATATTGTAAATCAACTATAGTTTAATAAATAAAAGGAAAAAAAAAGTTCACTTGGCCCCGTTTGCTTTCGGAATTGGTTGAGAGAAAGCTAAAGGGGGAAAATGGAGTTCGAAACAATTGTTTTCACCTGTATTGGTTGAGCTTGTGCAGTAGTTTGCTGCTTCCCCAGAGGGTACAGAGAAGGCTTCTCGGTTGCCGGAGTTGATGAGCCCCAAACTGCTGTCTTTTCTGCCACTGTTTCCAACCGCCATGGGTAGAATCCAATGACTCTGTGGGCCTTCCTTTCTTCGTTAGTGGTTTCTGATTATTGGAATAAGACATATTTTTTTTTCTCCCTCTGAAATCGTTTCTGATCAGGTGGTCTCAGGGATACCTTCAAACACATCAAACCCAGAGAAACGTTTACCTTCATTTGCTCTTTGCTTATGTTTATTGCTGGACAGTCATCCCCCTTTTTCTCTCCATGTCACTTGGTTGATAGATCATCAAGTTTTAATTAGCCACAGATAACATCTATTACTGCTGCTGCTATTACTGTGACTGTGATTATGATGACAGTGACGGCTACCAGTATTATTGCTACTGTTAGTTACTGCTGCCGCTGTCACTGTTACTACTGGCAGTAGTGCTATCGCTACTAATACTCTGCTAGTACCAGCACCACTGCTGCTAGTTGTCCTTTAGCAGTGTTATCACAGCATCTGGCAGAGATAGTACAGCTAATACATGCTCATTGTTTGCAGGCTTAAAATGCCCATCGTCACAGCAGCATGAAACAGGCCCTGTCCTTACTCCATTTTACACGTGAGGATTTTAAGACTGAGCAAAGTTAACTAACTTGTCCAGCAAGTTAGTCAAGATCAACAGTCAGTAAGAGCCAGAATCATAATTTGATTTTAGATCCAGTTGACACCCATACTTCGCTCTTAATCGCTACCCTTCACTCCTCTTTTTGAACTCCCCCTCTTGTGTTTTCCATTCTCTGTAGAAGATCAGGCTGCACTAGTGCCAGTCAGGAGGACTGAGCTTGCTAACATGCATGTTGGTGCGACACTCCTCAACTTAATACCTATTTAATGAAGGAAAAGGGCAACGGGAACACCGCACGACTTAAAAGTATGACGAACGCACATCACTCCACGTTCTCTTGAACAAATCTGTTAACCTCTCCGAAGCCCAGGTTTCCAGATCTATCGTGCTGAAATAACAGTAACACCTAATTTCCAGAGTAGTTCTAAGGATCAAAAGGATGGTCTCTTTGTGAAAGCCTTTGAGAAATGATAAGCCTATTCAGTCATAAGCTATTATTACTATAATAAAAATTGAGGCTGTGTGATGATCAGACAAAAAATGTTAAGTAAAGCTCATCAATAGAGGAAAGTAAGCGGTAATTTTAAACAAATTATTTGGTTGTTTTCTACTTCATTTTTTGTTCTGTGACCAATTGTCACTTGAAAAATATGGAGGGAAACTGTCCTTTGGCATTTCTGATGGTCACAGGCAGTGTGAGGATGACTAAACGGGCCCAAAACAAGTGCTGCATCTTCACTTCCAACTCCTGGCTTCTCTCGTCCCTCATCTCACCCACTTCAATGCCTAAGGGATGAAGTTGTCTCCTCCAGCTCTGTCTTGCTGGCTTCTTCCTGCCCTGGGAAGGGCTTCTGACTCTTTGCTTTCCCACTCCTCCTGTGTTAAAGAATTTTCGAGCTTAAGAAAGATTAGGGAAGGATAAGGGTCAGAGCTCCTGGTGTTTCTGGCACTTTTCACAAATTAAGCATTATTTGCTGAATGAATGAATAGCTCTTGCGTTTTTACTTTAAGCAGGGACTTAATTACCTCTCCCTTCCATAATTAAACAAACTTATATTACAGATTAAGTACATATATGGTATCTCAAGAGCATAAAATATAGTCATTTATTTCAAGTTCAGATCTTGTCTTCTAATCTGTACAGAATCTATGATGAGAATGTTTCCTATACTGTCTTCAACTTGTCCTTATCCCATCCTTTAATGGACATGGCATATGACGTGGTCAGTAGAGAAACTCTTCTCCTGGAATATTCCCCATGGTCAGTAGAAGAACTCTTCTTCTGGAATGTTCCAACTTCTCTCCCTTTTCCCTCCATGGCCAGTTGGATCATTGAGCTCCTTTGTTTCTCTTCTTATAGTCCTACTCCTAGTTGGGTTGTCCATCATTCTGTCCCACTTTGGGTAAGACTGAGTTGGGGTGGGAAGTGAGGCCTATGGTCTTGTTCATCATATGCAGGATCCAATCAAATGCCAAGACTGACCTCCATTGAACAATCCTATTTTTACTTTCAGAGATAGAGGAATCATTTATTTGCTTCTGTCTCAGTTATTTGCATTCCCTTCTCCTCCACTACTCTTTGAACTTAGATTTTGTCTAATGGAAGGTGCATATTGAAGCTTGAAGAAGTTTAGTAGCTAATGCATAGTGAGTACTGGAAAATTATTTGCTGAATGAAGAAATAACAGTGTAGATAAAACTTTAGTAGTAAAGGCTTAGGACATTCAGCAGTTCCCATAAAGAGGAGGCTTTCTATCCTGTGTTTCCATCCCCTAGAAGGGTCTTTCTTTATCAGCCTATTATTTCAGTCATATTTGAGTGATTTCTTATTTTGTTGAATTCAGATCATGATTGAACAAAATGAAGAAGTGATTTAAACTTTCTTAGAATTATTCACCATATTGTTCTTTTCAGGACAGATGTAATTTCTGTTAGACTTGGATAGTGTATGGTCATGGGGCGTATTTAAAGATTCAAGCTCAGTTTCCTGATTCTCATCCAAGAAAGGTGACCTGTCACTAGGTGGAGTTTGGCCACCATCAAAATGTTGTTTATAGAGTCCAGAGATTGAACATCCCAGAGTGAATTGAGATGATGGACCAAAGTGTCTTTTATACCCAGCCCTGAGATCCCTCTCACATGATTTTCCTTTGTTGTAGGAAGATAGGCCCAGATTTTTCATCATTAAGTTTTGTTTCATATGTGTTCAAGCAGATATTTAACCACAGAACTAAATTTTTAAAAATTAAAAAAAATTTTTTAACACCTTTATTGGAGTATAATTGCTTTACAATGGTGTGTTAGTTTCTGCTTTATTACAAAGTGAATCAACTATACATATACATATATCCCCATATCCCCTTCCTCTTGCGTCTCCCTCCCTCCCACCCTCCCTATCCCACCCCTCTAGGTGGTCACAAACCACCGAGCTGATATCCCTGTGCTATGTGGCTGCTTCCCACTAGCTATCTGTTTTACATTTGGTAGTGTATATATGTCCATGCCACTCTCTCACTTTGTCCCAGCTTACCCTTCCCCCTCCCTGTGTCCTTAAGTCCATTCTCTAGTAGGTCTGCGTCTTTATTCCCGTCTTGCCTCTGGGTTCTTCATGACCAATTTTTTTTTTTCCAGATTCCATATATATGTGTTAGCATACGGTATTTGTTTTTCTCTTTCTGACTTACCTCACACTGTATGACAGACTCTAGGTCCATCCACCTCACTACAAATAATTCAGTTTCGTTTCTTTTTATGGCTGAGTAATATTCCATTGTATATATGTGCCACATCTTCTTTATCCATTCATCCGATGATGGACACTTAGGTTGTTTCCATCTCCGGGCTATTGTAAATAGAGCTGCAATGAACATTTTGGTACATGACTCTTTTTGAATTATGGTTTTCTCAGGGTATATGCCCAGTAGTGGGATTGCTGGGTCATATGGTAGTTCTATTTTCAGTTTTTTAAGGAACCTCCATACTGTTCTCCATAGTGGCTGTATCAATTTACATTCCCCCTAACAGTGCAAGAGGGTTCCCTTTTCTCCACACCCTCTCCAGCATTTATTGTTTCTAGACTTTTTGATGATGGCCATTCTGACCGGTGCGAGATGATATCTCAATGTAGTTTAGATTTGCATTTCTCTAATGATTAATGATGTTGAGCATCCTTTCATGTGTTTGTTGGCAGTCTGTATATCTTCTTCGGAGAAATGTCTGTTTAGGTCTTCCGCGCATTTTTGAATTGGGTTGTTTGTTTTGTTGATATTGAACTGCATGAGCTGCTTGTAAATTTTGGAGATTAACCTTTGTCAGTTGCTTCATTTGCAAATATTTTCTCCCATTCTGAGGGTTGTCTTTTCATCTTGTTTATGGTTTCCTTTGCTGTGCAGAAGCTTAAAAAAATTTTTTTAATTGAAGTATAGTTGATTTACAATGTTGTGCTGAATTCTGCTGTGCAGCTAAGTGACTCAGTTCTACACATATATACAAGATATTGAATATAGTTCCCTGTGCTCTACAGTAGGACCTTGTTGTTCATCCATTCTACGTATAACAGTTTGCCTCTGCTGATCCCAAACTCCCACTCCATCCCTCCCCCACTCCTCCTCCCACCTTGGCAACCACAAGTCTGTTCTCTATGTCTGTGAATCTGTTTCCGTTTTGTAGATGTGTTCATCTGTGCCATATTTTAGAGTCCACATATAAATGACATCATATGGTATTTGTCTTTCTCTTTCTGACTTCCTTCACTTAGTATGATAATCTCTAGTTGCATCCATGTTGCTGCAAATGGCATTATTTCATTCTTTTTTATGGCTGAGTAATATTCCACTGTATATATACACCACACCTTCTTTATCCATTCATCTGTCGATGGACATTTAGGTTGTTTCCATGTCTTGGCTATTGTGAATAGTGCTGCTATGAACATAGGGGTGCGTGTATCTTTTTGAATTACAGTTTTGTCTGGATATATGCTCAGAAGTGGGATTGCTGGATCATATGGTAGTTCTATTTTTAGTTTTCTGAGGAACCTCCATGCTGTTTTCCATAGCGGCTGCACCAACTAAAATTCCCACTAATGGTGTAAGAGGGTTCCCTTTTCTCCACACCCTCTCCAGCATTTGTTATTTGTAGCCTTTTTAATGATGGCCATCCTGAATGGCATGAGGTGGTACCTCATTGTAGTTTTGATTTGCATGAAATTTAAAAATTAATTTATAGGCTTCTACCTGTTTTATTTTAACCTGAAATGCAACCCACCTCTGTGTAATTAGGAAAAATCAGATAATATTAAGGAAAGCATTTTTTTTTTACTTTTCTTATTTAGATAAACAGTTTATAGTTTAGTTAAAAAATATCATCTTCTCAGCTAAGATGTAATTATGTCCTGAGATCTTCTGGTTAAAAAAACAGTTAAATCTTTTTATAGAGAAAGATAAGAAGATACATGAACACCTTTAGACTAATAATGAATGAACAAGAGATTTAACAAAATGTTTCTCGAAAGCATCAAAAGTGCTACCTTCTTCCCAAATTTTGAGATCTGGAAGGGTCCAGTTTTGAAAAGAAGTATGTGAACTTGACAACAGAGAAGAAGTGTACAAGAGTTACAAAAATATCTCTTGAAGTTTTTTTTTTTTTTTCCTATCAGAATTACTTTCGCAGCTGAAGTTTCAGGCAGTGTCCATCGTGATTTTTAGGACTAACAGACAAAACTGGTTGTGCACGTTTGCAGGTTTTCCCGCTCTATTTATGTATGTTTTATCATGTATTCCAGAGATCGCCTCTGCAGCATCTCTTTTGTTTTCCTAGCTTCTGCTTCTGGCAAACAAAATAGCAGAGTGTCTCTGGTGTACGCAGCTGCTTTGTGGTGCTTCTAATTTCACTTGCAGTATGTGCTCACCCAGCTCCTTTCCTCCTGAATTAGAGCCCTACCCCTCTGTTGGGCTGTAAATCACAGATGGACTCGTTAAAGGAACACAAAATGTAACACACGACACTTCTCTCCCTCACTTCTCGCTTCTCTAAGCTACCAATTTGTCTTATCCTTTATTAGGAGGTACCGTGACGGGAAATCATCTAAGATGCTGCCGAGGTTTGGGGGAGTAGCTGCAGGAGGCTGAAAGGCCTGGCTGCCAAGAAGGGGACCAGAGAAAAAAGTGCAATTTTATGACTTGGCTCTGCTGAGAATTTAAAGTGGGAGGACTTTCTGAAACTCCTGCATATTTCAGCAGGTAAGAATTTGGCTTCCAGTTATGACTAGGATCAAGGGATGCTTGGGGTCTCAGCAACCTTCGTGCCAAGGCATGGCGTTCTTTCTTTCTTTCTGTTTTTAAAAATTTTTATTGGAGTACAGTTGATTTACAATGCTGTGTTAGTTTCCGCTGGACAGCAAAGTGAATCAGTTATACGTATACATATACATATATCCACTCTTTTTTATTCTTTTCCCATATAGGCCACTACAGAGTCTTGAGTAGAGTTCCTTGTGCTATGCAGTAGGTCCTTATTAGTTATTATATATATAGTAGTATGTATATGTCAATCCCAATCTCCCAGTTTATCCCTCCCCCGACCCTTACCCCCGGTAATCATAAGTTTGTTTTCTACATCTGTAACTCTTTCTGTTTTGTAGATAAGTTCATTTGTACACTTTTTTTTTTACATTCCACGTATAAGTGATACCATATATTTGTCTTTGTCTGACTTATTTCACTTAGTATCATGATCTCTAGGTCCTTCCATGTTGCTGCAAATGGCATTATTTTATTATTTTTTTATGGCTGAGCAATGTTCCATTGTATATATGTACCACATCTGCTTTATGGCTTTCTTAAATGGTGGCTTTTCAGGTTCTGGTTAAATATGACCAATGGTGAGAGCTCACTCTTTCCCCAAACATCCTGAATGAGTACCATGCCGACTAGTCCTTGCTGATCGTAAATATAGTAATAACAGCAAACAACTAACATTTATTATGTGCATTTTTAATGTGTCAGACCTATCCTAAGCTTTTTGTTTGTATTAAGTTATTTGTACAGAGAAATGTACTAATGTCATTCCCAGTTTACAGACAAGGAAACTGAAGCTCACAGAGGTCAAGTTGTTTACCGAAGGTCACATAAGGTCAGATTTCTGAACGTAGTCTCTAAACTGGTTGCATGTATGACCCAAATTCCTACTCATTCTTCCAAGCGAAGCCAAACTTCTCCTTTTCATCCTTGCACATCCCTTCTGTGTGTCTGCTCTGGGGTTACAGGGATTAAGCACATATACCTCTCGTCTTACTTGTCTTCATCCTGAGAACATTTATAGGACACATCTATGCTCTGACCCCTTTACGTAGAGCATCTAGTTTAACCGATATGGCTATCCTATGAAATAGGTACTAGTACTTTCATATTGCAGGAAACTAACTTGCAATACTTTCCGTGGTCCCAGTTCTCTCAGAGATGACCAATGGCCCTTTGACTCAAGCTTGAGTTAATCTAAGGGAAGGACTATCCTTGGCACAGGAGAAAAGATCCATTCCCATCTCTTTATTTGTTAAATATTTGATTTATTTGCTGGACAGCCTATGATAAAAAAACCTTGGCTAATCATCTCAGAATTGATTAATTTTTTTCAAGCACTTTGGGTATTATTCCTTTGGCACTTAATACACAAAGATATGCTTTGCCAAGAACATATGTGGAAGATACAGGCAACACCTGATTCCTTTCTCGGCTATGGTTTGTCAGATCCTGATGTGTGAAATCGTTGTATTTCAAGGAGTACACATTAGGTTTCTAGAGGTGTCTTCGATTGGGGTGAAAAAATGAAACACCAGAATCTGTTTATTTCGCTGCTGAATTATATTCTACCAGTTCCTCTCTCTAGCAATGAGCTATCTGTACAAGTTTCAGGTCAGTGCGCAGAGGTAGTAAGTCATTTTTCCTGCTTTTCTTGGATTCCCCCAGTAGGCCAAGCGAGAGGAATTTCCCCTGAATGCATAATTTACAATCTTCTCACAGATGATGGATTTACACTTTAGTGGTGAAAATGAAGCTCTCATCCCAGCTACCAATTGTTTGGTGGCTTCACTCTTGAACAAAGACATGTATTTTAAAAACTGCTAAGCTTATATTTAACGTAGCTTTGAGTTTCAGGAATTGCGAATTGTTTATGCTTACAGTTATAATATTGGATTAACAAACTGTTAATATTTTAAATATTTTGATAACCACTACGGTGAAGAGAAATTGTTCAAACGGGAAGAGTCTATCGGAGATTCCCTTTTCATAGGACACGGTGATTAAAAAAAAATTCCTGAGAAATGTACTTTGATCTTAAAGTTTAAAAATCTAGTATAGACATCATTTTAAATGATTTTTCCCCCTTTGATGTTTCTTGTCATTAATTGACTTATGTTTATTTCTCTGTGTTCATCAGGAGAACAGCTCATGTATTCACTAGTATATCATGGATAAACACATAGTGGATACTTTATCATTCCACATTCAAACAATATTAAGAGTAAGTGCCTTCTGAAACAAAAGTGAGCTGCAAAGTGAATTTCTGTCCGTTGATGTTCATTTTCTTGTTTATTCTCTGCGTAAAGCAGGGACTCTCTCCTAGCAAAATGCTAGGAGTCCCTTCTTCCCCACCCACCGCCCAATCCTGTAGGCAGAGCGGCTCATAAGGTCAGAAGTAGCTCACCCTATGTAGTGCTAATTTATCGTGTGCCAATGGGGAGAATTAGCTATATTCCTTCCTTTTTCTTATCACCCCAAGGACAATTCTTCTACGCCAGAGTTTCTCAGCCTCAACACTGTTGACATTTGGGGCCAAATAAGTCTCTGTGGGGGGGGCCTGGTCTGTGTATCGTAGGATATTTCGTAGCACCCCTGGCCTCTACCCACTGAATGCCAGTAGCAACGTCCTCTCCAGTTGCGACAACAGAATGTCCCCAGACATTGCCAAATGTTCCTTGGGGCACAAAATCACCCTTGGTCGAGAACCACTCATCTAAGCTCTTGTTTCCTTCACCATTTTGAGTTAGTAGGGGCAGCATTAAGAACCTTCTGGATTGCTGGTAAGGTGGACTTCCGTGGTTAGGGTCTGTGTTATTTCTCTCGGGCAGTGGCTGATGAGAGAAGGCAGTGTGGTACAGTGGAAACAGTAGTGTCCTTGGAGTGGGTGCCCCCATCTTTTCCTTGCAAAGTCTCCAGCAGTTTTCCTGAGCTTTCTGAGACTAAGTTTCTTCTTATGTAACCTGGAGATAATAATCACTGCATTAATATGCCTGACTCATAATCCACTGTAAACATGAAATAAAATAATGCATATGAAAGGCCTTTGCAAACCCCAAAGGGTTGGATCAGTGGGTCCCTTGTCCGGCAATATAATGTTGGGTTCGTAGCGCAAAAGAGATAGTGACAACACATTCATCAAGTCCAACACTGTCTCTTCTATTCTGGCAGAGCCGTGTAGAAATTATTCACATGCCCCAATTACACTACAGCTTTGCTGTAGCTTCAAAACAAATGTGCACCTATGAGTGCATATAACTTGATGAATATGTAACTTGGATGACTATGTAGAAAATTGGGGAGAAAATGGTAAAGCCTGAATTTAACCATTTCTAGCAACACTTTAGAGAGCCCACACAGGGCTTTTATATGTCCAGAAGTGGAGAAGACAGGCTCGTTTTACGTCAGAATGAGCTCCCCATGTAAATTGGTGCAGCCTCTGTGGAAAACAGTATGGAGGTTCCTCAGAAAACTAAACATGGAATTACGTTATGATCCGGCAATCCCATTCCTAGGCATATATCCAGACAAAGTTATAATTCAAAAAGATCCATGCACCCCCAGTGTTCTTAGCAGCACTATTTACAACAGCCAAGACATGGAAGCAACCTAAATGTCCATCAACAGAGGAATGGATAAAGAAGATGTGGTACATATATAATACAGTGGAATATTACTCAGCCATAAAAAAGAATGAGATAATGCCATTTGCAGCAACACGATGGACCTAGAGATTATCATACTAAGTGAAGCAAGTCAGACAGAGAAAGACAAATACCATATGATACCATTTATATGTGGAGTCTAAAAAAATGATACAAATGAACTTATTTACAGAACAGAAATAGACGCACAGACATAGAAAACAAACTTATGGTTAACCAAGGGGAAAGAGTAGGAGGACGGATAAGTTAGGAGTATGGGATTAATAGATACATCCACTATATAGAAAATAAACAACAAGGATTTACCGTATAGCACATGGAACTATATTCAATATCTTGTAATAACCTATAATGAAAAAGGATCTGAAAAATAATATATATACATATATATACCTGAATCACTTTGCTATACACCTGAAACTAATACAACGTTCTATACTTCAATTTAAAAAAAGGCTTTTACTCCAAAGTTAGTCTCTACTGCTGTTTTCCTAAAATAACCGAAGGGGAAATGGCTTGGATTTTGCCATCTCCAAATTATTTAAAACTGATGGAAAACTTCTTGAGAGGGAATGGTTAACATTGTGGATCCACAGTTTAAAAAAAATTCTGGTTTCAAATCTTGTCTCCTGTTAGTACTAGGAGGATATGAATATGACAAGTCACGTAAACTCTGTAGCCATCAGTTTTCTCATTCATTAAATGGAGATAATAATGCATAATTTGGGGGGCCGTTGGGAGGATGAAAGGAGAAAGTAGCATTAAAAAAACAGGTGACTAATATAATAATAAGCTACTCCTCAGGCACCAGACTGTTGGTGTGAGAACACGATTTTGAACTCTACACAATTGTAAAGGCAAATCTGAGTGAACATTTTTTTTTAATCCCAGGCTTTCTTCATGTGAGTGAGAGAGCAGAGAACAGTCCACTCTAGTTGTTCATCACTATTAACTGCAATGGTATGAAAAAATAATCACGACCCCCCACCCTTGACTGTCCATGTCCCACGTAGCACCAAAGATTAGAAGGAGCCTCTCAGGTGGGAGGGATTTGGAAGATCTTGTGGAGGAGGCTGGCTTGGAGGGGCAGGGGGGGCACGGCCCCTGAGTCAGACACTTCCCATGCATCAGGTTCTTCGGGAAGCATTTCTGTGTGTTTTTTCTTGTTTGTTTTCTTAAATTAATTAATTAATTAATTTTTGGCTGTGCTGGGTCTTTGTTGCTACGCACGGGCTTCCTCTAGTTGCGGCGAGCGGGGGCTGCTCTTCGTTGTGGTGCGCGGGCTTCTCACTGCGGTGGCTTCTCTTGTTGCGGAGCATGGGCTCTAGGCACGTGGGCTTCAGTAGTTGTGGCACACGGGCTCAGTAGTTGTGATTTGCAGGCTCTAGAGCGCAGGCTCAGTAGTTGTGGTGCACGGGCTTATTTGCTTCAAGGCATGTGGGATCTTCCCGGACCAGGGCTCGAACCCGTGTTCCCTGCCTTGACAGGCAGATTCTTAACCACTGAGCCACCAGGGAAGCCCTTTTCTTGTTTTTGGAAACAAGTGGTTCTTGCATTTTCTTTGCAGAGCTCTTTGATGCAGAAAACATATGACGTGCAGGAAAAATTCAATGTGTCTATGCCTCACCTAGCCAATAGACCAGGACTCCCTTGAAGACACATATTTTCTGTGTGTGCGGGCACGCGCACCTAGTTGGTATAACATACAGACCCTGGCGTCAGATGGCCTGGGTTCAAATCTTGACTTCACCTCTTACCAAATCTGTGTCTTGTTTTAGTTATTTCATCTTCTCCACCCTCTGTTTCCTCATCTTTACAAAGATATAATAATAGAACCTACATTACAGCATTTTGGGTGAAGATTCAATGCATTTAGAATATGCAGAGTTTATGGCACAGAGCCCTGAATAAATGTTTGTGGTCATTATTGTTTCACGTGGCTTTGTTGTTCATCTTCCCGAAATGCCCTCCTTCCTCATAGAAACCTACCAAATTCCTGCTCGTTCTTCCAAACCGACCAGAGGTCATTTCCATCCCCCCTCTTCTCCTTTGGCTTCCAGAGCACCCCGGCTCATTCCTCTTTATGGCTCTCTGTGTTGGATTGTGAATTTGAGGGCATTAAGCCCTCAAAAACGCTCCTGGCACGAAGTAGGGAGGCAACCAGTAAAAGCGTGGAAGAGTAAGTGAGTGTGGAGGAACAGCTCAGTGAATTTTATTCAGTTGATTTCATCAAATGGGAGGAAATGGGTTGAAGCTAATGAGTGGGCAGTTACTCCAACTAATTCAGAGTTTAAGAAGTTGGCACGGAAAAGGCGTGTAATTTTTTTTACGTTCGTGTGCCTTTAAGAAAACGAGTCAGCGAAACCCAAAGCAACAAGGCTGCTAATTAACTCTGATTAGAGAATTTATTCTCAGTAGTTTGCAGAGGGATAGATAATTGTAATGTTTGTAGTGAACAAATTACTTATCTCTTTGAGGCATTCCCACTTGGCTAAGCGCTCTTTGATCATGGAGACATATACACACAGGCGATCATGTATTCGTTTTACATATGAAAGCCTTGGGTTCCTTTAATCCTTATGGGGCAGAAGGATTTATCAGTGAAAAACAGATCTGAACCCTCCTGACCTCACCTCGACACAGAAATCCTTAACTCGGGTATAACGACAGGCTGGAAAGAGCAAATGCTTTTAACTAACGTCAACACACTCTGGCACTCTTTGTAATTAATCAGGGCAGAAAATTTGCAGACAAGAGAGTAACATAGGCCTCTGCAAGTCATATTCCTGTCTAATCAGCAATAGCACACACTTTTTCTTCACTCCGCTTGGTGTTTCAAAAGGACCATCATTTGAAAATGACAACTGCTATTGTTGGGAATCAGTGGAAACTTGGTCAGCCTTTGAAGACCTAGTGTTTGTTGTTGCAGGCAAGGAATGGTAATGCACTTTGGTTTCAATTAGTTATCCCCAATAACTCCCCCCCCAGAAACCACTAAATCCAGGCCTCTTACTGTGACAAAGCCTGTCTCCATGAAATCTATGTATTATTTTATAACAAGAGAGAATAAAAGCATGAAAAAATGATGGATGAGAATATAAATAAAAAACATGAATATAAGAGTGGGAGTGGAAAAGTGAATGATTTTCTTCGAGTGGTGCTTAAAGGGGGTGACTCCACATTCCCAGCACGTGTGATTACGGTCCCCACTGGGGAGAAGTGGTCAGGCTCTTGCCAGGTTAGAGTCTGGATGTGTTCATAGTTTTATCATGAGTTGGTAAACCCATTAAAGATGACATCTTAAAAGGAGAGGTGGTTAGCATTTTTAAGTGAATTGGAACACTTGAGAACGGTTCTCATAGTTTTAATTGAGAAGTTAGTTTTAAATGGCTTCCATTACTCAGGTCAGGAAAGACCATGAGGCACGGTAGAAAGACTCAACATGAAAGAGCCCCAGATGTTGGTTTTGAGGACGTTACTTATATTTATATTTTGTACGAGCCTCAGTCTCTTAAAAAAATGAGGGCAAAAATGCCCACTCTCTAGGTTTCTTTGGGGACTAGATGATATTGTGCCCATAAAGAGAATACGGGAGGTACTTAGTGAATGATAGTGGCTGTTATGCTTTTTATAACCATGAACAGCTCACTTATATTCTAGGTAAGCGGTAGTGTCTATAAGAATAGAAAAGAATACATGGGCCGGAGATGTCAAGGAAATAGGTAGTGTGAAATCAAATGTCTTCTAAAAATTTTCTTTAGAAAGTGGTGATGGTTAAAATATTTAACAACTGGTGTGACATGGGCACCAATCAGAATGGATGAAGGTCACATCTCTGGGGAGTGGGAATCGTGGGGGCCATCTGCGCCAGGCTTCAAGCCTTTGGTTGCTGGATCACATGGAGATGTTGTTTGGGGCAGCTGGGGCAGCTAGAGGCTCTAGAGTGTGGTGAAAAGTCTTGGAGGAAATGGCTCTTTATCAAACTATTTGGTTTTCATCAGGTACAGAAGTATTTCAATACGTAAAAAACGGGTGCAGACTTATCAATGCCTGCTGGCTATCAGCCTTGTCTGTAGAGAAACTAATCATGAAAATACTGCTACCCAGGTGCCGTAAGGATCCTGTGACGTGTGCTCCGTTACGCTGAAGTACAAGCAGAACTCCACGCCGGGCTGGTCGGGGATGGGGGCAGCTTGTGAAGGGTAGGGACCTTCCCAACTTCTGCTTATAATGAGGCCATCCTGGGACTCAGATCTGACTGTGCTGTGTTTTGCTTTACTGTCAAGTAATCAATCAGAGCTCTGCTGGGCTCTGATTCCCTCATCCGTATGGGGCCCTTCCCAATCCAGAAGCTCATACGGTTCTGTCTTGTGGCAGCGCCACCTTCAGGAATCACAGTCTATCACGCACAGGCACAGGCATTACTGGTATCCGCTGAAGGACACTGAACACAGCCCAAATACACAGCCCGCAGTTACACTTACTGATCCTGTTTCCTCTTCCAGTCACTCTCCTTTGTACGCTTCAGCATCCTTCTCTCAACTCCCCTCGTTGGGGGTCTATGCGTGTGTGTACGTGAAGGCAGGCGTGCACTGGAGGGAAAGAATTCTTTTCTATCCCAAATATGCTCAGCACTTGTTTCTTTCTAGCTCTTTCCTTTCAGCACTTTATCGTTTAACTCAAATTAACCTCTGATGAGCAAGAAAAAGGGGAAGAGGATATTAGGCTGATAATCAAAATATTTTCTTTGGCTAGTGGGTTGAAAAAGGGAGACTGGGCGTGTAACATGGTGCACCCACTTTTGAGGACTGTGTGACAGTTTCTTGAAAAGGTAAACATTCACATACCCTACGACCCAACAATGCTACTCCTAGGTATTCACCCAAGAGAAACACAGGCATAGGTTCACACAAACACTTGTATATAAATGTTCATAGAAGCTTTACTAGTAATAGCCCCCAAAATGGAATTAACTCATCAACAGATGAACGGATAAACGACACGTGGAATATCCATGTAACGGAATACTATTCAGAAAGAAAAAAGGGATGAAATCCTGAGACGTGCTACAACATGAGAGGAGCTCAACAGTAGTATGTTAAGTGAAAGAGGTCTGATGAGAATGGCTACCTACTGTATAATTTCATTTAGGTGACGTGTCCAGAACAAGTGAATTTATATAGTGAGAAATCAGGTTAGTGATTGCCAGAACCTGGGGTCAAGAGAGTTAACTGTAAATGGAGAAGGAGGGAGGATGCTGGGTGATGAAAGTGTTGCCTATCACGATGATGGTGATGCTTACCTAGTTGAATAACCTAACCAGAGTCAGCATTTTACGGCATGTAAGTTGTAGCTCGTAAAGTTGATCTAAAATATTTGAATAAATAGTGAGTAATGAGCCCAAAGTTTAATACTACAGGTTGTTAAGTGAAGCCATGTATACGTTACCCAGAAAGTACCTGGAAAGTAGTAGGCTCTCAACCTGTCTTTCCTTCCCTTCCTGTTCCTGCCTGCGTTCCCAGCCCGTCTCCCTTTCTCTGTTCCTCCCTCTTTCCCTTTCCTCCTCCATTCATTCCATATTATTTTCTGCTTGACAGTTCACCAGTGCTAACCTTTGCTAAGGTGTGAATGGCCAATAGGATGTAAATGTGTGGCTGCTCTCCAGGGTCTCTTAGGGAGGAACTCCTGAGTTGGTCTCTCCATGGCCATTGTGAGGGATTGGTCCCTGGGGATAGAATTTTCTTTCTACATAGTAGACTTTGAAAGAGGGCTGTTATTAATTAGCCCAGTGTATTCTTGGCTGGGGAAATGTAACCATTTATTTAGTAGAAAAACAAAGATAAATCTCCAGATAGGCACTCTGCATTAATCAGACAAGTGGAATTTCAGGCTTTCTTTCTCATGTTGGCTCTTCGTTGCTGTAGGAGAGGGTAGCATTTGGGGAAAGAGCATCACCTCTTAAGTCAAGCAGATCTCCGTTTGAGTCATAACGCTGCTTGTTAGCTAAGTGACAGGGCGCTCTTAGCTTTAATTTCTTACTACGAGTTGACATTTGGAAACCAGGCATGAAAGAGCGATATGAGCTAGGCTAAAAGAAGTTCACCGTGAAATGAAGAGAAGTTTCTGTCTCCTGGGTGAAACTGGAAACTCATGACTGGGGCGCTAACTAGTCAGGGGACATACGGTTATACTAAAGGAATAGTATCTGAATCTGTTTGTATTTTTATTTCCTATTATATTCTTTAGTAAGTATGGTAATACAGACAACAACCAAAAGTGAATTATAGCTAGGTTAGGTAACTATCTGGTTAGTTGCTGTGGGCTAGAACTAAAGATCCAGAAAGTATGTTAAAAATTCTCAAACCCCACAGTCATAAAGCACTACTTTGTTCTTCCAAGTGTGTCTTTACATATATTATTCTCATGATCACAAAGGCTCAGTGAGGAAGGGGTCTAAGGATACCACTCCTCTGTGTTTTAAAGGCAAAGGAACAGGAGCCTTGGTATGTTAAGTGGTTACTCAAGATTCATAGCTGGTTCGTAGAAAAGACTGGCCCAGTTTCCTCATCTTCATTGTGTGCTTTGTCGTTGAGTGACGCTGGCTGTCCCCCCAACAATGCTGTTTTCAGTGTCATCCCTTGTTGTAGTCTTTGCCGTCGTCACCTGTGGCCCTTTGGGTAGCGTTGGACGTTACAGTTCCGAGTTGTGCGTTACACATCAGGTCATCTTTGCTTTCAGATGCAGAAACATCTTCATAGGGGTCACACACCAGATCTTCATGGAGGCAGCCTGGTTCAGTGAAAAAAAGTACATGGGGCTTGGGGATAGAGAGACCTGGGTTGACCTCTCTATCCTGATGTTCTCTATTTGTATAATTTTATGCAAGTTTCTTATCGCCACTGAGGCTTCGTTTCCGCATCCTTCAACCAAATTCCCCTGAGGAATGAAATCACATATGCACAATTCCTGGCCTGGAATAATCACCAACAAATGATGACTCACCTTTTCTTCCTCCCTTCCTACGCATTCCTAGCTGGGCTTCACCCTACAAGAAAAGTAATCACCAAGAGAAGGAGGAATGGGGCCAACAGGGAACCGACAGGAACCTGCTTCTGCCTTCTCCTTGGGCTCTTTGAGAGATCTTTGCAGTTTACTGTGGTTAATTTTCTGCCAGTGTTGATAATTTTGAGGAGTTTTTTAAACCCGAGAATAGCTTTCTAATTCTCAAAGGAGAGGCTGAGGTGGAAAATGAGACAACTAGTTTATTTTCAGTTCTCCATCGAAACAGAGGCCTCTGTTCCTTCTTGCTTTGTCTGAGGAAAGGTTTTGCTCTTCTGTTCACATAAAGATCAGAATTTAACCATTGATTTCTCTCCAGGGAAGACGTAGCAGAATTTCTAGAGGGTCTGGCTTGTGAGCATTCATTGTCTCAGGAGCTGGAGGGAGCTTTGGAGGTTATATGGCACGATCCTTTTACTTTACAGATGAAGAAACTGCACTTTGAGAAGGGGAAATGTCTTGTCCAAGTTCATCCAGGGAGAAACTCGTGTAACCTTTTGGTTCCCTTGAAACTTCTCCTGTAGACTTACTTACTCATTATGATGCAATATTGGGAATAAAAATCCCAGAGGTGACTCTTTACATCATTCAATAAGCCTTTTTAGCAACTTTATCAAAATGGAACTTATCCCTAAAAAAACTATTTAGAATAAGTTTAGAGGCAGGAATTTTACTTCCTTCAAAGAGTGCTTCCTATACACAGTTAATTTCCTTAACAAACCTTTTCTTTCTACGGGAAGGTCCGTGGATGCACTTCCAGAGGACTACAAACCCCTGAAATTAACTACACAACTTTCTGTGTGTTTCCTGCCAAGAAGGTCAGGTAGATTCTACAGCCCCCAGATTCAGCCAAACATAACCTTTCTTCAAAGTCTGTACTACAGGGTAACAAAGGAATAATCTCTTGAGTATCTTTGGTTTTTAATTAGAGAGACTTCTAGATGTTTTTTATTAGATAAGCTTAAAATTGTGTGTGGTCATCAGTGGAAACTGGGAAACATGCAGTGGAAACTCCAATAACTCATCTCCTCTCCTGAAGTTTGGTTGGGCAGCAGAGAAGAATCTAGTAGAACCTTCTGACCTTCCCCCTCCCCCGCTCACTTTCATCCGGGCACCTTGTCCCTAACGGTCAGCAACATATCACTTCCAAGCCCGGCTACATGACATTACTTCCCCTCTTACTCAGCATTCTCTTTCCTTCCTTCTTTAGGAAGTTTTTCAACGGTAATTTTATATCACAAGTGATTTACTTACATGATGACTTAAAAAATCTTACACTTGAATGATATGTGACTCCAGTGTGTGTGTGTGTGTGTGTGTGTGTGTGTGTGTGTGTGTGTTCGTCTTATGGACCTCTCTGGTGTTCAGACTTGTTCCTGTCTCCTTCCCCAGGAAAATCTTTCTCCAACTTGCCCTGCGCTTTTCAACATGAGAACCAAGGCAACATGATATACTTTGGGAATAGTTAATCCACAGATACTTTGGATACCTCATATTTCTATCAGTGGTGATTGGACCTGTGAAAATTAAAGATGGGCCAGACATTTTTTTAGGCTGCCATAGGGATTACGATTCACTTCCTGGCTCCCATCGTTTGCCAGACACCCACTATATTCAACATGCTGGGAATACGAGAAAAAACTCCACAAGATGTGCCTTTAACCCAGCGACCACGTTCTATGTATACGCGTTGCAAAACAGCCAATTTGGATAGTTTAGGTTTCTCAAGTCTGAAAAGTAATTGACATTTCTTATTTGAAGGTTTTAAAGTGTGAGGAACAGGGCGGCCTGTCTGCTGGTTCTGATGAAAAACCCTTATAAGCTGGAGGTACCGACGAGGAACCTTCCTCCTCAGGAAGCCTTGGCCTCTGAGTGTCTGCCAAGATCCGCAGAGATCGGGTCTCATAAACCCTTGCTGCGTCATCCCCGCAGTGTCACCCCAGCTCCCCAAACAGGCACGCCCATTTTCCTTCCCCAGCATCCGCCTGCCGGGAGCACTGCCTCTCTTTGCTGAGCTAGGCATCTGTTTTCACACAGGCTTCTGGGAAGACGCTGGTGCTGTGTGACTTGTCACAGGTCCTGTATAAAGTCCAGCAGTCATGTTCATCTTTCTTCATTAGGTCTTTTGGCCAAAAGGCCTGGTAACCATGGATCACCTTTACCAGGAGAGCATTTCTATTAGCCAAAGTGTGGAAAGTCAACTTCATAGCAGCAGCCTTCACAAAGAAATGGAGCTCTTTATAACCCGTTAAGCCACTGGAGAGAGATTTTAGGGGGTCGATGTGAGAAGTAGGATGTAGGAGGAAGTTGAAACATGCAAGAAGCTCCCTGACCCAGAACAAGAGCTCTAAACACCCCAGCCAGACACATCCCTTCATTGTCTGGCCCCTGCCTACCTCCCATCTCACCCCTGCCTTCTCCCCTCGTTACTCTCCAAAGTTCATCCATTCTTAACTACAGTTATCCCTGGGGGACTCATTCCAGGACCACCCAACTCCATGAATACCAAAATCCACAGATGCTTAAGTCCCTTGTATAAAATGGCATAATATGTTCGTATAACCTACACACATCCTTCTGTATATTATAAATCATCTCTAGGTGACTTGTGATACCTAATAAATGTAAATGCTATGTAAATAGTTGTAAATACAATGTAAGTAGTTGATGACACATGGCAAATTCAGGGTTTGCTTTTTTGGAACGTTCTGGAATTTTTTCCCAAATCTTCTTGGTCCGCAGTTGGTTGAATCTGCAGATGTGGAACTATAGATTGGAGGGCCAAATGTATGCCCATCACGTGTGCTTCCAGTGCTAGGACTTTTTGCACGTGTGCTCTCAGTGCTAGGACTTTGCACGTGTGCTCTCAGTGCTAGGACTTTGCACGTGTGCTCTCAGTGCTAGGACTTTGCACACGTGCTCTCAGTGCTAGGACTTTGCACGTGTGTTAGCTTTATCTGGGCTGTTTCTCTCCTAACTCGTGATTTTCTGTGTATGTTTTCTGTTAGCAGGCCTTCTAGAACCTTTCAGATGAGATAAATATGCCTCCTCTGTGCTCTCATAACCCTTTGTTCTTCCCCTTATGTAAAATGTATTCATCCCACCTAAGGTAGTTGCTTATTTTCCCTTGTAAACTCAGCGGAAGAGCCTGTTCTCAGTACAGAATTCAGGACGTGCCTCTTGGATATGTATGGAAGTATGATAAGATACTAGCAAATATCTTGGGATGTAGAGTCAGAATTTGAACCCTTTTTTCTAGCTGTGTGATCTTGGGTAGGTTACTTAAAGAAGTGTCTAAAACTGCTTCCTTGTTTTTAAAATGGTGATGGCAACCACGATCCTTGTAGGAGTGTGGTAAAGATTAAAAGGAAACTTTAGGACACGATGGATATGTTAATGGCGTAGACCGTGGTGATGGTTTCACGGGTATATATTTATCTCCAAACTCATCAAGTTGTACGCATTAAATATGTACAGCTTTTTGTATGTCAATCATTCCTCCATAAAGTGGTTTTTAAAAGATTAAAAGGAGATAATGGATATAATATAATTGATAGATATTATTCGGAAATATTCAAGGTCAATTTGTATGGAATGGGCAGCAGCGATTTTAAAGCGTGTACCTCACCTTCTACAGGGATAAAGGAAACAAGACCCTCAGATGTGGGCATGATGAAAGCTCAACATAAGTCTTAAAAAATAAGTTCTTATTTTTCTAAGTATGTACTGAGCATCTTCTGAGGACCCACATACAATGTGCTTTGCATGCATTATCTTGGCACAATTACCTTGCAAGACAGGAGTTAATATCTCCATTCCATACATGAGAAAGAGTTTCAAGGAGAGTGTGTAACTTTCCCAAAGCCGTGAAAATTGTAGACTAAGAGTTTGGACCCACGTTCATCTAGTTTACTGTTTCACAACTGGGTGATATTCACCAGCCCCCTCTCGAGGGACCTGTGGCAATATGTGCAGGCATTTTTCATTATCACAAACTGGGGGAGGAGGTGCTTCTAGTATGTGGGTGAAGGCCAGGGATGCTGCTAAACATCCTGCAACGCGTGTGACAGCCGCCCTCCCACAAAGAACTATCCAGCCTCTAAAGAAGACGTGGCACGTATACACCATGGAACATTGCTCAGCCATAAGAAGAAACGACGTTGAGTTATCTGTAGTGAGGTGGATGGACCTAGGGTCTGTCATACAGAGTGAAGTAAGTCAGAAAGAGAAAGACAAATACCGTATGCTAACACATACACATGCCATCTAAAAAAAAAAAAAAAAAAAAGGTTCTGAAGAACCTAAGGGCAGGACAGGAATAAAGATGCAGACGTAGAGAATGGAATTGAGGACACGGGGAGGGGGAAGGGGAAGCTGGGACGAAGTGAGAGAGTGGCATGGATATATATACACTACCAAATGTAAAACAGATAGCTAGTGGGAAGCAGCCGCATAGCACAGGGAGATCAGCTCGGTTCTTTGTGACCACCTAGAGGTGTGGGATAGGGAGGGAGGGAGACGCAAGAGGGAGGAGATATGGGGATATGTGTATAGTTCATTCACTTTGTAATAAAGCAGAAAGTAACACACCATTGTAAAGCAACTATACTCCAATAAAGATGGTAAAAAAAGAAAAAACAGAATTATCCAGCCCCAAGTTTCAATGGTGCTGAGGTTGAGAAACTCTGGTCTGGTTTCACCACATTAAGGTTTTCCTTCTTTCACCCCAGAGATAAAACGTCATTTCATTAGTATGGTTTTGATCGTATGGTGTCATATAAGAGGGCAACGCCATTTCAGAAAGTTCCTTGTGCCAATAAACTGAAATAACTCTGTGTCCTATATAAAGGGATGGGATAAAAATGGCCATGTAGACATTTCCACACTGAACAACCCAGTTAGAACTTTGGCCTGCTTATGGTTGAAAAACTCCACACCCAGGAATCTTGGATATGGGAGGGATGTGGAGTGTCGGAAGCAGAAGGAATGCAGACAGAGGTTAGTTCCACCCCCTGCTCTACTTAGTGGCTCATTGTCCTTGGGACGTTTCACAGGATTCGTTTTCTACATCTGCAAAGTGGGGATATTAATTCCTGACTCACAGAGTTGATGGGAGGACGATGGGACTTAACGTAGTAGAGTGTTCAGCAAAGAATACGGCAGGCATGTCGTAGGTGTTCCGTGGTACCCCCAAATGAATATCCTCTCTGAATATGGTTCTTTGCCCATCCTCTGCATGTAAGTGGCAGAAACTCACTTCATACCCAATGTTGACTTTGAAGACTGCGCTTTTCTACCTCTCCTTGCAACCTTCCCAGCCCTCAGCTTTGCCTGATAGGAGTTGATGAGGTACCAAAACCCCCCAAGAGAATGGTGACAGATGATGCCTCACTTGGGTAATATTCTCTCACATTCTTTTTCCCACTTACCCCTCATACCCTCTTTTCACCAGCTGCTGAGT
Organism: Phocoena sinus; assembly: GCF_008692025.1. Taxonomy (NCBI): domain Eukaryota; kingdom Metazoa; phylum Chordata; class Mammalia; order Artiodactyla; family Phocoenidae; genus Phocoena; species Phocoena sinus. The sequence continues at coordinate 49,002,747 of NC_045781.1, read as the reverse complement.
AGAAACTTCTCTGGTCACAGTGGGTGGGCAGAGCGGGGCACCTTTAGTGAGAAAGGATGCTCAGGACATTTGGTCTCTCTGGTCATCTTCACACTGCACCTAGTGGATCTCCTCATTTGTCTTCACATATTGGGTATTCAACTGAGCAAAATGCCACTTGACCTACACCTGCAACATGACAGAAACTTGGGTAAGCACTGTATAGGCCTTATCCTATCTTATCATGGCGCCCAACAAGATATTCAACAAATGTTTGTTAAATGAATAATTTATACAATAATCTCATGAAGTCAGAACCACACATCCACATGATACAGCATCTCAGAGAGGCTAAGTAACATGCTTAGGGTCACAGAGGAGCTATGGGGAAGGGCCAGCTGTAGGACCCCAGTTGTCTGACTCCAAAGCCCACATTCTTCAATAGGACAAAGTATCAACGCTTAAGGTGTAAGCAATGGCACGCTCTAAGCAGTGCCTATTGGTGGTTGGAGTCATCCCAGTGCTGGCTGTAAGTACATCCCACTTTCTCTGACTTACGAAACCATCTCCTTCATACGTTCACTTATTTAATAGGTATTAATTGAATTTCTGCTACATCCCAGGTACTGTAAGAAAAGCACAGTAAAACCTCTGCCCACATATAGTTTACACACCAGTGAGGTAGGAGGTGATGGTCCTTAAAGACAGAAACAAATTATAATAAAGAAATGTTGACCAAAGAGACAAATAAGCTACCCAGGTAGAGAATGAAGGAGGTATGCAGGAAAGCTTCACAGAGTAGGTGGTATTTAAACAGAGACTCTAAAGAAAAAGGGGCCAGACACACACAGAGGAAAATGCCCTGTGAAGACACAGACACACAAAGAGAAGAGAACCATGTATGATGGATCAGATACTGGAGATATGTAGCTGCAAGCCAAGGAGTGCTGAGGACTGCCAGCCACCACCCGAAGCTAAAAGAGAGAGCATCGTTCTGCCAGCACCTTAATTTTGGACTTCTGGCTCCGGAGCTGTGAGAGAAGACATTTCTGTTGCTTTAACACTGAGTTGGTTGTAGTTTGCTAGGTGTTAGGGCAACCCTCAGTAACTCATTATTTGCAGTGATTCTCACGAGTGATCGCGATCTATGAAAGCCAAGGACTCCTACTGGTGAATTGACCATCTCTGAGCTGGGAGGGGGCTTCTCCTGAATCCCTGAGCCGGTGACAGGCACAAGAGGGATCCCATATTCTTCTCCATTGTGTTTATACACATTCCACTCTTCCAGAAGGACTCCAGAGTGCTTCTTCCCCAAAGGTGACTTTGCCAGACGTCTTGAAGGTTGGCCATCCCTCTGTCCTAGCAGGCACGTAAGCAGCGAGCAGGCCTGTCTTTGCAGCCTGGCCTCAGTGCTGACTATAGCGTGAGCTGAGGGGCTGGGTTATATCTCTCGGCCCAGCAAAAGGCATTCTCAGTGCCTTTATTGGCCTCACATCTTCTTTCCCTCCAAGAGGGTCAGAAGAGGGGGAAAATTGGGGTTCTGCGGACTGCATCCTCTCTGTGGGGTGGTTTGGATTACCCTAACGTGGACCTCAGATAATTAAGGAAAAAAAGTTTCACTTGCCCCAGAGTGCGTCTTTCCTTGCACAAGTGTTCCTCGTTAACTTAAGTTTTTTTTTTCCCATCCTGAATGGCAACTGCTCCTTCTTATTAGCGCATAGTTGCTCATCTAAAGAATTGTTGTAAAGAATTGAAAGGGAATATGTTTCAAGAAGAGTGATGAATTCACTGCTGGCAGGAAAAGAGAATCTTCTGGGATGCTAATTGCAGGCATGGATTCAGACAGACTTGGGCACTAGCTGTGTGATCTTGAATGAGTTACTTACCTTTCTGAGAGCAATAATTCCTAATTCACAGAGTTCTTTTGAAGATTCAGTGAAAGTGCATAAGGCTCTCAGAGGTGTCTGCCATTCTCAAGCATTTGGTCAAGTACCCCATTATAGATATATGGCAGCCTAGGGAATCGTGGTGTTCGCTCAGGAACTGGGACCTGGTGGGAATGGCTTATTAGCATTGGAGATATTTCCCAGGTTGCACTGCCCAAGGATGCACGAGGTACCAGAATGCCTACTGGTGTGCCACGTGGGAGCATCTGAACTCTGTCTGGGTGCCATGAGACAAGTAGGATTCGTCTGGGTTTCTCTGTCCATTCCCTGCTGCTCTATGAAGCCTCCAGTGCTGTGGAGTCTGAGATATTACTCTACTTGCCAGCTAACAAGTTAGTCTGTCCAGATTTCATGGATGTTGGCAGAAAACGTGATACTCCTGGGTCAGCGACAAAGGACTTTGTGATTCCTGGCATAGCAACCAGCATGAGCTTCGTGTTTGTGTCATCTCCCCCTGCCCTGGTGCTCACGGGGCAATGCAAAGGGGGCCACGTGACACATACACAAGTTGTAGGGTATGTCACAGAAGAGGAAGCGGATTTTTCCTGCTAGATAGTAAGCAGGCTGCCCGTTGCTCCCAAGGGAGATATTATCTCTATCTTCCAAATCTGTGTGCTGGGTATCCTTTAGAAGATGGTACATAACAAAGTCAGTCAGTGCCCCTGCTGACAAGAGGTGCAAGGATGTGTAAGACTCAGGGAAAATCATCTCCCAATGGCACTGCCTATTCCTGTTCTGTGTTAAAATGATAAAGCACTAGTAATCATTTAGAAACTGTCCCCATGCCACTCTGGTCTCCTCCCTTTTTCTCAGCCCCCTTCCTGCTTTTAATTCAGAGACAAGAGTGTAATGGAAAAAACACACTCCTTGGAACTTAGTGCAGCTGGGGTTACTGGTATTCACACTTTGATCTGCTTCTCTTTCATTATGGAAACTTGGGCAAGTGACTTCTTATCCCCAAGCCTCAATCTTTTCATCTGTGAAATGGGGATAAGAATGCCTACCTCACAGGGTGTAGATGTCTGGCGCCTAATAGGTCCTTAAAGAATACTGCCACTATTTATCACCTACACTGGCATGGAATTGCATTCTTGCCATGGGTCAGTCAAGAGAGGAATAGACATTTTCTTGTGAGTGCCCCTGTCTCCACAAAGAGGACTACAGAGTGGAGGCTGGTCTGAGGCTGTGTGAGATATTTTGAACAGAGTTGCACAAACAGAAGCTGGCTTTCCCCATGCTTCCCTTTGGGCTCCCTAAGGAAGAAAGCTCACATGTCATCTTGGTGAGAGGTTCATAGCTGGCCAACCTCTCCTCATCCTGAGGTAGAGCAGTTTCTTGGATTTTATGTGGCGCTTATATCCTCTGACCTGTGTATTCCTTTCCCTTTTCCACTTTGCCTCTATTAAGCTAATGCAAAACACCCTCCATCCTCCCACCCTGCTCCTCCCTGGCTTACTTTCTCATCATCTACGCCTCCCCGGGGTCTGCCCCTCAGATTTCCCCCCTTCACTGCCACCTTTACTGTGCGGACAAGTTATAACTCATTGTCAGCACCTCTCCCACCTTCCTTCCCAGAGATGCTTTGTCTTTCTTCACTCCAAATGGGCCTTGGCCAGCCTTTGGAGGGCCGGACAGGATGGGAGGGAGGGAATCAGACATACTCCTCCATGCCTGGCTCTCAGAAAGTAGGTAGCTGAATTCCTCCGCTGGCCTCATTTCTGTTTTGCCAATTTCTGTTGGTTTTGATTTCTCAGGCAGGGCAGACAGAGTAAATCCTCTGCTCCTTGAGGGGTCCAGAGTCAGGAAGAGTTAGAGGGCTGCTGATGACCGGGGCTCTGATTCTACCCACGTCTTTAGGAGGAGTGGACCCGTCCCATGAGTAGCACATCTGTTTCCTCAGAATCCGTATTACCATCTGGCTGGTGACTGCACAAGGAGAGAATGCCACAGCTTCTCATACTGAAATCTCCTTTCTGATGTTTAGCTGGTCTGTAGCATCAGATCCCTTTTTATGATGACTTCTGAGTACGGGTAGTCGTGGAGAAGGAAGTGTCGGTTCATTCAAACAAAACTAATCACCAGTTTATCTATCTATCCATCTATCAATTTATATACCTATCTACCTATTTCTCTACCTGCCCATCCCTCCCTCCCTCCCTCCTTCCCTCCAACCATCATATCTATTTTCTATCTATCTCTCTACCATCTGTCTACATGTCTATCTATCTGTCTGTCTATCTATTTATCCATCTGACAGTCTATTTCAGATGACCTAAATATAACTGTGGTATTGAGGATGAATGTCTGTATATTCTGTTCTTTCTTTTTTTTTCTGATGAGGAGAATCTGTATGGTTCAAAGTTTTATAGACATTAATTAGTTTCCAGCTTCTAGAAAATCCTGGCATTCGTGGCATTTGCTCTTTTGCCACACCTGGAATGTCTGTTCTGTGGGTTTCAGATCAACACTGGCAAATATTCATTGGCCATTCAGGGTTTTGGTATTAGAATATTAGGAGTCTCATTCAGAACCTTCTGTTAACTGGAAGCTTTTCTTTTCCGCTTAAAGAAGAAAGTTTAATTTTTTGTTTAAGGACAAAATACAAAGCAGCTCTGAGGTCAGGGTATTTGTCCATTCTTTTGTCAATGAAAGCAGGGAATGGGGTGATGGATGCCACGTCGCCACGTGTTCTCACGAGAAGAGGCAAAACCAAGACATGCTGGGGGGTGCATGACAACAAGTGGGAAGAGCCACTGCAAAAGGGGGTACGGGAAAAGCAAAGGGCATGCCAGCAGTCCTGAGGGGGCCATGCCTTTATCAGAACAGTGCTAGGGAGTGAGAGCTGTGTCACGGGGCAGGGTAGAAGGCTCCTCTTCTGAGCAGTGTCAGATTTCATGTATTGAACTAAAGCCTCCTGCAATCCACTTTTCAGTGGCTCTGGGGTGGCCTGAGAGCCTAGGGTGAGCTCAAGTGGCCTCAGTTACACAAAGAGAAGGGGTGTGAGGGTTGGAGGTGTCTATAGGGATCTACCCTCAGATGCTGCAAAAATGAGAAAGAATTTACCTGTGTTCATTGTTCTTTTTGGAATAATATAAGGAGATTTTAAGCCACAGGTGTAGAAGAAGAATGTTGACTTATGAAACACTTGGTGACTTAAAAACTTCCATATGAGACGTCGAGGGGTATTTGTTTACGTTAGGCGTGTTATCTAATCCTATGCAATAGCTAGGTACAGCAGCACTTGCCGAAGGAATGAATGACGGGACTAGACTGTAGGCGACGGTCCCAGTTATTGATCTGCTCTCCTCTTCGGTCCAACAAAGCTTAGTCGTCTGGGTCATTTTCTAACAGGGGATGAGGGGCTCCCTTTAGTCATCCAGGGTCCTTGGTTTGATGTCCCTCCCATTGTCTGTCCTTCCTCCCACCGCTTTTTATTGAAATCTCTCCCAAGAAGGACACAATTATTAGGCTCTATCTTAGTGTGGTCGTAAGTTACGGATTCTGCAGCCTCAGGTGCACTGACTCATTTATAATTGGGAACAAAAGACCTTATCCCCAAGGATTGGATGTCAGGAGACAGAATGGGATAGGAAAACTGAGGATGACCTCTGACCAACAGTCAGCTAGGAACTGAGGCCTCTTCCTGGTTCCCCCCAAATTTATGTCTTCTCTGTCTGCCCTCAGACACTGTTTTGAGTCTAAATTTTCTCACTTACAAAGTATGTTAGTTATATCCAGGTCAGATGGTTTTAGAGAATAAAATGGCAAAAACCAAACAGATCTGTGTAGAAAATACCTGGTATAGTTCTTGGCACATGATAAATGCTCAAAATGGTAGTTATTGTTACCGATATTTTTATGATCACAGTCAATATTAGGGACTAGGTTAAAAGACTAGAAATAATCATGTAGTGAGCCTTTCTAAAATATATTAAATTTTATTTTAGAGCTTTGTAAAAGACAAGTTTTCACTACACTGAAGTACATTGGAGAGTTCATTTAAAATATGGTTCATCGTAATGTAAGTTTGTGCTTTAAAGATTACAGAGAAACTTGGCAATAAAGCAGTTCCTTTAAGAACACTGATAACTGAGTGAAACATCATCAGCCTGGGTGTTCGAACATAGGGAAGCAATCCTAACCAGACAGAGAAATTCACACTATGGGAACCCGCCTTCTGAATGCGAGGATGCTATCTTCCTCCTTGACTTTCATGTTGGAATTTAAGTTCTTTTGAAGACAGATGTATCCAATTCAGACTGGGGTTCAAAGACCATAACATACGAAATACTCTAAGAGTCAGGGGTGTTCAGGTTTCTAATTTCTGGGTGGACATGTTGGAACTTCTCACCAACTAGAGGATGGCCGAGCACTGCAAACATTCCCGCTGAGATTCAGGCAGCCAGAAGTTCAGCTGGTGTTTACATGAGCCGAAAGGAAAAGTCAAGGTGAGTGGGGAATAGCTTGAGTGCTAGGGAAGGGCTTCTCTGCTCTTTTATGTGCTCTTCCCAAGTGTTTACTGACCACTGCTGGGTGGTCACCTTGCCCTGTACTCACAGAGGAGATAGCAAGGAAGACTCACAGTCTGCCACCAAGGCACTCGCAGTTTAATAAAAGACTCATGTTCACAATGATAATACTCGCTGCACATGCTACTTCAAGTTAAGTACAAAGGGTTACAGAAGCACAGTGTGTGTAGCTACTTAAGTTTTTAGGGATTCAGAGAAGGCTTCTAAAAAGGGGAGTTGTATGGACTGAATATTTGTGTCCCCTCCAGGTACATATGTTGAAGCTCTACCCCCACCCCCAGTGAGATGATATTTGGAGATGAGGACTTGGGAGGTAATTAGATTTAGATAAGGTCATGAGGGTGGGACCCTCATGATGAGATTAGTGCCCTTCTAAGAAGAGGAAGAGACACCAGAATTTCCTCTCTCTGCCATATGAAACACAGCAAGAAGACTGGCTATCTGCAAGCCAGGAAAAGGACCCTCACCAAGAATCAAATCTGCTGGCATCTTGAGCTTGGACTTCCCAGCCTCCAGAACCGTGAGGAATAAATTTGTGTTGGTTAGGCCACCCAGTCTATGGTATTTTTCTATAGCAGCCTGAGCAGACCAAGACAGGGTAGCATTAGATTTAACTCTTTTAAGGATGCATACAAGCTCAACAAGAAAGAAGGAATGTTTTTAGCAGAGAGAACAATGCATGGAAGGGAGTATGGACAAGCACAGCACGGACACCACATCTGACTCATTTTTCCTCATTGTGACTGGACTATATAGTGAGAAAAAAGAAGGATGAAGTAGTACCAGTTGTGAAGGGTTTTTGTGCCAAGCTGAGGAGTTTGACTTCAACTTATGGACAGATTAGTGGGTTTCATCCAACCATGTCACACCCCTAGTTTACTACTTCTGCACCCTGCGCTTATCTCTCTCATAGTACTTGCAATAGGGTGTGCTGAGGACTAGTTATTTATTTGTCTCTTCCACTAAATAGAGAATTCCTCGAGGTTACAGATTGTGGGGTAGGGTTCCAGACAATGCCTAACATGTAGTAGGAGCTCAATAAATAAGTATCCAACAGGTAAACACATTAGGACTTCAAGGAAAGATGACATCTCAACAGGGGCCTGGGTAGAGTTGAGAGGAAAGCGTGCTAGGCAGTGAGAAGAGCAGGCATGATGGCCATAAAGCTTGTAGTCATGGTGTGTTTGAAGAAGACAGAGAAGACTTATGGTCTCTCCCCATGGTCTATGGGGAGACTGGAGAGTGGTTTAGAGATATAGGACTTGAATGCCTGTTTGGAAATGCATTGACCTCGAATTCTTCCTCTGCTTCATATGAGTCCCTAACAGCAGACAGTGATAGTGGCAGGTAGCCTCGTAGAGGACCCCCAGTACTCCCCACCTCCTGGTACTCACTCCCACTGAGTGTGGGCAGGACCTATGACTTTCTTCCAACCAACACAATATGGCAAAGGTAGTGGTGTGTCGCTTCCAAGGTCAGGTTATAAAAGATTGTGATATCTATCTCACATTGTCTTTCTCTGACCTGCGTCCTTGCTTTCACGCCGCAAGCTGCCATGTTGTGAGTTGACCTAGTGGTGAGGCCACATGGCAAGGTCTTGAGGATGACCTCTTGCCAACAGCCAGATAGGAACTAAGGCCATCAATCCACAATCCTCCTGAATGAAATTCTGTCAACAACCACATGAGCTTGGAAGCCAGTCCTTCTCTGGTTGAACTTTCAGATGAGATTCCAACCCTGGCTCGTGCCTTGATTGCAGCCTTATAAGTCTGAAGCAGAGGGCCCAGCTAAGCTGTGCCTGGATTCTTGATCTATACAAACTGTGAGATAATAAATGCATGTTGTTTTAAGTCACCTAAGTTCGTGGTAATTTGTTTTGCAGTAATAGATGACTAACACAGTGATGTTCCAGGGTCCACTGAGACAGAAAGGAGTGTGTGGGATTCGAGAGAGGCTTTGGGGTGGCCTAGCCATTCAGCAGCTGCTTCCAGGAGCATTGAGCCTGGCAAGTTTCTGGGTGTGGCTCTGTTGTGATGTTAGCCTAGACCCACTGCAGACAGCTCTGGCTTTGTGGAACTTCGTGGAACTTGGGAAAGAAGCTTCTCCTAGAATGAGTCAACCAATCCAAATCTTTGCTCCAACTCTCACGATCTGTAACAGGAACATCTCGTGGGATCTTCTAGCATCACAGTGAAATGGAAGCACCTACTTCTATTTCAGCCAACATTAGAAAGAACAACTGCTATCAACCCAGCCTAGAGGGTTGAAGCAAGGACTTGGCAGGCCAGACAGAAGGAGAAGTTTAAGAAAAATATCACAGGGCTCATTCAGAAAATCTGTTTTCCACTGACTGTTTTCTTGGGTCTGAAGGAGTCTGAAGATAAATGCTGCAAATAGCAGAGGTCTTTTCCTCCACCTGTTCTGTTCTGTCTCTGAAGTTGAAGGAATCACTCAGGACTCAACTTGCTGTATTGTACGCATTGAACTTGAAAGAAAACCAAAAACCTAGTGAATGCCAGGTATTTCTTTTCAATTCACCCGTAATGCACTTCTGAACTCGCCCAAAATATTGGGATTCTCTCTCCAAATCATGCTTAGTTGATGTCTTAACATTTTAATCAGGGCTTATTTAGCTTTGTAGAGTTTGAATTTTGCTCCAAGTGAAGTGTTTGGCTCTGAAGCTGTCTTTTGGGAGTACTACAGATGCTGGAGAGCTTTCCTCCAATAACACATACGTAATTGTTTTTATCGCTTTTATATATTGGGGTCCTAGGTAAGATTACATTTGAAAAACAAAAAGAGCTCCGGTAAGAAAATGAAAATAAAACATTTTAAAGTGTTGCCCAGATCGCTGAGTTTGAGCACCTGCAAAAGATGCTAGCCCTCTAAGCCATGATAGGGTATACTTAATTTAATATTTAAAATTATAATTAATAATATAATTTATTGAATGCTTATCTTATACCAGGCACCTGGGTGAATTTATTTCAGGCATCAGTGTGTCCTTTATTTCATACAAACGTATTTTAGCCCCTAACAGAGAAGAAAATGGCCTCTGACTAAAAGAAACCAAGGCACCTTGAGCCCTGCTCCTGAAGGATCTAGTGAGGGGGCAGGTGACACGGAGATCACTATGACTAACAGTCAGGCTCACAGCAGGCGCCAGGTGGCCAGGGGCTACCCCCCGTTGACTGGAATAATTAAAAGCACCTCCCTTCACTCTTAAAAACATCCCAGTTTGGAAGATAAATTTTATGGTCCCCCCAAGCTAAGGCTAACAGGCCAAAAGTGGTGTGTGTGCAAAGAACTGCCTTTCGGTAACATCACGCACATATTCTGCTATCACTTAACGTAAACAAACGTTGATCATCAACCTTTATATATTTAATTTACATATTGATAGATTAGGTTAAAATCTAGGGGTTTTACCCTGCCGTAAATTATTGGCAGTTTTCGAATTCTCTTGACAAATATATGAAATTAGTCTTGGTTTAACCCAGGTCGAGGGAAAATGCTGTTTAGTTGACTCACTTCTTCCAGCTCTGACAGTTTCCCAGTTGCCATGGATAACATTCATCCTTTGGAAAGCATGAGTGTGTGCTCTTCTATATGGAGATGATGACTATCATGGATTTCTGGGGAGGAAATCTACCACCCACACTGTACTTTCTTTAACTTTCTACTCCTCCAGGAATAATTGTGAATCAGAGAATAGCTATATGGAAATCAGAGCTGAAATAGCCTATAAATCACACGTGTTATCGTTTCCCCAAACTGTGGTTGATTTATGATACACCCTAATGCTTCATTGCTATGGCCACACCATTCTCTTGATATGAAATCACATACGCACACCATCGGGGACCACTTAAAGACTATACAGAGGGAGAAATAAAAACAAAACAGAGTCAAATTTGGAGATGCTGAGACACATACGGGTTGCAAACACATCAGTGGAAAATCTGGGGGAAGCTGGAAATAAATGTTCACAGCATAGAGAGCAAGGGAGACAACCGTTTGGTCAACACTGGATTATCTAAGATGATGGAGAGTGGAGGGGTTTATACAAATCTTGAAATAATCAAATGCTCGTCTCTAGGTACGAAAATGCCCCTATGACGTCATCCTCGGGCACGCTAAGCAAAGGAATCGTCAAGATTAGCTGCCAGTCAAAGCTGGTAAAGGTTTCCCTTTGGCAGAAAAACGTGTTGGGGGAAAGCTACGAGCATGGCCAGAGGAAGGAAGACTAGAGGAAGTGGGGCTGATTAAGAGTCCTCTTCCATCCTTTTCTAAGCTAGGCATTGGAGATCCGGGGATGAACTTGGGGAACTTCCGCATACCCACGTTCTCCCAGATTAAAATTGCAGAGCTGGGATTCAGCTGCCCATATCCATCGGCATTACCCCAAGAACACACTTTCCTCTGATGAGTCAGTCTTGAGGCTTGCTCTCAGTGGAATGTCCTTCATTAAAAAAAAAAATCTCCAAGTCCCATGTATTCCAGAAACCCGTCTGGGATAATTTTCGAAAATACTGCAACAAAGAGAAACGGTCAGTGATGAGCTCATGGAGGAAGCTAATGGGAGACCTAATGGTCCTCCTTTTGGGCTGCCATGAAATCTTCTCTCCCTCCAGGGCACGTCTGGAATCAGCTAAAACCCATCAGAGCAGCTCGGGGAATGGGCAGAGCCAGAGAGAGCGAGCGGTCTGGACTGTGCTCGCCTCTGCCAGGGCAGCCCTGTCTCTTCCAGCAGCCTGTCTTTTCCGACTGTAAAGGGTTTTGCTGCTGATATTTACTGGGAGATGATTCCACACTTGTGGGTCTTCTCCCTTCACATGTTCTGCCACTTAATTTGTTTCATTTTGCCTGGTTACTTGTCATCACTTTGGGAATTGAGCACAATGTCTTGGTCAGGTGGACTTGAGTTCAAGTCCTAGCTCTGTCTCTTGTAAGCTGTGATCAAGTTAGCTAATCTTTCTGAGTCTCAATTCTCTTGCCGATAAAATGGAGAGAATAATATCTAGATTGTAATGTACTTATGAGAATTGAACAGACATAAATAATCTGGCATATTGCCTGACATAGAGTAGACATGTAGTATGACTGTGTGTGTGTGTGTGTGTGTGTGTGTGTGTGTGTGTGTGTGTGTATTAGTCAGGGTTCTCCAGAGAAGCAGAACCAATAGTAGGTGTATATCTTCCTTCCTTTCTTCCTTCCTTCCTTCCTTCTCTTTCATCATACATCTAATCTATCTAATTAATCTATCATCTATTAATCTAATCTATCCTCTATCTTTCTACCTATCTATCAAGAGATTTATTTATTTATTTAATTTATTATTATTATTATTTTTTGCGGTACGCGGACCTCTCACTGTTGTGGCCTCTCCCGTTGCGGAGCACAGGCTCCGTACACGCAGGCTCAGCGGCCATGGCTCAGGGGCCCAGCCGCTCCACGGCATGTGGGATCCTCCCGGACCAGGGCACGAACCCGTGTCCCCTCTGTCGGCAGGCGGACTCTCAACCACTGCGCCACCAGGGAAGCCCCAAGAGATTTATTTTAAGGCGATGGCTCATGCAACTGTGGAAGCTTGATAAATCGAAACCTGCAGGGTAAGCTGGCAGGCTGAAAACCCAGGAAGAGTTGCACTTCTGGTCCAAAGGCAGTCCTGCTGGCAGAATTCCTTCTTACTTGGGGGAAGTCAGCCTTTGTTCTATGAAGGTCTTCAACTGACTGGATGACGCCCACTCCCATCATGGAACGTCATCTGCTTTACTCAAAGGCCATCACTTTAAATTGTTAATCTCACCCAGTAAACACCTTCACAGAAACATCCTGAATAATGTTTGACCGAATATCTGGGCACCATAGCCCAGCCCATCACAGCATGTACCTATTTAAAATTGGGACCTGTGTGGCTCCTTGCATTTATTTGCATCAGATAATTGTAGGCAGCCTAGACTTCCTAATAACTTTTGAGTAGTCACTGGCTTTCTGTGGAAAACAATTTCAGTAACTTTGGCCAGTCATTCCAGACCCCACATTTTGGGTCTTTCAAAATGTATTCCACTGTGGTTGTCCATGCCAAATCTTGAGTTAAGCAAAACTCCTCTCTCCAGCTGACCTGAAGCAAATCTTTTGGAGGAAAAGGAAAAAACAACCAGAAAAATGAACATGTCTAGGCAGAGATAGATGCTGAAGAGAAAGTAAATCCATTCACTCTTTCCTCAGAGACGTGTGATCTCTCTGGCACTGTACACTCTTCATTTTGGCTTTATTGGCATTGTGCCATGGCTTTGATGGAGAGACCACAGAGCTTTGTCAGTTCCTTGAGGTCTACAGGACTTCTCGGAGGGGACAGTGAGCTGTCTGTTCTATTACCACTCTAACCACACGAAGCATATTTTCCAATCATGGTGGTCTTTGGACCCCCTTGAAATGGGCCTTTTACATATATAAGGATGGGCTCAGTCAAAAGGACTCTTGCACCTTCAGATAAAGTCACTAACATTGCAAACCTATGGTGCGAGCCTGCGTGGATCATGGGTCTTATTTTCTATAACTTGCCTCTTGGCTTTTGAGACATTAATCTTGGCTTCCTCACTTGTCTGTCTCAGATTATGGTGTCTCTTGGTGTCACTAAATTATACAAGTCTTTGACCGCACCCTTGAGCTGCCTCCATAAAGGAATATGTTTAAGGGAATGCTGTGCTTCCCTGGCCCTCCCCTACTTGTGGTTTTTCACTCTCTTCTTGATGCCAGCAACCATCTTGGAAGATCAAACTGGTATGGAATGAGATAGGGCAAGCTAGATAGACAGCTCCTTAGATATTTTAGGTTGCTTTTAGACAGTTATTCCGGATTGACCACATCTCTATGGATTCCTTTGTGTAGGAGTTTTTCTAAAGAGACCCACCTCCCAAACGTTTTTCTGGGGTAGCCAGTGTTTCTACTTTTTCAGTTTTTTCCATCTCTGTTTTTAGCATACACATGAAGGGAAGGCTTTCTCTCTCATCTCCACATGGCCTCTCATATGTCTGGGCCATTTTCCTAAATTGCCTCTGTCTTTCCTACAGGGCTACCTAAAAAAACTCTTACTCATCCCATCAAGTTTAGGTCAGATGGATGGAAGGAGCCATGAAGATCTCAGAGGTATCCCAAAGTTTTAGTGCCGGCTTTACCACCAACTTGCTGTGTAACATAGATCAATTTGCTTGCTTTCTCTGGTTTTTCTCATATGTCAAAATGAAGGTGACTTTCAGTTGATAAGCAAGTCCTTACCTGTTCAAGTAATCTGCACTGTCAGGATGCTGCTAGGTTCCTATGGGGCAGGTAGCTTCCAAGCAAAGATTCATCCCTTTTTTTTTTTTTAACTTGTTCTTTAAGTTTATTACAGTCTTTATCTGAAAAATCTTCATAGAAATTGTGGTTTGGTTTATTAACTCTCCGCAGCCCGTTCCTGAGCTCTAAGGAAGCTTGTCTTCTCCTGAGCTACCCGATATTTCTTCTGGGCAAGTGACATCTGGGGACGGTTCCACCTCTTCTTTTCAATTTCTTCCTTAGGCTTTTTCTCATACACTGGATTCTCTCGTATTGCAGCATGAGCCTTCTTATACATCTCCTCCATCATGTCTGGAGTTACTTTGTTCTTTATGTATTGAGAGAATTGTTTTCTGTAAGCAGCTTCCTCTCCTTCGATCAGATAACGCGTATAACCTGCAGCATTCTGCCCCGTGATGTGCTTTCGGTGTACCTCAGCATTGAATTCCTTGCTTTCTGAATCATAACCAGGGGACCGTTCGGTACTGTGAGGGATAGACAAGCCTCCATCGACAGCTCCCTTCAGGGCCCCAGAAACTTTATTCCCAGTAGTAGTCCTGGCAAGCCTTGCATCCAAGTAACAGGTGAAGGCACCAGGTTGACCATCAATGCTTTCCACATTGTATTTGCCTCCAGTCACCTCGACTTGGCCTTCATAGATTTTGTCCATGCCAAACCTATTAAGAAGCCTGCGTGCCAGCAGCAGGCCAGTACCAGATGCTCCAGCATAATTTGTCAGGCCAACCTTCACGCCACACTTCGGGAGTTTGTGAGCACAAGCTGCAAAAACTATCATATCTCCTCGGATACAGGCATAAGCCATCTGACCAATGTTACCTCAGTTACACGAACTCTCATTCTGTATTTGGGTGTGTTGTACTTATTTTTATCTTGGATTACCAATCGTTTCCAAGCATAGTAGTCAGTTTCGCCCTGTCACCGTCTTCTAAATTTCACTTGGTATCTCTTGAAGTAGGCCTTATTCTTGACACCTTTAACAAACCCCGTCCTGTGGAACAGAGGCCGTAGCCGCCCCTGAGCTGCAGAACCAGCACGGCTCCGGGGAGGAAAAAAAATAGATTCGTCACTTTTGTATGGTCTCGGCATCCATCAACAAGTCCAGGTCATGCTGTTATACCAGCTGCGGCTCGGGCTAAAGTGTAGCTCTTTCAATGATGTTTATTGCCTGCTTCACTGGGAAAAGAAACACTAAACTCTCAGAATTCCTTCTCTCTGGAATCCACATACCCTATGAAGGTAGCTTAGCAGTATGGTCAGGACCATTTATACCTTGGTGACACCAATAGACACCATAATCTGAGAGATACAAGTGGGAAAACCAAAATCAGTGGATCAAAAGCTGAGAGGCAAGGCACGGAAAGTAAGTCTTGAGACTCATATACATCCAATATTGGAAAAGACGTAGGTCAGTGGCTTCACCCTGGATCAGAGACATCTTTTCCCAGTGGACATTCTACACTTACTTGATTCCCCTCTGTGACGTTCAGCTTACTACCTGCCGAGGCAGTCCCTGCGACTGTTGGAACACTGAGAAGGAATGATGGTCAAATTCTACCAGAGCTGAAGCCTACATTGTTTGAGAACAGGAACAGCTGTGATCTTAGATATTTGTATGTCCACCAGTTAGGAGTGTGTGCTCTGCATCCAGTTGCCATGAGCATAGTACTGAGTAAGCCACATGCTAACCACATGGCTTTGTGCAAAATATTGAACCTCTCGTAACCTCAGTTTTCTCACCTGCAAAATGGGGGTGATTATGGTACCAGACTTGGAGTGTAATTATGAGGTTTAAATGAGGTGATAAATACACACTGCATAGCACAATGATTAGCACAAACAAATCACATTTACTGAACACTTACTATGTCTTGTAGCACATCAGCTGCCGTCCAGAGGCTCTCCATTTTCTTCTCTTCAGCAGATTAGGACAAACACCAAAACATGTAGCCACCAGATACACGAATATCATGAAAAGGGGACTGAGTTTGGAATCAGAGTAATTCCAAGTCTCAGCTCTGCCTCTTGCACTGGCTGGTTTGCCTTACCTTTCCTTAGTCGCTCTGGGTATCAGTTTACCTGTAAATGAGAAGTTGTTACTAGGTCAGCATCGCCCACGTTGTAACAGTCTTAAACAGCTTGATCCCTTGAACGTTCCAAACAGAATAAATTGTTTGAACACCATTCAATCTAAGCAGTGAAATAATTTTAAAATCTTTCTAAGTGTTTGTGTGCATTTTCCCCTGGGAAAATCTTATCTGTACCTTCCTATTTTCCACCCTCTCCACAATATTCACGCACCCCGAATTTAAATCACTGTCGTAGAAGCTCTCTACGTTTTCTTTTCCAGCCTAGAAATGTTCACACATTATGCTCATGAAGAACCACCAGTGGAAGTTATTATTGTAGACACTTATTCATCTGTTAAAAAATTACAAGAAAATTACATTGAGGCGAACAGTGGTCTAATATTTCATCTGCTCTTTTGGTAGTGTATTTAAAAAGAAGTGAAAGTCAACATGCAGTGGAATAAAAGCATGGTGGATCACAATTAATATTCATTATCTTACAAAACTTGCGCATGCACTGAACTCTGGTGGATTCATATTATCCGCCCCACAAAGAACTGAAAAATCACTAAGCCCACAAAAATTCCATTTGTCCATAGTGTCTGCCCTCGCTTTTCCGTCTTCTCCACCCATTCATCAATGGCTACATCTTTTCCTTCTTATCAGGTTCTACTTCACAGCACGGCCCATCTCAGACTGGATGAAGAAAGGAGGCTTGCAAATATCTGAACAATAGGCTCCATGAGCTGCAGGACTTTTTACCTCCAGTCCCCTAAAGGCTGCATCTTTGCCCCACATTTCCTTGGCTTCCACCCCCCGCAAAGGCAGCAAAAGGAAACAACAGCTATCACCCCCACCAAACTGTGTCTTTCGAGATGCAGCTGAATAATCAATTAGCGGCGGTGAGTGTATCTGAATTTCCCTGGCTGCCTTCCACATGCCTTCCAAACTTCAAAGTCTCCAGGAGCAGGTCTGCAGGGCCCTCCTCCCGGACGTTCTCACCATCCTGTCACTCATCCCGAACCTCTGAGGCAGCTCCTGCCCTCACCAGCCACACTTCGCTTCATCCATCCTTTCCACAAGGTGTCTGGAAAGAAAGACCATTGTTCCCTTGAAGAAAGGACCAGTTAGTAAGGAGAGACAGGGCAGACAGCAACATTTGGCAAATTCGTGGCTCAGGGCAAGGACCAGAAGCTATGAAACAGATACTTTAAACAAGTTTTCTTTTCATTTTGGTACATTAAGTGGCTATATTACAATAAAGCAAATAGATCCAAACTGTGAAGACCTTCTGTGAGAAAGCAGAACCCTGAATGCCCTCCTGTTTCCATGTGCCCAGGTCGCACACGGTTAGAAAGGGCAGGGCATCTGTGCTTCTGGTTGTTTGCAGAGTTTACTGTAAGAAAAGTCAGAATATGAAGTGATTGAACAGCGGCATCTTGCCAACTGTGAGAGCAAGCTGGGAAACAGTTTAAGGAACAGAAAAATTCTTGTCTGTGAAGATGTCCAGTTTTTCCGAGTGTTGGTGTGGATGTTTATGTCACTTTGGGGAAGATGATGGCACAGACGGAATGCCTGACAGGAGGGTGGTTGGCGGGCAGATCAGACAGCAGGTTGTAATGGTTCCGTTGAAAAACAAATATTGTTTATGTAACAGGTCGCACACCCAGGCCCAAAGAGCCCTGTTAAGACAACATTTTCTAAGACGTACGACTTAACAGTTTTTGCGGTTTTTTGCTTGGCCAAAGCTGAGGATTCAGACAGACGTGTGTTGAGCAAGTTGGGTTAACAATTCTCAAAATCAGCCAGCTCTAGAGGCAGAGCCAGACTCTAGTGTTCTCATCTGTCAAATGGGAGCTACACTTGTTCCCTTCGCAGAGGTCTGTGATGGAGACAAAATGAAATACTTACCAGTTGCCTGATAGTAGGATTTTATTTGTTTATTCTGGGCTCCTAGGAAAAGTGATAAAGTCCACCAAATAACAATATGTGTTTCCAAAAATCTTTGGGGAGAATCTTTAACCTGAGAAGGTATGATAACAGCAAAAAGATTGTAACTAAGCCCACTATATAGTTATGGAATTCCCACCATACGTGAGGCACTGGGGACTGAGATTTGTTGCTATTTCATGCATTTGAAACATAGGAAGTAGATTATTTGTTGCCTGGGTGGAAACAGTGGAGGGAAAATTGGGGAGCGATTGCTAATGGGTATGGGGTTTCTTTGGGGGTGACAAAAATACTCTAAACGGTAATGGTTGCATAATCCTCCAAATATGGTTAAATTCAGTGGGTGAGGCGTATGGTATGTGAAGTATATCTCAATAAGGCTGTTAAAGGCAATGTAGAGAAACAGTATAAAACTAAAAGAAAAAGGAAAACAAAAGAAACAAGAACAAAAAACAAACAAGTCTTGGGCAGGAATATACCAAATTGACCTTGTTCCTATCCTCATGGAGCTTTAAGTCTTGAGGGGCAACCACACATCTGCTAGTTGGCCAAATAAATAGAGGGTTGGATAAAGGATAAATGGGTGTAAATGAACTGTGTTTCAATAAAATAAATTTTTAAAAAAAGAATAAATGGGAATAGGGCCATGATTCTACTCTGTCTACTGGAAATCACCCCACAATGAACATGTTCTTCTTTTTCATTTGAGCAGTGGTCCTCCCCGAGGTCAGAGACTATACTTAATAGTATAGCTCCTCACAGCCAAGTTTGGCCCTGGGACTCAGTTCTGGCCGACAGGATGTGAACAGAGACCAGGTGGACACTTTTCAAGTCACATCCCTTAGAGCAAGCTCTGCTTCCTTTTCTACTCTCCCCATGGATGGGAAACCAGCTTCAACCTTGTGAACTTTGTAGATGGTAGAACATCAAGACAGAGGCCAGAGCTGCTTACTGCTCTAGGTGGCCTTACTGTCTTCTTGCATCGTTTGCAATGAGAAATCTGCCTACATCCTTATCTTGGTTTTTCTGTCCATAACATGGCTCTTTTTCTCTGACTGCTTTTAAGATTTTCTGTCTACCACTGATTTAAGCAGACTTTATTTATGATTTTGATGATTTTTAAGCAGGTTTTGATTGTGATGTGCCCTTGTCTAGTTCTCATGTCTCTTGTGCTAGGGAAACATTGACTTTCTCAGATCTGTAGGGGTATAGCTTTCATTAAGTTTGGGAAAAAACACAACTGGCCGCGATTGCTTCAAATATCTTCTTCCCCCATCTGTCCTCTTTTTTTTACAGAATACAATCACAAATCTATTAGGCTACTTGAAATTGTCCTTCAGTTCACACTGATAATCTTTTCTTTCTCTAATTCTTTTTTTTTCTCTCTGAGTTTTATTTTGAAGAGTTTCTATTGCTAGAGTTCCATGATCACTAATCTTTTCTGCTATGATGTCTCATCTCATCCAGTGTATTTTTCATCTTATACACCATAGATGATTTCATCTCTAGAAGTTCATCGTGGCCTATAAATATAAATATAAATACAAATATATATATATATATATATATATATATATATATATATATATATATAAAGCAAGACCTTCTTGAGTACTCTCCCTGATGCTCCATGAAATATGAATTCTCCCTGGGGAAAAAGACATTATTCCTGGCCCTGTGTAAGTACCAGGCAATGTTCCCTTTAATCCTTTTGGTTGGTTCTTTGCCTTATTTGGGGTAATTTCCTTACAGGCTTATAATGATTATGAATATGCAAGAAGGACTGTCTGCTGACCTTTGGGGTTCTCGCTAAGTGCAGCTCTTTCCTCTCCAAAACTCTGCCCTCTATATGCTAGTCATGGTGGTCTGCACACTCTAGCTGCCTTGATCTCCCTGGACATTCAGCTCAATCATCCAACTCAAAGCGTTAAAGGTTTCACCTGGGATCCCCCTTGTCAGAAACAAGCTGGGGCAATGGTAGCATTAGCTTCATTTCTCTCCCTCTTCTCAGAGATCACTCTCTTTTGTCACTTGGTGTACAATGCCTTGAAAATAATTTTTCCATGTATTTTGTTTGTTGGTTTGTTTCAAGTGGGTGGGTAAATCTTGTTAATCCATCTTGTCTGGAACAGAAAATATGCTTTCCAGTATCTTACCTAGTCTTATCAATGAGCCTTTGGAATAGCTAACCCCACCCCCATTTACCAGAAGAAGATGAGGTTCAGACAGGTAACATAAGTTATCTAAGCTTACACAGCTTGTAATCAGCAGGGCCCAGATTTCATCCCAAGTTTGTCTCTTGGAAATAGCTGTTTATACAATTTCATGTGCTCTGCGTTCCCTTCACTTAAAACACTCTGCGGTAGTAGGAGAGGGGTTAGGCTTGAAAATAGGCCACGAAATACTGTGTGGAACCCTGTAGGCCAGTTCCCTGCTCCTTTAGGGCTTGAAAATTAAGTCAGGGTGGAAAATTGAACACATGGTTCAGACACAGGGTCTACACAAGTGACAGTCATTTCTTCCTTTCTCATAGCAAACAGTCTTCTAGCTTAGTGGGTCTCAGTTGAAAACAAACAAACAAATGAACTCTTGACTGGGAAGGATACACAAAGTTCTGAGTTATGAAGAACGATAAAATTGAGAAAATTAAGAAAAGATTGAAAATTAATATACTTAATTCCTTGCCTGAGATTCTGGCATGTGCCCCCAGTGAGAACCATCAACATGTAGAAATAAATTCTTCAAAGTGGAGAATTTCATACTCTGAGTGAAAGGAGAAAATTAGTTTTTACTTTCAGCACCCTCTTTTCTTCCATGGATATGCTCACCTCCACTCACTGTGGTTCAGCTGAGACCTGGTTGGGCATATAATGCAGACCCAGCCAACCATTAGGACCACTTTTCTCTAACTGCGGCAATTGGCTTAGTCCCATGCCCCAAGCTGAGTCGTTCCAAGTTCTTCCCTAGGACTTCGTTTATCTAGGGCTGAAAGAAAAGGGGTTTTGTCTTTGGGGATACAGAATTAGAAGGCATGAATCAGAATTATCTGGGAGCCATCTCCTAAAGCGTGCAAAGAAAGCTTGTGTGCAGTAGGGGTGAATCCAATGAGCCACAAGAGAAACACAGCCAAGAAGTAGAGCACAGTGGGGATGGGGGCAAGACATCAAAAAATGTAGGTCATCAGCGTTTAATCATTCATGATCTCCACATCCCATAGTGCTGCAGCCAGTACTTGGACTTCCCAGTTGCATGATCTGATAAATCCTATCTTTTTAAATTGGTTTGAGTTGGGTTTCTGTTACTTACAACCAAGAGAGTCCTGGTGGATAAAGAGGAAGTAATTTACCCGATGTAAAGATTCGGAATTAGTAGGGGGGCTGGAGTGAGAATTCTACTCATTCTATTTCAAATATATCAGGCAAGAGAGAGAACGCAGGACCCCGTTTCTTTACCTCATGGCGAGCAAAGTCTGCCACATGCACAAAAACTACTGACAGTTTTTATTATTATTGACATGCGCATGTCAGAACCGTAAAAGCTTAGCGTCGGGCCCATTCTAAGGGTATTACATGACCGCCCTGCAACCTCTGAGGAAGATCTTGTTATGGTCTCCCTTTTGAAGATGAGGAAATGAAGGCTTGAGGAGGTTAAGTGCCTCAGATCCAGAACTGGTTAGTGTCAGAGCCAGGATTCTCAAATGAAGGCGGCCTGACTTCCAAGCCACGCTCTTGACGGCTGTGCTGTCTTTGCCCCTGAGCTTGTGCATCAAAAGCCTTCTGCTTGAGTACCAGGTGACGTCAGGAAACGACCTTTGACCAGCCTCTCTCAGTGTAGTGTGAATTTTCGTTCTATATCAGGCACTGGCCTCCAGATTTCTCCCTGAAGAACGAAAGAGCAAGAGGAAGCCGCACCTCAGAGCAGAGGAGGACGGAGGCCCAGGATTGTTCCCCCTCTTGTAAAGCTGTCTTCTCACAGTTCTTTATCCAAATGATTCTTCATCTGGTGTTTGCTACGTTTAAGAGAGTGCTGGTCAAGACTGCTGAGTGAATTCTGGTACACGAGGGAATATCCTTAACATACCTTTCCAAAAAAGCTGTATGATCCCATCTCAGGTGCCGTTCTCGCAGAATTTAGTTGCCATTCCTGCTGATCTAGTGAATCGGAAACAGATCGACGTGCTTTTCCTTCAGTGACACCAAAGCACTTATTTTACGAAACCCTCAGTTGTCCTGATCACCATATGAGAAAAGAAAAGCCCAAAGGGAGAAAACTGAGGCTAGCGCCATCTTTGCAATGTTCTGTATCTGAATATATACACAGCATCCATGAGCCAATAATGTACGTGTCCCTCGAAGTGGACCAATGCCTGTTTGGACAAGTGAGACCAGGAAATAATTTTCCTTATGGCCATTTTTCATTTGAAATGGTTGTTGCTGTTGTTGTTAAAAAGTAAGTCAGCTTTTAACCATCAGTGGGGCCAGATCTAAAGAAAATGACACAGACGCCTCTGGCATTCACTGCAATGGCTTTTGGCTTTATCAGCAGTAGGGTTTAGACAAGTCCTGCTGGGACAACCGAGGAGAACTCAGTAGGGGCTGCATGTTTAGACAGGGTGGGGCTGGGAAGCAGTCACAGAAGGCCCACCCTGGGTCTGGGCTATGGGAACGATAAACACAGAGTAGACTCCCATGTCCTGGGGAGGAAGACAGCATCATCAAACTCTCTGGAAGAACGGAACTGCAGGGTCTCCCGTGGCTTTGCTGTCACCTCACTCCCGAGTTCATCATCACACGTGTCTTTCTCAAGCACCAGATGGTCTCTGCCTCAGAGCTGGCAAGCTGAGGCTTCTCTTCTCCCAGTTGGCCAGTACCTACAGGCTAGAGTTCACAGGAAGAAAGTGGATTTGGAACTGAGCAGAGTGGCATATTGCCCCAAACCTGCTTGGGTAGCTTTACTCAGCAGATGGTGAACAGGGAGCCATGAGCCCTCGTACTGGCTCTGCTGCTTACTTACTGTCCCTGTAAATTTGGGCAAACTCGATGACCTCTCTGAGCCCCAGGAATCGCATCGAAAAGTGAGTGGGTACAGCCTGAAGGAACTTTTGAGAGTCTCTAATTAAAACAAGCCATGATTCTAAGAGTGAAAGGACCGTCCAAGAGACCACTGTTCTTTTGCATGTAGAATTTTCAGGAGAGTCAAAATTCCCCATGTTTGTTCTCCACCCTCGGGTTGGAAGTAAAGGGACAGAAAGTAGATGAGAGGGAAACATCAGAATCCCTCAGGACATATTCAAAGGACCCTGGGTACTAATGTTCCCTTAATATTTGTCTTTAAACCAATTCACTCTTTTTCCACAACGAAAATACTTAAAAAGTAAGCCTTGTATCGTTTGCCATAATAAGAATTGTTAAACACTGTATTATTTTCATTGTAGTGTTTTTTTCAATCCTCCTCTAATGAGACACTGTTGCCAGCCAAAGGTTCTAGCCCCAGGCTTGTTCTTTCTTTAATGCTTGCTAATCTCTCTTTTTAATGAGAGGTATCAAAAATCCACTAGTTCCAGGCCAAAATATTTCCCCCTGATGTAACCAGCAAGTGAGTCCCATTTCAGTTCTGTTCAGTTCTTGAGATTTCACTGTTATTTTTTTCGTGCACTTCTGAAAATCATCTCCCGAACTATCAGTGGTGCCTGGTTAGCATTTTCTGCCCTCGGGAATGGGGAACGCAGGCTCTCCCAGGCCTAACCAGAAGTCCAATTAAACAGTTTAATCCTTGGTAGGGTGAAATCAGTCCTGGCCATGAGAGGGATCTCCTTGCAAAGGGCAGGATGCTGTACTTTTATCACTGTTTGCTTTGGTGCAAACCTTATACAGGTCTTCCATAAAAATTAATTATTCTCAAACAATACCTGTCCTGTCCAATACTTCCTGGAGAGCAACAGAACAGAAGCCTCAGTAACTAGGACCAAGATTTGGACAAGCCATCCCTCTAAACCGTTTTGGAAAGTCATCAAGCTTCTTGAGAACTGGTGGAGTTCATATTCTTACATACCTACTGAAATCCGGCTCTTTCTAATCACACAAAACATCCATGAGAAAGTCCACATAGGTTGAAATATGACACACAGCACTAAAACTTAAAGGCAAAGAGGTTTAATAGAAAAATCCCTATGTACTGTAATGTACTATGTACTATGTATAATGTACTATGTATAGGGATTTTAATAGAAAAATCCCTATGTACTATGTAATGTACTGTATCTAAACAGTACATTTTAATATTGGAGTGTGTTGATGAGCACGTGAGAAGGATACTGTTAACTGTGTGAATGTGGCAGGAAACGCTGCTGGTGAGTAATGAACTGCAAGTGAACAGGGACACAGGGATCTGGGTCTTCAGGACCGTGGCTGCTTCCAGACCAGGGGCTGTCTAGCAGATCAAAGAGCTGAGGTTCCGTGATGAGGCATAAGGGTCCTGGTTACGGGGGTCTGTAGTCCTCTGGGTGTCACTCAGGTTTTCCATTTTCTCTATCAGGGAGGATGTTGTAGTGGTGGTGGGAAGGGTCACTCAGTGAACCACCTGAACTCGGGAGCTGTTCAACTCATCATCTCATTTAAACCTTATCATGATCACATTATGTAGATCTGGTGAGTCCACTTTTACATTAAAGACTGAAGCTCAAAGACGTCAAGATGTCTACAGTGACAGAGTAAGTTATGAGGCGGGAGGCCAGTCCTCAGAGTCAGGCTTGCTCCGTTGTGTTTCCTGAAATCTTCAGCCCCTATTTGCCTCTGTGATTGAATCTGCCTTTCCCATTCCTCCGGAAGCCCTTCATCCTCTGCCATGGGTGCTTTGGTTCTGTGGAAGCTCCAACTGGAGCATTTTCAGTACAGAAATGTTATGTTTCAAAGACACTTATATCCTTCTTACACACACACACACACACACACACACACACACACACACACACACACACACGCACGATCTACTTGGAGGAAAGAGTTTACTAGGGTTCCTCAATGGAACTTTGAATAAATTATATGGGACATTTTTCTACCCGTAGTGACTCAGAGAAATACATGCCATTTTGAAGACGATTTAGAGCTAAAAAACAAAGCAAAACAACAACAACTAAAAAAACAAAACACAACTATATCTTTGCTAGAGAATACCTACTGAAGACAGAAAAAGAAAGCTTACTCTAATTTGACGATCTAATGAGGGAGTTTGATGTCACATGTGAAGTTCAATTGCTCTAATTTGTCATGATGCCCTAGAAGAGTTAGGAGATTCTGGCTACATTTACTAGTTCTGCCATTTAATAAGTTTTTATTGAGCACCTACTGTGTGCCGCACACTGTACCAGGGATACAGGTGTGAATGAGCATTAGGGAAAAAATACAAGCTGTGATGGGAGTCTTTCACAGGGATCCTAACCTTGTCTGCAACTAGAAAGAAGACATGGTTTTTAAGCTTGCTTCCAAGGAAGAATATATGCAGGCTCAGAAGTTCCCAACTTAACAAAAATTGTATCAGTTTTTACTGCCAAACTCATTCAGAAACAAAACGCAGGTAGGAAAAAAAGCTTCTTAAATATAACATCAGTTATGTCAACCGTTCGATAATAGACGTCTAATCTGGGAGAAGATTAAGGGAGTTGCCATAAATCACTTATTCACTTGTTTCCTTTTAGTGGTAAAATATTGTAACAAAATTTACCCTTTTAACCATTAAGTGTACAGCGGCATTAATTACATTCACCATGTTGTGCTACCGTGACCACTATTTCTAAAACTTTTCCATCACCCCAAACAGAAACTCTGTTATAATTACGCAATAACTCGTTTTTCCTTCCCCTATCCCCTAGAAACCTCTGAATCTATTTTCTTTCTCTGTGAATTTGTCTATTCTAGATATTTCCTGTAAGTGGAATCATTACCATATCTGTCCTTTTGTGTCTGGCTTATTTCACTTAGCGTAATGTTTTCAAGGTTTATCCACGTTGTAGCACGTGTCAGAACTTCATGCCTTTTGATGGCTGCACAATATTCCATTCTATGGATCTACCACTTTTGTTTATCCGTTAATCTGTTGACAGACACGGGTTGTTTTCACCTTTTGGCTATTGTGAATAATGCTGCAATGAGCGCTGGCATACAAGTATCTGTTCGAGTCTGTTTTCAATTCTTTTGGATTGTCTTTTCAATTCTTTTTGGAATTGCTGGATCTTAATTCTGTGTTTAGCTTTTTGGGAAACCACCATCATTTTCCACAGCAGCCTCAGTATTTTACAGTCCCATCAGCGATGTACGCAGGCTCCAATTTCCCTGCACCTTCACTGACACTTATTATTTTCCATTTTTTGATTGTAGCCACTGTAGCAGACATGAAGCGATATCTTTGTTTTTGATGTGTGTTTCCCCGATGACGATGTTGGGCGTCTTTCCATGTGCTTACTGGCCATCTGTATATCTTCTTTTGAGAAATCGCTATTCAAGTATTTTGCCCATTGTTTAATTGGGCTGTTAGTCTTTTTGTTGTTGAGTGCTAGGAGTTCTTTATATATATATATATCTTAATATATTATATATTATATATTTAATATATATTTGGATATTAAATCTTTATCAGATACACGATCTGCACATTTCCCCCACGTTTTGCAAACTGTCTTCTCACTTTCTTAAGAATGTCCTTCGGTGCATGAAAGTTCTTACTTTTGATGACGTCCTATTTACCTATTTGTTGGTCGTGTTGCACATCCTTTTAGAGTCTGTATTAGTTTGCTAGGACTACTGTAACAAAGCACCTCTGGCTTTTTGTTTTGCCATAACAGAAACACCTTTGGTTTCCTTTGCGATCTCTCTCTTTGGCTTGCAGATGGATGCCCTCTTGCTGCCTCTTTACCTGTTTTTTTCTCTGCTCACACACATCCCTGGTATCTTCGTGTGTCCAAATTTCCTCTTCTTATAAAGACACCAGTCCTATTGGATAAGGGCCCACCTATACAACCTCATTTAGCCTCCATTACCACTTTACGGATTCTATCTCCAAATAGGGTCACATTTTGAGGTACCACCAATCCATCCCATAAGAGAGTCATATCTAAGAATCCATTGTCAAATCCCATTCGTTGAATTTTGCTTTCAACAAATACTTATTGACTGCATAGCCTGCGGCAGAGAATGTACCAGGAACAAGATACATAAGACAGAAAGACTCCTGCCCGCGTGAAGCTCAATTTCTTGTTAAAGGAGACAGAAAATAAATAAATAACATTTGACATTTTTATAAACATTTTAATAAACATTTTTATCACGGGACTTGCAACAAGTCCTGCGATTAAAAGTAAAATAAATATTTAAAAAAATTTAAACTAAATGCCAGAATATAATAGGATAGAGAGTGACTGGGGGAGAGAGAGGGTACTTAAACTGAATGATCAGGGAAGCCCTCTCTGAGGAGTTGATATTTCACCTGGCACCTGAATGATTAGAAAGGACCTGTTATTGAAAGACCTAGGAGAAAATTCAATCTTAACTGCCTTGAAAACCACACCCTTAAATCCAGACCACTTGCCCATAGTAGCAGAGGCAAGGTTTGCGCCCACATCTCCCAGGTTCCTTTTGAAACAAATTGTATCGTGCAATTCAAGATTAATCAGTGAAGTCTGAACGAGTTTATCGCTGGTGGGAGAAAAGGTAAAGGGTAAAAGGGGATGTGATTTCTATTTATTTATGTATCAAATTTAAAGAATCTTTGGCAGCCGTGAGAGGGTAATCAAATGACATATTAACTTGACCAGTATTTTGACAAGCTGCCCTGGAATGTAGGTTCCCAGAATTACTTAAAATCAATAAACAACATTCCTTGCTGGGGAAGGTGGCAGGCACCCTGATCAGCTATCCTGGAAAGGAAAGCAATGCATGCATTCCAGGCTGGCCGAGGGCCGGCCACATTAGGATTTCTGGGTGGCCAAGGAGAAACAAGAAGATACAAACGCATGGTCTTTGGTGAACTGGCCTGATGAATATCGAAATGACAAATCGAGTCTTCTAGTGCCCAGTGCCTGATGGCAAAACACAGTGGGAGCTCAGTGTACAAGTCGCACTGCACTCTTGCAGGATTGCGAGGAACCCAGCCCAGCTGTCAGAGTCCTTCTGGATCCCAGACCAAACTCTCCTCCTTGAGAAAGCACCGCCCAAAGAAAATCTGCCCCAGCACACTGTCTTTTCTCAGAGCGCAACTCCCGGATCGTTGCATTTCCCAGCACCATCTCGGCACACTACTGTCTATAAAATAGATAAACAACAAGGACCTACTATATATAGCACAGGGAACTCTACTCAGTATACTGTAGTGACCAATATGGGAAAAGAATCTCAAAAGGAATAGCTATATGTATATGTGTAACTGTGAATCACTTTGCTGTACACCTGAAACTAACACAACATTGTAAATCAACTACACTCCAATGTAAAATCCAAAAGGAAAACAAAATAAAATACAAAGAGTAAGAGAAGACCCTTCTCTAGGGAGAGAGTTTACTTCTGATTCCCTAGGAATCAGTCTTATTTGCGCTGTTCTCTAACCTGGGCAGCAGAGACAATGTCTCTTTGGGGTTTTGCCGAGTCCTAATCGCCATGAACTCCATCACCCCGCTTCTTGCCCCAGGCAGAGTGTTTTAATCCCAGATTCGTTTCTCCAACCTTTGCACATAGCATTTTGTACACTCAGGGCATTTTCCATATTCTGCCTCCTTTTTCTGTGGGTTTTTTTTTTTTTTTTCCCTTTATTACTCCTCCTCAATTACATGTCTCTGAATATAAGGGCCGTGTCTTATTCATCTTTGCCTGTACCACCGCACCTACCATGCTTGGAACAAATGCTTTCTCCATAAATTTTGGTTTTTTTTAAACGGCAGACAAATTCAGTGAGTTTTGAAAGCTGGTTCACTGTTTGCCTTTACCAATTGAGAGCTGCCGTTGTAGGTTTCTGCATAGCTGTCATAAGCCAACTCTCTGATAAATGTACTAGGTGGATACTATAGAAGAAAATGATGTAAGGTTGCCACATCAGAAAATCTAATTGCCCTGTTTCAAAAGGAGAGGAACAAAACTAAGTAGAACAAGTTTGTTTTTAATTTACCAACTGGGGAAATTGATATAACACATGTCTACTGTCTAACCATCTACAAGCCACAAATGTAAGACTTGATGCGACAAAGACAAAAGAGTTCTTAGAACAGAGCGTTCGAAAAACGAACAGTATATATAACGCAGGTGTAGTTTTAACCAACACGTCTGTGCGTGAGTGGTAACACTATAAATTATTTTAAACATAAATAGTAATATACATTAAAAGGAGTGAGAATACTCATTTGCTTAGACCCAATTCTCTGTGTCAGGGGAATTCGTATCAAGGAAATAATTCAAATAGATAAAAGGCAATTCTTTACTAATAGAGACAAGGTTTGTTTTCATATCTATATAAAAATTAAATTTACAAATTTCTAGTTGTTCAACTTTCAGTATTTTAACATCAGCCTCATAATTCAGGCAGCTGACGTATCAAACTTTGGTTGCTTGTACCACTAGAATATGAAACGGGACAAACTAGGATACGTTTCGAGACTAGTTTAAAAATGCAACTGTAAAGGTATGTCGGTGATTTCCAATAGCTAAAATATGCTGGTCTGAAATGAAACTTCATGGATCTGTCTTCTCACAGCAAAGAAAAGATCAAATACATTTTTGTGGAAACTTTCCTAGACAGGAAAAAAAAAAAGTGGAAACTTCCCTAGATAGGAAAGAAGATAGTGGTCACATGCCGCAAAGCAGGTATCTTCCTTCAGGGCTTCTGAAAACAATGCTGAGATCTGAAACTTCATTAGCAAAATTTTCCATAACCTTTGAATTTTCTTAGAGACTAAGAAGGATGCCATTAGGTTAGAAACACCCAGTGTTCTACGAGGGGGACTATTGAAGTCACTTCTAGAAACCAAATAAATGACTTAATCTTTTGAAAGAGAAATAATCTCTAAAGAGCCTAGTGCCTTTTATTACATTGATGAGCATTTACAAATGTGTGTTGATATTAAAAGGCAGTTTGTTTTTGTGCCAAAATAACTCTACATACACATGAGTAGTTTTCCTACGAGGCTGGTGAGTCAGGGGACAAAGGCGAACTGGTGTCAGAGAAGGATTTGATCAAGTTGCCCTGATGGTTGTGTGTGCAGGATTATGACATGGGAACTAGATGATGGGACCCCTGAACACAATCATAGATGATTGAGGAGGTTGATTGATAACTTCTTGTCGACTTGGTGGGAGGTCTGCAGCAGCGTGACGTGGGGATCACTCCCTGACTCTGTCCTGTTTGTCATTTTTTTACCAGTTACTTGGGTTGAAACTATGCTTATCGCATTTTCAGCTGCCACAAAGTGGGGAGGGGTTGCTAATAGCACAGATGACAGAACCAAGGCACAATGAAATCAGCAGGCGGGAACAGTGTCCGAAAATGGAATGCAAATAGGGAGAAAAGGAAATCTTGCTTTGGGGGCTAATAGTAAAATCAATAACTTTACCATGGGAGACATGAGACTTGGTGAGAAAGCAGGAAAAAGAGGTCTGATTTTTTTTTTTCCCCATGCATTTCCAAATCCAATAGGGATCTTTGAAATCATGAAGACATTGAAATTTCAAAAATCAGTGTGTTTATGTCATGAAGTCTGATGGTTCTACCTTCCTTTGCATCAGACTACCCCTGGGGTACTGTGTGTAGATGAGAGCCTCGCATTTCAGGGGGTTCACTAAAAAAAATAGGAATCAGAGGAAGGTCGACAAAAGAGTGAAAGGGAACAGAAAGCCAAACGGTACTAGATTGTTATTCTGTGCCTGGTACTGTGCTATGCTGGAACCTTCATATTTTATTTCCCCAGAGCCCTGTGGCATGGGCTGTGTTCATCAATTTATAGATGAGGGGACTGAGGCTTAATTTAAGGAAATCGTTTACAGATTAAAGTGTAGCAAAGGGCCAAATTGACATTCGAATCTAGGTCCGTAAGTTGCCTAAACTTAAACTGCTTTCTCCTCCAGAGAAGACATCCAAATTCATTGAGGACACAAGCATTGTCTACATATATTTTAAGCCTTAGCATATGGAAGAGGAAACAGACTGAATGATGTGGGTTTCCAGACACAAGAACTAAGACGTTTGGTACAATTTCGTGGAGCAACTAATTTCTGCTTAATTTAAGGAAGAAGTGTTACTGAGAATTATCCCACCACGCAAAGATCTGTCCACATAAATCTTGAATTTCCTTTTACCGGAGCAGTTGAAGCAAAGAATAGAAGGTCATCTATCATGGATATGTGGAAAAGATTCCTCTCTTTCTGAGCTCAGAGACCTGCACCATCCTTTCCAGCACAAAAAATTCTGCGTCAATAAGCCAAGCCCACAAGAAATTCAGAAAGGACCAATTTGCCAACTTCTCTGCTTTAGTACTTTTGAGCTCCTGCTGTTTAATCCCATGTAACATTCCAGATTGCTGGCATTTCGTTTCCAGCCCTACAACTCACTGGCCCTGTGACCATACATAGATCAGGTTACCTAACCTTTTCAGTGTCATTTTCTCCACATGCAAATGGGGACGATAATACTGCCTTCTTCAAACGGTCGTGCAAACATCAAATAAGACATTCATTTAAAAAAAATGCTAAGCACCATTCCCAGATCACAGCAAAATCTCAGTCAGTGTTAATGATTGGTAGTAACAGCATTGTGACTGTAGTTGTGATACAGAGTGACTTACATTTTGTTTTTCTTTTCTATTGTTTAATTCTTCAGCAAGGATATGAAGCCGCTCAATGAGGCGGTGTGAGGCTCAGATGGCCCAGAGTATCCGAGGGGCTGCCTTTCCTATTACTCCACTGCACAGTTCATCTTAGAATCAAGCCAGCCCCTGGCAGAGTATCATCAGTTCTGGGGAGGGACCCAGACATTGAATTCCACTGGGTTTCAGGACATGAGTCAAGGACCGAGAACCCCTTCCATGGGCACCTTTTATCTTCTTGCTGTTTTTTGTTCTTGAATGTCTTTTTGATCATTGACATTTATATGTGAAGCATGTTCATTTTAACACATTCAACTAGTTTGGAAGTATGTAAAATACAAAATGGGAGTCCACCCTGCCATGTACTGACCCCGGACCCCCAATCCCCAGTGCCCACCTCCACACGTGCGCACATTCCCAAAAGGACAGCTTGGTTGAGAACTTGATGTGTTGTCCTTCCAGATTTTTTTTTCCTTTTCAACCACAGAGTTCCCACTTTCCTATTTCATTTATATGCTCAACAATCGCGAAGTGTCGCCACTTTACACATGGCCATAAGGATCAGAGCGGGCTATTCTCCCACAGACAGTAAGTAGCCATTAGGGTTGGAACTCTGCTCTAAATCTGCTGATTCTTGTCCCAACAGAGGCTGCCTTAAGGTTGTTTAAACCAGCCTTCTGGCTTATGGCATAAAGAATCATCAAAAACATTATGCAGGGCTTCCTTGGTGGCACAGTGGTTGAGAGTCCGCCTGCCAATGCAGGGAACACGGGTTCGTGCCCCGGTCCGGGAAGATCCCACATGCCGCGGAGCGGCTGGGCCCGTGAGCCGTGACCGCTGAGCCTGCGCGTCCGGAGCCTGTGCTCCTCAATGGGAGAGGCCACAGCAGTGAGAGGCCCGCGTACTGCAAAAAAAAAAAAAAGAAAGAAAAGATTATGCAAGCAAAATTGAATTCATTAGTATTTGCTTTGAAGATTTTACATTGAAGAGACTACTAACTTACAGAACTCTGCAGAGAAATATATAACCAAAACCTTTATCATCCAAGAATGTGTCATAATTATTTTCTTTAAAATGTAAGACAAAGAATAACACTTAAATTTTTAAGAGGCGATTTAGACATTTTGATATCTTATGTTTAGAATAAGATATGATTTGATAGACCCTCAATTTCTAGTTAGTTTAGTCTTTTCCTACCACCAACTTGTGGGAGGGGTTCACAACACTGCAATTCAGGGGAAGAAAATGTCTGTCTTCTTCCATAATGCTTCCTTTTTTGAGAGTTGTTTACTTAATAATCAGAATCACACTCTTTTTTTTTGCCGGCTTGGCAAGTGGCTACCAGTTTCGGACCCATTCTGATTTGATTAACTGGACCGCAGAGAAGATACTGGAGCAAAACTGACTAGAAGTTTCCTTTTTTGAAACTAAACATTTGTGCTTTGCTGCATTTTTTTGCCTGTATACATGAGACCACAGTGTTATACGTTCCGAAGTCCACTGTTGTATTGAGAACATTTTGGGTTTTATTTTGTGATAGCTTCTCTTCCTGATGGATAACTTTTTGAATTTTAAATTCAGTGCTCGTGATACATGAAATTTTCAGACTCCAGATGACATGTCTGTGATAGGTCCTTGGTGTAGCTGGCGGCCCTTTCATATGTCACACGATGCCATGTGGTCAGGTTATACAGACCAGAGTTTCCCAGGCAACCGAGTCATGCCCTATGGGGATTCCTTGGGGAAGTTGAAAAAAGATGTCAGAGATGAGAGGTCTGGAGCCACCACGTCTCAAAGCCATTGTTTGCTTTCTTTTGTCTTCTTCCCCGCATTCCCCATCATTCTACCGGAGTGCATTGTGGGAAATGCATTCCATCACTGGCACTCCAGAAGGTTCTTGGGGACACAGAATTTTTTTTTTAATTTTATAGATTTGTGCTTTAAACTAGTAAGATATTCACACTGGATAAAATCACTTTAAAGTGAAGCATGGTAATGTGAATCAAGGTACATAAAAATAAGTAAATGGCTCAGGTGATACACAGATTTGGGGAGAAAAAAGTAAGAAAAATTATGAGGTTGGCAGAGAACAATTGGACTCAGTTTCCAAAACTTCTGTCATTCTAGTTTTTCTTTTTCTTAGTCCTTAATGACAACGATGGTTGATACCTAACATTTTATTTTCCTTCAAATTCACAAAAGTTTCATATCTATCGATGCCTATCTGTGTAACTGTATGATCGTCCTTGACTTTTTTTTTTCAACAAGGAGGAAGAGTTATTATTTGTTGACTGGAGGGAGAGAGAGAGACCTACAAAATTGCCTCCTGGTTCATGTCAAGAGAGCTTAGTCTGGAGCCTGATAAGCCTTTTTCTCGTTCCCAGCCTCATCATTCACTAGTCAAGTGGCCTAGGGGAGTTCTTTGACCTCCCTGTGCCTCAGTTTCTTTCTCTGTACAGATTTTTTTTAAGTGATGAGCTTGTACACAGCAATTGGCATAATCCCTTCTTATAGATATTACAGAGTAATACTTCCTTAGAGAATAGCCTCATGACAAAGATAATCTAATCTGTCTTAAAAAACAAAATCTTGCTAGGTTGAAATCAAGCCTCAGTTTTTTTTGTTTGTTTTTTTTCCAATTTCTTCAAAGAGGATAGAGGCTCAAAATAAATGCTTAAGGTTACTGGATGGAATGCAAAACTCAAACACTTATTCCCCCACCCCCGGCTCTATTACTGCAAAGTGGATCTCAGCAAAATAGTCCTTTGAGAAAGGGGATTGATTTACTCCTGTAATAGTTCCAAAGATAATATTAAGAGTCTTTTCTGTGCCATGCTCAGGGCAATGATCACTAACGTTTGTTGCTCGTTTGCTATGTACGAAACGTTACATCACATAATTCTCACGATACACACGGGAGATTTGGACTGCTTTCTCCCTGTTTTACAGATGGAGGAACTAAGGCTTGAAAGGAATAAGTAACTTGCCCAGATGACTGAACAGTTTTATCCCAGTGCAATCTACCCTACTCTCATTCCGCCCCCCCTTTCTTCTTCATGTTATTATACAAACCTTGACGGAGCCCTTGCTACACGTGAGTCACACATATCAGAGTTCCTCCAGGATGGGTCCTGAGACCTGCTGTCTTCTCATTCCAGACTCTGTGGCTTCCACCCTGAGACACACACATGTGAGTCACTTCACGTTTTGATATCTGCAGCCTGGATCTTTTCTCTGAGATCCTACTCCGGGCATGCACCTGTCAGTCTCAAGGACAGGCCAAACTCAGCACTTGAAAAGCCTCCTTCTTCGTGTCTCACCTCTCACCTCACCTTGTCTCAAACTACATGCTCTTCAGAGGTGTCACCTCACTGAATGGTATGCCCATCCCTCTAGCTGCAAAGCCAGAAACAGCACTCTGTCTCCCTGCCCCCAGGATCAGCTCTTGCCAATGCCTCTCACTTCCTGCCATGTCTCTACATCTCCACCTTCACCACCCTGGCCTCCCGACCTCACCTCTGGCCTCCACAACAGCACTGCCGTCCTAATTGTACCCCTGACCCTTGTTCCTTCCCAGTCCATCCTCCACGCGTCAACCAGACTGGGAATTCTCCCAGTGCTGATTTCCTCATGTGGCCGCATCCCTGTCTTCAAGCTTTTCATTGGGTGCCATGGATCTTGTAATAAAGACCAAATTTTTAAGATCCTTCCAAGCCTCTTTTATGCATCCTGTGTCATCATTCTCTGCCCTTTGATCTCTGCATGTCGGCCACCCTGATCTTGTCAATCCCTTCAATGAGCCACCTTCATCCAGATGCCTTGACACGTGCTGTTTCCTTTGCCTGAAAAGCCACCTGCATTCCAAAGTTTACCAACGTAATATCTGTATTCCCTTTATATCTCAAAAAGCAGAGCTTCTTTGCTGAAGCTTTTCTTAATCTCCCATACTGGATCAGGTCTGTCGATTTCATTCACAGCACCTCAAATAACTGATGCTTGTATACTTATCTCTGTGTTTGACTAATACCAGTTCTCTTGGCTAGAAGATGAGCTTGTGAGCACAAGGACCATGTCTCTTCAATTACCATGATACCTTCCCATGCCAAGCCCAGAGCCTAGAACATAGTAGTAGCTCAACAAATATTTGAACCAATATGCTGTGATGAAATGATTATGACATAGTTAAACTGTCTTGTGTTCTAGTTATCGGTGAAAACACAATCTCTGTCTCTAGAGCAGGGATTCTCAAACTTTAGTGATGATCAGAATCGCCTGGAGATCTTGATAGAACAGAGTACTCGGTCCCATCCCCAGAGTTTCTGATTCAGTAGGTGTGAGTTTGTCCAAAATTTGCATTTCTAACGAGTCCCCTGGTGATGCTGCTGCTGTTGGTCTGAGGACCAGGCTTTGAGAACCATTGTACTACCCCACATACATTTTTAGAAAACAGTTACTACATCAGTGTATTCCAAACATTTTTGAGAAATCACCCCTTCTTCATTTACTGCACTACGTACATACAGCCTTGGCTGCTCTGGGAGATGAACAGGTTTGCTCTTGGCTTAGTCATTTCCAGACCTGGGAGAAGCTTCATACGTCAACCACTGTGCCTGGCGTTGCTCAGGGATTCAATATCCAGCAGGGATTTGCTTTAGCAGGACTCTCCTGCTTCTCAACAGGGACAAGTGCCTGCAACTGACAATAAAAAGGAGAGGGAGGTTGGGGAGGCTTAGGTTTCAAACATCTTTCAGTGAGGAATTAGTTTTAAAGAGACACACACCAATAAAGCGTACTCTGAGTGCAGACACCATCATTCACAGCAATCTTACCCTCTGCAACTGGCTGCATGCCAGCTTGGAGCCAGGTGCCTTTGTTGGATCTGAGTCAAGTGCCCTGCGGCCACCTACAGAGCACTCAGGTAGGATTCTGAAAGCCCCTCACCTCCATCCACTCTGCTTGATTACTATTTCAGGTCCCACCAAAGGACTCCCAGCTGGCTGGCCAGGATCCAGAGGCTCAGACTTGCCCCTCCCATCATACGAGCTGCCCTCGGGAGGGTGACCAGGAGCGGCAGGAGAGGAATGACAATTGCACTGCCTCTTTGCTTGGAGCTCACCTCAGAGAGGTATTGTTTACACATGATGAGGTGTTTATAGCTTATTATCCTGGGCCTAGTGGCTTCGGAAAGAAATAGGAGGGCCAGACGGTCGAAGCAGAGATACAGGTTTTAATAGGAAGCAAAACGGCATCATAGATCATTCTGGGGCGAGGTGGGATGCAGTGAGAGATCACCTGTACACGGAGAGGGGCAGGTATCACATGTCCTGCAAGCAGGTGAGCTCACTGGTTCTAAGCTAGCACCACAAACAGGTGCTCGAGTTCAATTCCGAGGACAGGCAGGTGACACGCTGCTTGCCCAAAGGGCATGTGTTTGAGGACATGCATGTCTAGTTGAATCGAAGACAGATTTGTGGGTGTTTTATTAGACATTTAAAAGTACCTGTGGGGCTTCCCTGATGGTGGCAGTGGTTGGGGGTCCGCCTACCGATGCAGGGGACGCAGGTTCGTGTCCCGGTCCGGGAGGATCCCACGTGCCGCGGAGCGGCTGGGCCCGTGAGCCATGGCCGCTGAGCCTGCGCGTCTGGAGCCTGTGCTCCGCGGCGGCAGAGGCCGCGGCAGTGAGGGGCCCGCGTATCGCAGAAAAAAAAAAAAAGTACCTAGCGTGGTGGTCATGAGAATGCATCTCACAAACGTTCAACTCCAGGGAAGGGAACCAACCAAGGGCCCAGCTGCTGTACACTGAATTCCCTTGCTGCCTTCATGCCAGGCCATTTCCTTGGGCTGCTTTTAACCGGTGGGTGCAACAGTGACACTAAGCAGGCCCATTCCTAGGAAACACAAGACGCCTCTGCTGGCTGGCTTTGGCTTGAGGCCTCTTCCCTGGCCTTCTGGAAACTTCCTTAGATTTCACAGAAGTCTGAGCACTTCCAGTCAACCATCCTTCCCTCTGTCCTTCTTTTGGGGTCAGACCCACATCATGGGCTGATGGGTTTTTCAGACATCCTGTTTCCTCCCTGTTTTTTCTTACGAACGTGACCCCTAACATCCTTGCGGACTTATTCCTTCTCAGAGGATCCTGGTAAAATGAGAGGGCGCAGAGGAAAGGGAAACAGTTACTGAAAAGGGGTGGACTGAGATTCTAAGAAATGGAGATATTTCTTTTTTCAGTTGGTCCAGGCTCTCCTCAATATTGTTTACCACGATTCTCTGTTTTCTGCCATCCACTAAATCTCCCCTTCCCAACACACACCGCACGCACACACACACACACACACACACACACATATGCTTGTTCTCCTATAAAGGGTCTGCAACAAAGGTTCATCATCCCTGGGGAATAATTTGGCATTCAATATTTTCTACAGTCATGGCCACCTTTTAGATGTCCTGTCTTCTCTCTTTACCTCAAGTGACAGTCTAGTACCTGTCAAGCCACCCACCATAGCAAAGGTCATTTTCAAGCCTGTAGCCTGAAAGCCTATTATATTCATGGAGTCATTAAACACAAAAAATGAGGCCACATAAATAATCTTTATAACAGCCCTAGGAGGTATAGACCATGATTCCCAATTGCTTTTAACCTGGTAGGCAATTGTGTGTCATAGTTAGGAATCAGGAAACCTGAGCCAGACCCTGTGTTGCCTTGGGAAAGTTACTTGACCTCTCTGAGCTTCTACTCTATCATTCGAGATAATGACGTTACAGAGTTATTGTGAAGATTATAGATGATAATATTAGATGTGTGAAGAGTTAACATAGGACGCTACTCCCTTTAATGCTCGATAGGGTTGACGATTGTTATCACAAAAATAGTTACGGTAAGGAAACAGGAGCAAGTTTTCCAACCCTTAGTACAAGGTATGATACATAGACAGTACTTAATAAATATTTGCTAAATGAATAACCTTTAAGATCAAGGTTTCTCAGCTTTGGCACTGTTGACCTTTTGGGCCGGATAACTCTTCACTGCGGGGGTTGTGTTCTGTGCAGTGTAGGATGTTTAGCGACGTCTTGGCCTCTGCACAATAAACGCCGGTAGCAACCCCTAACCCAGCTGTGACAACCCCAAAAGTCTCCAGACATTGCCAAATGTCCCCTGGGTATAGGAAATGACCGCGGTTGAAAACCACCATTTAATCCACCATTTTTAGCCCCTAGATCTCAGAGGCTCAAAGTCCAATAGGGAAGCCATCCCACCTTATTCTAGTTTTTGATTTAATTCACTATGCTGTGACAGAGCAAAATACTGTAACCGAGCAGGACCCTATGGGGCCTTCCCGGGAGAGACCTCGCCCCCATATCCTCTGCTGTAGCTCCTCTCTGAAGTACCTAGATAATAGTATCTGAGGCACATTCCCTGAGTTGTTTTACAGATGCTAAAACCACCACCAAATGGAAGATTTAGCTACCTGATGATCATGAGCTCGTAGCCCCCAGACCTACTGGCACCTGAGTTTTGATAACATTAACCCCTGTGATACCACCCTGTTACCTCACCATCAGCCAATCAGAGAATTGTGCATGAGCCGATCACCTGCCCTGGGATGCCCCTCCCTCACCTGGCCTTTATAAATGCTTTGCTGACGGGCTTCCCTGGTGGCGCAGCGGTTGAGAGTCCGCCTGCCGATGCAGGGGACACCGGTTCGTGCCCCGGTCCGGGAGGATTGCCACATGCCGCGGAGCGACTGCGCCCGTGAGCCATGGCCGCTGAGCCTGCGCGTCCGGAGCCTGTTGCTCCGCAACGGGAGAGGCCACAACAGGGGGAGGCCCGCGTACCGCCAAAAAAAGAAAAAACAATACTTTTGCTGAAACCCATCAGAGTTCAGGGTTTTAAATCACAAGCCATCTGTTCTCCTCGCTTGGTGCCCTGCAATAAACACTGAACTTTCCTTCACCACAACCTGGTATCTGTAAGATTGGCCTTACTGCGTGCAGGCGAGTAGACCCAAGTTTGGTTCGGTAACAATACTGAGTGTTTAAAGATCAGAGAGAAGGGTCATCAACCCGTTTGGAGGGGTTGGGGGTAGTTTGAAAGGCTTCCCACTGAGAAACCTGAGCTCAGTCTCATGCCAATTCTGGTCTATTGGATCAACCTTTATACATGGACCCATTCGGTCAGTCTGAACTAATGATGAGAAGATTCGGCTTGGTTTCACTCCTAGCTCCATGGGTGAGAGAATGTATCCTAGCTTTTATATTTTAAAAGTTAACAACAGGGACTTCCCTGGTGTCCAGTGGTTAAGACTTTGCCTTCCAATGCAGGGGGTGCGGGTTCGATCTCTAGTTGGGGAGCTAGATCCCACATGCCTCACGGCCAAAAAACCAAAACACAAAACAGAAACAATATTGTAACAAATTCAATTAAAAGACTTAAAAAAAGTTAAAAACAAGAGGAATTTTTAATCTTCTGAGGGAAACAGCAGTCTTCAGAACCATGAGGAAATCAATCTCTTTCCAGCTTTTCTTTTTTTGTGGAGACCAGGTAAGCAGAAAGGAGATCTGAAACATCAGTGCTTTTGTTATTCTGTTCTACTGAAGAGTAAAGCAAGGCATGAACGACCTTCTAATGTTCAAGAGTCCATTAATGAGTTATTTGATATGCTAAGATAGGCCTGGACTAGGGCGGAAGCTAAATTGTCCTGCACAAAAGGTAGGGGAGAAGGAAAGGCAGAGAGAGAGAAGTCTTTGGGTTTAGGGAGATGGCACACAACCTGGTGGGTGGCCAGGTGACTTGTAAGAAAAGAATATCTGGGATCACTTTAAATCAGCTTAGACCTCTGTGATATAAACCCCTCTGAGGGTGGTGAGGGTTGTACAACATTGTGGATACACTGAATGCCACTGAAACACACACTTCCGAGTGGTTAAAATGGTACATTGCATGTTGTGTGGACTTGTGATGCTTAATTTTCTGTGTCAACTTTTTTTTTTTTAATTTATTTTAGGCTGCGTTGGGTCGTCACTGCTGCGCGTGGGCTCTTCTCTGTTTGTGGCCAGCGGGGGCTACTCTTCGTTGTGGTGCGCAGGTTTCTCGTTGCGGTGGCTTCTCTCGTTGCAGAGCACGGGCGCTAGGCACGAGGGCTTCAGTAGTTGTGGCGTATGGGCTCAGTAGTTGTGGCTCACGGGCTCTAGAGCGCAGGCTCAGTAGTTGTGGCGCACAGGCTTAGTCGTTCCGCGGCATGTGGGATCTTCCCGGACCAGGGCTCGAACCCGTGTCCCGTGCATTGGCAGGCAGATTCTTAACCACTGCACCACCAGGGAAGCCCTATGTGTCAACTTGACTGGGCTAAGGATGCCCAGATAACCCATAAAACATTATTCCTGGGTGTGTCTGTGAGGGTGTTTCTGGAAGAGATTAGCATCTGACTGGGTAGCCTAGGTTCAGAGATCAGTCCCCACCAATGCCTGTAGGCATCTTCCAATTCACTGAGGGCCTAAATAGAACAAAATTTCCCAAAAGTAGGAGGAAGGGTAAATTCCTTCTCTGGGCTTGAGCCGGGACATACACTTTCCCTTGAGTTTGGACATCAGCACTTCTGGTTTTCTCAGGCCTTTGGACCGGGACTTAGACCACTGGCCCCCGCCTGGTTCTCAGGCCTTCAGGCTTGGACTGGAATTGTGGCACTGGCTTTCCTGGGCCTCCAGCTTGCAGATGTCAGATCGTGTGGTTATGAACTGGTTGACTGGACCCGTGCCAGGGTCCTATCCCAGGCCAAGACCCCTTGTCTTGGCCAGGGAGGTTCATTTTCTGCTCGGATTTGCACAGCCAATAAAGAAACCGATGCTGAGACTAGGACAGCACAAGCTTTATTCAACAGCCAAAAAGGGAGAAGCAGGAACTTAGTTCGTAAATCAACTTCTCAGGCCAATTCGGGGGGAGACACCTAATATATTGGAGGGTTGAAGTAAAAGGGGGGCATTGGAAAGAGTAGGAGGAATATTCATGAGCTGTCTGAGAAACTGGGTATGGTTTGGACCCAGAACTGAAGCAATTCTCCTTTTCAGTCCTTACATGGGCTTTTCTGTTGTTGTCATGGCAATCATCAACATCAACTGTCATGGCGCCTGTGGGTGTGTTATTTAGCATATGCTAATGTATTACAATGAGCGTGTAATGAGGCTCAAGGTCGACTGGAAGTCAAATCTTCTGCCATCTTGGGCCTAGCTGGTTCTAACCAGTTCTTACGTTTTTTCTCTTTGCAGCTTCATCCTGAAACTTAGATAAGAGCAATTACTTTCCATTTGAGGGAGGGGCAGGGGTATGACTCTCAGGCAACAGGCTTGGTAACAATGGGGCTTCTCAGCCTCCATAATTTGGTGAGCCAAACCCAATCCCTCATAATAACTCTCCTATGTATCTACATGTGTCCTATTGCTTCTGTTTCTCTGGAGAACCCTGACCAAGATGGTATTTTTCCACAATCAAAAATAAAAAGCATTTGGGTCCCCAAACTTTAGTGACAACTGCTACACACACAGATGCCTTTCTTGAGTGGTTTTGGGGAAACAAGAGATGCTGTGTTCTGTGTCTGGGTTGATGCAGGACAGAGAAGAGGAGAGAACAGTGGAGTAGGTGAGAGCCGGGGATGTAGTGGGTTTGGGGAGAGCCAGCGGAAACACGAGAGGCAGAGTCTAGAAGTCATTCCAATTCTGGCAAAGCCACTAGACGTCCAATAGTATCGGGTTGGCCAAAAAGTTCGTTTGGGGTTTCCCGTAACATCTTACAGAAAAACCCAAACGAACTTTTTGGCCAACCCAATACAAGGGAGTCAGGGATCACACCACTTGTGGTCACATTTTAAGGGATAGGGTACACCTAGTCATCATCTGGCTTAACATAAAGATGGAATTAAAAAGGTTCCCAAAGACTGTAATCTACGTGCTAGCTTAGAGTTTATCAATTGCTATTTATATTAGCAATCTCACAGGGCTGTTATAAGGGTCAAAGTTAAATAGCTGTAAAAATCTACTACCTACCAATTTTAATGTCGGGATGCTACCTTCTCACACACTGTCTCCTCTCTTTGCACCTTTTAAGTGGTTCACTTGTCTTCTCATTACATTGCATCCATTTGATAGTTATTGTCTTTGGCTTTTGTTCTCCATGCTTTTGCCCTCAATTTCCTCCTCCCTCCAGCAGGCCCCTGATTTTTGCTTCTCTTAGTGCCTTTTCCTGATCATTTGAGCATAGAAATGCCATCTTGCATCAGGCCCGTGGCCTGCCAGGTGAGCGTTATGGCACCCAGGGATAATCCGGGTGAACTATGAAGGTGTTTTGCAACGTAACTCTGAAAGTTCAGGATGAATTTCAAATGCTGTCCATTCCCAGCTGAGGTCTTGTCTGGCCAAGCCTTCAGGGATGGCTCCACAGGCATCTGCTGCTGGATCCCAGGAGTAGAGTGTCTTCCTCTGTTGAGACTCCCTGGAAACCTGAAACTCCTG
This sequence comes from Phocoena sinus, assembly GCF_008692025.1. Classification (NCBI taxonomy): domain Eukaryota; kingdom Metazoa; phylum Chordata; class Mammalia; order Artiodactyla; family Phocoenidae; genus Phocoena; species Phocoena sinus. The sequence continues at coordinate 48,959,600 of NC_045781.1, read as the reverse complement.
CTGGCGTGATGGGGGGGCGTGTTGTACCCACTGGCCCAAGGCTTCATGCTACCCAGTAAATTAGGAGGCTGAGATGAATCTGGCATCTGAAAAACAGTAGACCCACTTTCAGATTCTACCCCTGACACTTACCCAAATTATGTCAGCGAGGAATTACTTTTTTGTGCATTTGACATTCTTACTTTCATTTTCCAGCTTAGGCAACGATGCTACAGAGTACTTTAATGCTTCTGCTCTTTAAATGTTCATGTTACCAAGTCTAAGCTTGCTCTTCTCGCTGCATGACAGGCCAGTAAATTGGGAGACAAGGTGTTCAGGCAAGGAATAGAGACTTTATTCAGAAAGCTGGGCATCTGAGACGATGGCAGACTAATGTCCTAGAGTACCATCTTATCGGGATCTGGGTGCCAGTTTCTTTTATAGAACAGAGAGGGGGAGGAGGTGAGGAAGTAAAAAGACCATAAGTCTTGCAAAATATCTCCTGGTTTTGGCCATCCTAGGGGACGGGATGTGTTCATATCTTCTTTACTGCGGCCATTCACAAGTGGGCAGGGTCAGGGTGTTTCCCTGTGGCCTGAACGAAGGCACTTTAGTTTAACATTCAGGCAGGGGCAGGGTTCCCCAAGGGAGGCCATTGTGTATGCCAGTAGCTATAGACAGAACAAAAGCAGTGGAAAGCAAAGGTCAAAGTAAAAGAAACAGATCCAACATGGAGTCAGATTTTGTTCTTCCCTGTTCCATTCACGGTGTTTGGCCCACCACCAAGTAAGCAATTAATTAGTGGGAGTAACTTCTATTATTTTCATTGTCCTCACGACATTTCTTTCTCAACCAAACTCGAGTCTCTGTCTACCACAGTGGAACTTTCTGAGACATACGTTTGCTCTGTGCTTCAATTTTCCTAGTTCTACATTATTAACTAAACCTATGACATCCTTCATACATAAAATTAAAATTTTAATTGGAGCTCTTGGGAAAAAAATATGCCTCGTGAATGTAACGTTTTTTGGGTGCAACCCACAAAAGGTTTTAGGTTTGTGAGTGAGAGTATTCATGAAATTCAAAGTAGAATGAAAGGTATTTATGAAATATGTATTCATTGGGCACTTAGCTTTTGCATGGTACGTGAAAGGACACTTAGACTCCAAACTCATGCCCTTTGAGTACGCTGCTGTGTGTCTTCAAGTGGATGAGAAGGAAGAATGAAGGGAGAACCCGACACACTTGCGTCATCATCCTGGCTGTGTCTCACTAGCTTAGTAACCTTGGCCGGTGACCTTACCTATCAGTGAACCCCAGTTTCCTTCTGTGTTAAAGGGGGTTAGAATAACCCCCTTGGAGTGCTGTTGGACAATGAAATGAGGAACCCTACAGAACATTACCTGGCAAAACGTTTGGCCCAGTGTAACTCACAGAATATGAGTCCCCCACCTCTCTTCCCCATTCTGGGGGCAATGGTGTCGACATCCCCGCTGCTGCTACTGTTATAGCTTAGCTGTTCTACAGCAAGAGAGCTTCCAAAGTTTTGCTAAGTGTGTTACGTTACACTCCTCTGATGGATTATGTCCCAACCATTAACAATGGTGGTGCAGGGAATTTTAATACCTGCAACATATTCCGTATATAATACTAGTGAAACAAAGCCATCCACAGAAGTATATTGAATGCAGTTCTCAACTATATAAAATAGTGCTTCCAGAAGGAAGGTACCATGATATCTGTGGTCATCTTTGAGGGGTGGACGATGAATTACGCTTGTTCTGTCATCATACTTTATTTTTCTGAGGTTTTCAAAAACAGCTTGTATTGGGGCTTCCCTGGTGGTGCAGTGGTTGAGAGTCCGCCTGCCGATGCAGGGGACACGGGTTCGTGCCCCGGTCCGGGAGGATCCCACATGCCGCGGAGCGACTGGGCCCGTGAGCCATGGCCGCTGAGCCTGCGCGTCCGGAGCCTGTGCTCCGCAACGGGAGAGGCCACAGCAGTGAGAGGCCCGCGTAACGCTTAAAAAAAAAAAAAAAACAGCTTGTATTGGTTTTGTCATCATTAAAAAACAAATACTTATTACTGTTTTTATCTTAAGCCCGATCTGCAGACCTTCCATACTCAGTCTACTTGTCAGGCAAATTATCTGCTTTCTTTTTGGCGGGGGCGGTGGTGGGGGGGTTGTTTTTGTCTGCATTCTCTTTCTGTGCTTTTAAACCAGAGAACTGTTTCCTAATGAGAGCAGTGTGTTCAAAGCTGCATGTCTGCGAGAGATCTTTCATTTACTGTACGGTTAACTCATTGGGCAAAGCAATATTTAGGCAATCCTGAAGAAGGGTTTTGTTTTTTTTTTTTAGGCATGACGGAGCATGGGGTGGGGGGTTTAATTGTAATGATTTTCCTCTGTGTCATTTAGCAGTTTTCCAGGGCTTTTCATTATGGCAGCACTGGGCCATTTGAGGTACCTGCTTTCTAATCAGCCCTGGCTGCCTTCCAGTCAGCCTCAGCGGAAACTCACTAGGCACAGGGTTTAATTGGGGCCACCCACCATGGAAGCGCTTCCCCCCTTTGTCCAGAGAGATGGAAGCTCTTAATGTAATGCACATAAAAACGTCCAGTACTGCAGAGCAGGCACCAGCGCTCTGATGTCCCAAGGCTGTTATTATGTCCCAGTTCAATGTCAGGTTTTCAGAGACACTCCATGCAATCGCGGGGGATGCTTGAACTCTCAGAAAGAGAGCAATAGAAAATATTGGGTTGCAGTCTGGACACCACCCCTGATGTTTGGAACCTCTCTAAATAGATCCCAGACTCCTGTAAAAATTTGAAATCACCCCCCTCCCATCCCTTTTACAATGATCTCTCTGGCACCTTGGACTCCTTCAATTAATTCCTTGCAGAAGCCAGTTGAGTTCCAGTCCTTGGTTTTAAGTGATCAGCCTCTTGAAATGGTGCCCGGTAGCCTTTTGGAAACACCAGCCTCAGGCATGGTGGGGACCAAAGTCACTACGCAGCTTCTGGAAACAGACTGCCTGCGCAACGGGGTGCAGGCCCCATACAGCACTCCTGGTGGGCAGGTGATTGTGTAATTGGGTAGATGGGGTGTCTAGCAGCCCAGATCAGGGTGGTGGTTAAGGTGATGCAGGTTCATCAAGGGAAACAGAACTTCTTTTGTGCTTAAAATTGGAAATGTTTAATTTGGATTTTAATATGGCATCTGCCAGCCTCCTATTGGCTGTGCTTCCCAGGATAACACAGTTGGCATCCTAGAAATAAAGAGTGGACCTGCTTTGCCCACCCCCAACCATCGCAGGGAGAGGGATGGAGAGAGGCAGGGGGAGCGAGAGAATGAATGCTAATGAGACTGCCACTTATCAAGTGCTTCATCGAGCTCCGCACCTGATGGTCATGAAGATCCCTAGTTCTCTTCCGTCCATCCCTGGGAGACAGTACTGTTTTTATCACCATCTTGTAGAGGGGGAGCCTGAAGCTTCTAGAGGGCACGAGATTATCCAAGTTTTACCCAGTGGTGTCACCATCCTACCTGTTTGACTCTACGGCAGCCCTTCTGAAACGTTCATGTGTGTACAACCACCTGGGGACCTTGGTCTCATGCAGGTTCTTGATTAGTGCAGGACGTGATTCAGGTCCAAGGCTGGAACTGAGATGCTGCAGGTGATGGGAAGCCTGCTGGTCCGGGGATTGTACTCTGAATACAGAGGAAACAGACAATGGTTGGGTCTTGACTAGCTGCATTTTACATTCACCTGGAGCCAGGGGGCTTTAAAAATACTCCTGATGGGCATTCAGACCCCCTAATTCAGGATCTCTGGGGTTGGGATTTGGCCAGTGTGCACCCAGGTTGAGGCCATCTGCAGAGTTGGGGAGTCCTATGGCTGAAATGATGACGGTGAGCCTCAAGGCCCTTAGGTTTACTTGAACAGCAACGAGAATGAACGGTTTTGGTTAGGAAGGGAAGGTGAAAAAAGAAAGACCACTGTGTCCTGGAGGGTGAGGTACGGGATACAAAATGAGGCCAAGCTGGGGAATAAGGGAGGGAGTGAAAACCAATAAAAAGAGCTGGAGCTAGTTCACACGCAGGTGTGGGGCCAGTTGGGTGGTGGATTCTATTCGTCACAGGAGGTGGGAGTAATGAAGTTCCCTGGTTGGGACTCGCCGAGGAGGGCTGTCTCAGCAGCCTGGATTGTTTTCCTTCCGGGCAATGAGGTTTCCATTCAACATAGTATCACCGTGAGTGAGCCCTGTTCCTGGTACCGGAAACAAAGATGTCGATGGCATCGTCCCTGCTCTAAGCAGGCGGTGACAGTTGGGGTGGGGTCTGGCCTCCACTGTGCTTGTCTCACTGACCGATCAGAGGCTGAGGGAATGGTAGGTTGTAGGAACACAGGGAGATGGACTTAACCCAGCCGAACTCAGCCCAACCCATCCAGCCACAGTGATCAGGGGAGTCTGTCCTAGATGAGATGCCCCTTCTCTTCAGTCTCAGGGGTGACAGACGCTGAGGGCCTGAATTAAAGCAATCACGGTGAGGTTTGATGACAAATATCTCCCCCTCCACATCTGAAAAATACAACAAGCTAGTGAATATAACGACAAAATCAAACCACGGGGGGAAAGTGGTGGGGTGGGGTGGGGGGAGATGAACTGGGGGATTGGGATTGACATGTATACACTAATATGTATAAAATAGGTAACTAATAAGAACCTGCCGTATAAAAAATAAATAAAATTCAAAAATTCAAAAAAAAAAAAAACAGACCTAAAAAACACACACACACAAAAAACAGACCGACAGATACAGAGAACAAACTAGTGACTTCCAGCAGGGGTGGGGCACTATAGGGTCGGGGAGTGGGGTGTACGAACTATTGGGTGTAAGACGGGCTGCCAGCATGTATTGTACAACATGGGGATATAGCCAGTATTTTGTAATAACTGTAAATGGAGTGTAACCTTTAAAATTGTATTAAAAATAATTTAAAAAATAGGGCTTCCCTGGTGGCGCAGTGGTTGCGAGTCCGCCTGCCGATGCAGGGGACGCGGGTTCGTGCCCCGGTCGGGGAGGATCCCGCATGCCGCGGAGCGGCTGGGCCCGTGAGCCGTGGCCGCTGAGCCTGCGCGTCCGGAGCCTGTGCTCCGCAACGGGAGAGGCCACAACAGTGAGAGGCCCGCGTACAGCATAAAAAAAAAAAAAAAAAAAAAAAAAAATAAAATAAAATAAAAGAAGTTGATCAGCGGAAAAAAATAAATCTCCCCCTCCCGGCTTTGCCTCCCAAATTCAGGGGAGATGCCCAAACTTCCCAGCTTGGGGTTCTGGGCAGATGGTGGCAGACGGAGAGTAGCTGATGGTTCAGGCTTGGTGCCTTGTTGAGTTTAGGTGCCTCTGATGCAGCCAGTCAAATTGCCCTGTAAGTGGCTAGAAATGTGTGTCTAGAGCTTGGAACAGAGACTTGAGCTGGAAAAAGAGATCTGGGAGACATCGGCACATCAGATGGGATGTGAATGTCCAGGAACGGAAGAGGTGATCTTATGAGAAAAGACAAGGGGAGGGAATGGAAGTCTGTGGATGCCAACCTTTAAGGGACATAAAAAGGGTGGGAAATTTTTTGATAAGTAAAAATGAAACAAGAAAGGAGAAAACAGGACAAGGTAATGACCTGGAATCTGAGCAGGTGAGAGGTTTTTGAAAAGGAAGCAGTGACCGTGAATTTCAAATGCTACAACAATTTAAAGACGATACACTGCCAAGGGCTCAGTTTCTCTCTCTCTCAGACGTTTTTAATGGTTCTCTCTGAGTGAAAGGAGCAGGGTTTACACATTTTGATCTCTCTGTATTTTGTAATTTATTTATTTTTTGCGGTACGCGGGCCTCTCACTGCTGTGGCCTCTCCCGCTGTGGAACAGGCTCCGGACGCGCAGGCTCAGCGGCCACGGCTCACGGGCCCAGTCGCTCCGCGGCATGTGGGATCTTCCCGGACCGGGGCACGAACCCGTGTCCCCTGCATCGGCAGGCGGACTCTCAACCACTGCGCCACCAGGGAAGCCCTGTAATTTATTTTTTTGTTGAAGTATAGTTGATTTTATTTCTCTGTATTTTAAAATAGCTTTTCTCATCTCATGATTATGAAATTACCCTTTGGAGTCTGGCCTTGGTGGGGACAGTTTCAGGAGACTGAGGGCAGAAGAAGTGAAGGGTAAATGACCAATGCATTTACCTTCACCTACACGGTCCAGCCTTTTGAAAGGGCACTCCGAGAGAGTGGGAACACATGGGAAGGATGCTGAGTACATGGGGGGAAATGATGAAATGGTCATTTAGAAATTGTAATGCAGTACTCAGCAGTGGGTGGGATGGATCTCTGCTCCCATTCACTTCCCCAAGCCAAGATAAGGAAAGGCTTAAGAAAAGATTGCAACCCAAGCTGGGCACTGTGGATGGCTGTGTCCTGCCTGGGCTTGAGTTGAAATGGAATCCAATAGGTCCTAGGCTTTTAAATCCTGCCCCCCCAAAGGAGTCAGTAGCCCAGAGGGGCACTCTTGTCCTAATTTGCACAGCTTCCAAATTTTGGCTACTTTAACTTCGAATGCTGCCTCAGAAGGGCATACCATTTTTTTTCATTTAATTTTTATTTTATATTGGGGTACAGTTGATTTACAGTGTTGTGTTAGTTTCAGGTGTACAGCAAAGTGATTCAGTTATACATACACAGAGAAAGATAAATATCACATGGTATCATATCATACTATACGTGGAATCTAAAAAGATGATACAAATTAACTTATTTACAAACCAGAGACAGGCTCACAGACTTCGCAAACAAACTTACGGGTGCACCATTTTTGAATGCACACTGTGTCTAGGAGCTGCAGCCCTTAAATCTAATGGAAGATATCAGGATCCAGCCTGGAGTTTAGATGAAAGAATATTCAGATGACATCCATCTCTAAGCAACAGTTCACAGCCGAAGGAAGTGGAGTGGCTACAGGAATAAGGTTCAAAGAAGTTCCCAAAAAAGGGGAGAAGAGCTGTCATTTAACAAGCACCAGTGGTTTGGGGTTCTGCATCAGACATTTTCTGCTTTATTCAACCCTCATAAAAAAAAAGATGTGGGGCTTCCCTGGTGGTGCAGTGGTTGAGAGTCCGCCTGCCGATGCAGGGGACATGTGTTCGTGCCCCGGTCCGGGAGGGTCCCGCGTGCCGCGGAGCGGCTGGGCCCGTGAGCCATGGCCGCTGGGCCTGCGCGTCCGGAGCCTGTGCTCCGCAACGGGAGAGGCCGCAACAGTGAGAGGCCCGCGTATCACAAAAAATAAATTAAAAAAAAAAAAAAAAAAAAAAAAAAAAGATGTGAAATAAGGATCGTTCAGCCTGTGTGACAGATGAACACATAAAAGACTGCATTCAAGGTCACATAGCAAAAATACAAGGACTACTTTGACTGAAACCCAATACAAACCAACTTAAAAGGCAAAGGAATTGGAAAGAGGTTTCTTGGCTTAAATGGCAGTGATTTCAAGGATTAAAGGCGCAGGTACAAGAATCATGGTCTCAAACTGGAGCGTGCATATTTTCCTCTTTCCTTCCTCCTCGATGGATTTCATTTTTGCAGCTCAAGAGGATGGCTGCTGAAATATCCAGGCTTTAATCACATATCGTGACAACCTCAGCTGAAACACGGGTTTATTTATTCTCCCAAATTGTGTAGATCAGCACCAGTAAATGATTCTAACAAGTCACACTTGAGTCCGGACCATCACCACCCCCACCCCACCCCAACACCCAACCCCGCTTTGGCCAGACATTTTTTGCCCAAAAGAAAGTGTTATTATGTTTGGGCAGGTCTAAATCATGGATTAAACCAGAAGAATGGAGATGGAAATGTTTAGAAGGCAAATCACTCTCTCCAACATTTAAAGATCTAATCAAATAACAAATCCTTCCTGCTCAAAACTGTGTCAAGGAGCCAATCCCAAGCCCGTCCTTTCTTCTTTCTATTATACTTTGCTTTCTCTGTGAATAAAAAAAGACTCAAAGGCATCTCAGAAGCTTTAAACCCTATTGGCTAGGAAGCAGCGCTGGCATTCACATGGAGGTGTAAGTACAGTGGGCCACAATTACGGGTTTGTAATATATTTAGTTACATCAGAAACACCCAGGTGTTGTTTCAAAGACAGATGTCTGGGCCTCATCCCAGACCCACTTAATTGGAATATTCATAGGGATGCCCAGAAATGTCAGATCTAACAACTGCCCAGGTGATCCTGATTAGCAGTAGTTGTTCCCAATCTTGGCTGTCCCGGGCTTCGGGCAGATGGGCTGGTGTTAAACCTGTGAGTTTGGGAGTCATCAGGGCAGATGTCTAAGCCTGCGCGTGATGAGATCTGGTGGTTGAGAAGGAGAGAATACTTCATGTAGACAAGAGTCATTTCCCTTTCTCGGGCAGCCTGAGATTTTCCAGAGCTTTGGCAAAATATACGCTCCATTCTTTGCTGCACACAGAGTGCAGAACTTGGCCTTGAGTTCGTCTGTGGGAATAGGGAGTCTAGTTGTAATGCTGCCTCTCCAGTCTGGAACAGACAAGCTACTTTTAATTGTAGGGTTTGGGAAAGGGCTGAAAATAGAGCCGTGAAGCAGCACATGTAGACAGAGCAAGGGAAGCTGAGATGAATAGAGAAAGTCTTAACAGAGAGACAGTCAGACAAGCGCAGGTTGCAAAGAGAAGAAATTGATGTCAGTGTCCCAGGAAAGCGGCATGAACGACTAAATATAATTTGAGCTGAGACAACAGTTGGTAGTTCCTAAATTGGGTTTGCGGGCGATCTCCTGTCACTAACGAAAACCGGTCTATGCATGTCATTTGCTTGAATTTCACTCTTTATTTTGCATGGTGAAGGAAACACTTTATCTTTCTGGACGGCTGTCTCTAAAGAAGATGCTGCTCTGTCCTCCTCCCTTTCCCCCTCCCCACTGTTTTTGAGGACGTGGTTGTAACTGCACCTTGTTTTCTGAGACATTGGCCAGGAAGCAGCCCTTGCCTCTCAGGGCTCAAGGATGGAAATCCGTTTCCGTCTCTTTATTTTTCTTTTTGGCTACTGTGTTGAAATAAGTCCTGTTTACTGTTTCTAGGTTACCCTGTTCTAGGTTCGGATACTTGGCTTTGGACATCTTTCTCTTTGGACATGAAAATGCCTTCTACAGGAAACCGTCAGGAACCTGTTAAATAGAACCTGACGGACCATTCAGTGCAGCTTTAAAATGCATCCCTCTGTGAAAGTCAGCTGTGATGGGAGAGGGGCTAAATGTTTCTTTCTTTCTGTGGAAGAGACCCTTGCATCCTCATGGAGCAGAGATCAAGGAAAAAGTGAATCAATAACAGGGATCACCATTTATTTCTTGCTCTGACCAGGAGGAGGTATGTGACTTAAAGCATATTATCTTGAAAAAGAGGTTAAACTTATGTCAGTGTAAAAAGATGAGAAACCAATACCTAGAACTGTACCACTGATTTTAAAGGATGGAAAAGAGTGAAACTGTGTGATCTCTCCATTTCCATTTCCCTACCATTCCCTCCCTCCCTCCCTCACTCTGTCTCTCTGTCCCTCCCTCCCTTCCTCTCTTTCTCTTTCCTCCCTTCCTTCCTCCCTTCCTACAAATACTTACTGAATGTCTTCTCTGTGCCAGGGTCTGGGCTAAGTATGACAGAATACACCATGAAAGGGATAATTTTTTTCTTTTCCCCATTTGTTCATGCAATGTTTGTATCCCTCTCCCAAACTCATATATTGAAACCTAATCCACAATATGATGGCATTTAGAAGGGAGGGCTTCGGGAGGTGATTGGGTCATGAGGGCCGAGGCCTCACGAAAGGGATTAGTGCCCTATAGGAGAGATCCCTCGCCCCTGCCACCTTGTGAGGACACAGCAAAAAGGCCATCTATGAACCAAGAAGCAGGTTCTCACCAGACACCAACCGAATCTGCTGGTGCCTTGATCTTGAACTTCCCAGCCTCCAGAACTGTAAGAAATATATGTCTGTTGTTTCTAATCCACCTAGGCTGTGGTATTCTGTTATAGCATCTCAAATGGACTGAGACAGATTACTATGAACTTTAGATATTCTTTATGGTGTCTTAGATTTATAGTTTTAAAATCAGCTCAGATTTAGATTTCCAAGTAATTTAGAAGCTGGTGCTCCTTTGCAGTTCACAGCTGAAAGGACCATGTGCTCCTGACTCTCTGTCACCATCTAGAGGCAATTTATACATATTGCAGGGCTAGTTCCCGGAATATCGAGTGTGGAAAATCATCCCAGAAGTTGGGGCTTGCAGTGTTTGTGTGCCAGCCCAATAGAATAAATTGGACCCAGTCATCTGAAAATGAATGGAATGGGAAGTTTTGCTCACATAGGAGTATATGAGACGGGGGTCTTGATTTCTGTACCAAACCACGGAGGGTCGGGATCTCCTGGGTGCAAACGTTTCCGAGGGTATGGGAGAAGAGCTGTAAAATCAGTGGGGGATGGGACACTTAGAGGAAGTTCAAGAGGAGGCCTCCAGTCCCTCAGCGGTGAGCACTCAACAAATACTTGTCCAATTGAATGAGAAGCTATGAGGCTCCAGATCAATGGAGAAAATGCCACAGAGTAGGACTGGAGTCCACACTATTCATCCAGGTTCTCACTAGGGGTGTTTTTGTTTCCCAGGGACATCTAGTAACATCACAACATTTTATCACAATTGTGAGGGTGCTACTGGCGTCTAGTGGGTAGAGACCAGGGATGCTGCTTAATATCCTGCAATGCACAGGACAGCTCCCACCACAGAGAATTATCCAGCCCCCAGGGTCAATAGTGAGAAGCACAGGTAAGAAGTGTTCTCTGAGACTCAAGCCCTGACCATGGTGAGGAACCTCTACTCCTGGTCGCAAAAGAGCAAGACCAAAGGGGTGTGGATGACTTCATGCAAAGGTGTCTCACGGGAGAGATGCAGATCAGGGACATGGTTTCATTGGGCCAAGTGTGGGCACACCATGCACCCCTCCAGCTTCCTTTAGAAGCATAAAGCACTGAAGTTACCTGGGTCAGAATCACCCACAGCTGCTTGCTACAAATGCATATTTGGGCCCAACACCAAATCTCGTGAATCGGAATGTCCATGGCTGGTGGCCCAGGCATCTGTATTTTAAAGCCAGCATCATGGGTGATATTGATGCATATTCAAGTGTGCCATAAGATGGATAAGTAAAAGAAATTCCGGGTATCATCTGTTCTTATTTTTAAAGCCCACTTATAAAGGGCTCAGAAGAACATTCACTTCATCCTTGCGATGCTTTTGCTATATTGTGCTTAACTCCCGTTTTACAGATTATAAAATGGAGGCCACAAGAGCTTAAACAGATTACGTCGTGAAACCCACGTGATTTGTTTAACCTAGATTTTCTCACTGTGAGGCCTTTCCAAACAGAAGCTGTGCCACCTTCTCTGCTTTTCTAGCCCCAGCTTTAGATCTTCACTGATGCATCCAGTGAAACAGACTCTGAACACACACACACACACACACACACACACACACACACACCCCTTAAATCTAAGTTTCTTACATGCTTCACCCACAGCCCACAAGGTCCTGTTGACCTGGCCATCTGCTGTTTCTGTCTCTCCCTCTGGCCTGTAGGCCTTCCATCATGGCAGGTACGTTTCCTACTTCAAGACCTTCACTTACACTGTGCTCTGTCTCCGGACATGCAAGACCTCACTTCTTCCTTTCTTTATAAAACTGACCCCCTCTCTTTAGTCCTCTTTGAAATGTCAGCTCCTAACAGACATCTTACAGTTACACACCCACTCTTAGACCCCCTCCAATTAAATTAGTTTCTGCTCTTATTCTTTCTAATTTAGGACCCCATTCTTTTCCTGTAGACTATTTGTGATCATTTTGGTTCTGGTATTGTCGAGTTATCCCTTGAGGGTCTTTTCCATTAGCCTGTGAGGAGAATATATTTTGTTCATCACTGCAAACAGTGGGGATCAAAAGATCAAATAAATGTGGTGTGTAATCAGCAAGCACCCAACAGAGGGGATGCGCATTCATGGAGATGGCAGCAGTGTATGTTACGGCTCATTTCTGCACGTTGCGGGGTCTGGGGCCAGGATTCAATCTTGAGGAGCTGGAAACGCGGTCACTTGAAGAGGTGAGGCCACCGCCAGCCAGCCTGGGTTTTCACAGCTGCAGCCGGTGTCAAGGCTCTTGCTTCCAGCCCTCCAGGCCGCCTGAGATTTGCGAGTTACCGGGATTACTCTTTGGGTAGCGAGGTACTCTGGAGCCCAGCCAAGCCCGGTTTCCTCGACCTTATCAAGGGGTTAATAAGGCCCACCTTTGCAAGGAGAGGGTCCGAGGTGAGCGAGATAAAGCAGAGGAGGGCAGCTGGCCCTTTGGAGGTACTGAGAACGCTAAACACCTGGGCTGTCTCGCCAGGAGACTTGTAAAACAGAAGTCTGCACTGGCAGCGAGAGAAGTCGCGCCACTCACCTGAGTGCCGCCCTGCTCGGCTCATCCCTCCGTGCGCTTCAGTGACGTTTTCCCAGCCTGGCCCAGGGCGCTCTCCTCCCTCCCTCGGCGGTCGCTCCCTCCCTCCCCCTTCCTCTTCCCCAGCCTCCCCTCCCCGTGCGCCCCCTCCCTCGGAGCGGGAGCGGGGAATCCCACGCCCTTGCACCAGCCCGGGGGCTCGGACGGGCCCGGGAGCCGCTGGTCGCCAATCACCGTGCGGTGGAGAGGCGGGCGCTCGGCTCCGGCGCGCTGGAGGAGCCAGCTGGCTCTACTGGCCCCGGGAGCCTCAGACGCTCACCCCGACACAGACAGACGCACGGACGGGAGGGCAGGCGCGAACAGAATCCCCCGGCCGTCTGCGCTCGGAGGCGCGCGCCAGCCCTGGTCCGGGGCTCCCCCGTGCCGCCTCCAGGAGCCGCAGGCGGCGCTGTGCAGGCCGGCGCCGGCGGGAGGGAGGGCGCGCGAGCTGCCGGAGCCGGGGAGGCCCGGCGCGCCCGGCCCGCGATGTGAGCGGCGGCGGCTCCCACCTGGCGCCGCACCTGGAGCGCTGCGCTCCGGGGCGGCGGGGAGGATGTGCGCCGCCCGCAGCCGCCGCGCCCGCACCTGACCATGGAGTGCGCCCTCCTGCTCGCGTGCGCCCTCCCCGCCGCCCGCTCGGGCCCGCCGTGGGGGCCGGCGGGACGGGGGCGCGTGGCCAAGGCAGGTGCCCGGCGGGGAGGCGCCGATGGCGGGTGGCCGGGGACCCCAGCCCCGCCGCGCCCCTCACGCACGGTGTCACCTTTTCTCTTGCAGGCGCTCCAGCTCTGCTGCCTTTGCTGTGCGTCGGTCGCCGCAGCCTTAGCCAGTGACAGCCGAGGCGGCGGCGGCAGCGGATTAAACCACGGTTCGTATTCGCCCCCCCCCCCCCGCGCGCCCCACCGCAGAAGGGCCTCTCCAGGCACTTTGTCCTTTCTTTCCCCCCAAAGAGAGAAAGGGCAGACGAGGCCACCCCTCCCCCCCACGTGGCAGGTGTGCGCGCGTCCTGGAAACGGTTCCTGTTTGGAGAGGGGGATGTGGCCCGGACTCTGAACTTATCGGAAGAATCAGTGCCTCAAGCTGCAAGTCACATAAATGAGAAAACAATACTTGCCCTCGTTCACAGACGGCTGGTTTAAAAAAAAAAAAAAAAAATCCGTGCTGCGGTGAGAAATTAGAAAGTGAGTGGACATTGACTAGGTAGCTGATATCAAAGGGCACCTTCCTCATCTCCTTCCTCTTCCGGCAAAGGACATGCCCCCTTCTTCCCCCATCTTCTTTCCTCCCCCATCTTTCCTCTCCCCCATTTTCCTTCCCCCCCCCTTCACTCCTGTCCCCTTTCTCCCTTTCCTTCCTTCTTTCTCCCTTTTCTCTTCCCTCGTATCATTGATTCCCAAAGATCACTTTTAGAGAGAGGAAAGCAGGTAGCCTCTGGTGGGGGGGGGCGGGGGGTTTTGCTTTATCTTCTTTGAAGTTCCCTCGCTTCAAACTTCCAGAACACTCTTTACTTCTGTCATTTATTAACTTCTCCCTGGCACCTGGAAGGAAAATCCTTGTTTCCATTGTTCCCATGGGCTACTGGAGAACAGCTGATTCCTGATCCAAGGTTTCTATAGCAAGACCTTGATGTCTAGCCGGGGTTTTATCATTTTTTAGTCTTGCAGGCTTATCTCCTCCTCTCAGGGGACCAGGGATCATACTGGGGAGAGGGGGGATGGCAGAGTCATGGAGAAAGGCTGTGCCACCAGGGAGTGGGTGAGTGAGGGGACAGGGGAGAGCCAGGAACTTGCCCTTGAGAAATTCGCCTTTTGTCCAACCAGAAAAGCTGGCTGCAGTTTCTAAAACAAGCCCTCATTGTTTCATCGGGGCCAAATGGCTGGAGGTCCCCTCCATTCCAGCTACCACCTGTAAGGACCTCATCTTTAGGTAGTCCCTGAGCCGATTAATCAGATCACTCACTGCGGGGGCCCTGACTGCCCCTCTTCCCATCAAGGACTGAATATTACCATCAGCCTGCTTGTTCATTCTCCCCTTGGAAACAAACTAGTAGCAGGTGTCTGGGTGGGGGGCTTTGCAGGCTGATCCTGCAGACCGCTGGCTGGGTAAGGCTTCTGCGTGTTCTCCCAGCTAAGAGCAGGCAGAGTTTCAGATGGCTTTGGTCAAGGAGGTAAGAATCAGCTTACAGAGACTGTGTCTGAGCACACGTCAGGGATGGTTTTCACAATTAGATTTTAGTATGGGGGAGGGAGAAGGTGTTTGTCCCTAAGAAAAAGCTGTGTTTAATCAAAAGCCACATACCAGGAAGATGGCATAGTAGCAATTTTTAAGAGAAGAGAAATCATGTATATCCCGCTCAACGTTTTTAAGGTTAAGAGAAAAACATTTTTTTCAATTGCTTTTTAATATGCATGTCAATTAGATAGTATTTCTAGTTAAAGGAGTGAAGAAGAAAGTGGGGGAGAACGGCAAGGACATTGTAAGAATGAATTTCTCAAGCAATATGAGTAACAGATGGTTCATACACAGAACATAGTTGAAAATTATTGTCATATTGGGATTTTTTAAAAAAAATGTAGGACCAATTAGAATATCACTCGTTGATCCCTGCTAGCTACAGGGCTTCTGTTCATTCCTTAGCTTTTTTCTTTCTTTTCTCTTCTTGTTTTTTTTTTTTCTTTTTTCTTTTTTCCGGTTGTTGACTATTTTGGGAAAAGGGAAATTCCTCTTGCTTTTCCTCCTCCAGTAACCAAGGACCCAAGTGACTCAAGCATGCCTCTTGGTTATTCAGAATCTTTCTAAACACGGTCCAAATTAGTTTCCCATTCTGTGCCTAGAAAGTGGAAATACAGAGCGTTTTTTAATGCGCAGAGGGCATATTCCAGATCATCTTGTGGGATGATACTTTTCAGTTTCAATGTCGTGTGATAGAAAACAGTTGGCTAGCCTCGTTTTTTCAAGCAGCAAATTGTTTAACTTCTCTTCTCTGGGACAAGCAGTAATTAGCGCTGCTCTAGGGAGCAACGGTGAAGGTATTTTTAAACACGTCTTTCCAGGTGTCCCCTGATCTGACACGCCCCCACCAACATGTCTGAGCAATTTTCAGCAACAGACTGTAGTGGGAAGTTCTGACAATTTCGAGGCGTTTTTATGTATCCACTCTATTTTATGCTTACAATTAAATGGAATTGTCCCAGGGAAAGCTCGTTTGTAAAACGCTGAGTGATACAAGTGCTGGAGTTTTATTATCACATATAATTAATATTGGAAACATAACACTACAGTTACTTGTTAATTACCTGAGAATTCATCTCAGGTTACTCAGTGCTGTGAGTTACATTTGAAATTTAAACTCTGTCCCCCCCCCCCACCCCAATGCTCCCAATGTAGTTTAAGCACAAAGGTATCATCTTGGAAAAAAGTGTTCCTTTCTTGGCTTTGTGGGTTTTATAGTTATTAATACCGTCTCCCCCAAATCAATTTTTATGTATGGATGACTCTATGACTAATATATAAAAAGTCCATCTCTCTCTGCAGACCATGAGAGTTGTGGCATTTTCCAGAAACATTCTTGACGTTCAACAAGATGGTGCTTGACTTTTAGTTTCCGTAGGAATTGCTGTGGCAGAGCTAATTGTCAAGATCACACAATTCTCCTTGTCATGAGCTGCTCTGAATTACATGTAGTTTAGGTGCGTGGCCATAGAACAAGTATCTTTCAGCTGTGTGTTGCTCTTTGCCAGCCTTTTGGAAAGGGACCCTCGGGCACTTGGGGCTGTGGGTGCTGACAGCGAAACCTTTCCCATTGCAGATTACGTCTTTGTCACGCCGGTAGAAGTGGACTCGGGCGGGTCGTATGTTTCACACGACATTTTGCACAGCGGCAGGAAGAAGCGGTCGACGCAGAGTGCCAGCAGCTCCCTGCATTACCGATTTTCAGCATTTGGACAGGAACTACACTTAGAACTTAAGCCCTCGGCAATCTTGAGCAGTCACTTTATCGTCCAGGTACTTGGAAAAGATGGTGCTTCAGAGACTCGGGAACCCGTGGTGCCAAGATGTTTCTATCAGGGATTTATCAGAAACGACAGCTTGTCCTCCGTCGCTGTGTCTACATGTGCCGGCTTGGTAAGCACCCCCTACTCCCTCTTTCCTGTGTTTTGTATAACTGGAATGAACAGATGTCTGCAATCCTAAGTGCTCTTGCAGCCAACTCCACACATTCACACTGTCAGCTTTGATACGTATAATATTCTCAATTGAATTAATCTAATCTGCTCCCAGAAAAAGAAAATCTATCTAAAAGAACTTTAATTACCATTTAGAACGTTCTTTTGATGTTTAATGGTCTGGGCCTCTTCATTTTCCATGTTTGAGACGATCCCCCAAGGAAATTAATTTGATGGATGCCATTCGCTTTGGAAAGTCTTGAGAGACCAGGCTTTATATAAATCCAACAAGCTGCGTGCCTCTACAGTGCTTTGAAACAGGGAAAACTGTATTTAATGCAAAAGTGTGTTCACTGCCCTGGGAAGCCCAACCTTCCCTGTGGAAGGGAGGCCTCTTGTTTTCTTTCGACTAATCTGTTCATGTTGTCCTGCTCACATAAGGCGTCCTTTCTGAGTGTGATGTGGTGTGTTCAGGGGCTGGTGGGATTAAGTGTGGCATCCAGGAAGGCAGGACACTTAAAAAGATTTGGGACAAGCGTTGTTTCCTCTTGTGTAATCCTCAGCTGTTGGGCTCGGGATCAAGAATATTGGTATAAAGGATGCTTGTCTCAGAATTCAGTCATCTGTGAGACAATAAATGGTGATCTGGGTTGATTTCATCTTGTGTTGCAATTGAGAAGTGTCTGTAACTGACAGAAGAGTTTGTGTGTGTTGAGACACACCATGGTCATGCTGTGGCGTGGCTAGAAGAAGGAAAATGTGAGAAAGCCCAGCTGAGGGTGTAGTTAGTGTAATGTACGGAATACATCGTGATTGAGCAAGAGAGAGGGGGGCTTAGGCGCTGGCGAGTGAAGACTCCCATGTTCTTGGCTAGCTGAAACTTTATTATTTAACCTGTTTGTTTTCATACTGTGACTTGACATGTAGTTAAAATCTTTTATCACAACCAGAGTTATGATATTTTTTCGTATGGTCTTTAAACTATAGAGTGAAGCAAAGATTTAACAATTCCTGGCTGAGCTGGATCTGTTTAAATGAACAATATGGCTTACTAGTGACCTATATGTTCTATGATAGTTACACGCACCTAAGCAGCCCACACACACGTGAATATATCTTGTTCTTGTTGTTTGGTTGGTTTGGTTGTCATGAGTCTCTTGCTCGTTTGGGAACGTCCCCCTCTTTTCCCTCTCTCCTGTCTATTCCAGTATCCTTATGTCTTCAGAAGGAGGTTAGGCCCTCCATCACAGTGGCTTAAACTATCCCATTCCAGATACCCCAGTGGTGAAGAGTAGTCTGTCCAAGTTCATCTTTCATACCAGCCCTTACTAGTAGGACCGTGGGCAAGTTATGAATCTCTCTGTGTCTTAGTGTCTCTCTCCCTCTACAATGGGAATAACAAGGGGGTTTACAGCACCGTGGGGATAAAGTGACTTCCTACATGGGAAGTGCTACGGCAGCTCTTGGAAGGAGCTTAGTCTCCCCGTGGTTAACGCGGTCAATATTCCACTTTCTGTGAGTGATAGGAAATCTGACCAATTATCCCATATTCATAGATGTCAGGTTGTTTCTCCTAAGAAGGAGATTCACTTTTGAACGGGGAATGACCACTTAACACATAGAATGAGGCAAGTTAAAAAGTTCCATCTTTGGGCTGAAGGTGAAAGAAGTCATTGGCAACCACATCTGCCCGTGTATAAGGCCGATGTAATATTTTTTCTTTGCGTACCAATCTGATTTTTGTTTGCTTTTATCTTTTTAATTCAATTTTTATTTTATATCGGACTGTAGTTGATTTACAATGTTGTGTTAGTTTCAGGTGTACAGCAAAGTGACTGAGTTATACATATACATACACATATATGCATTCTTTTTCAGATTCTTTTCCCGTGTAGGTTATTACAGAATATTGAGTAGAGTTCCCTGTGCTCTACAGTAGGTCCTTGTTGATTATCTATTTTATATATAGTAATGTGTATATGTTAATCCCAAACTCCTAATTTATCCCTCCCCCCCACCTTTCCACTTTGGTAACCATAAGTTTGTTTTCAAAGTCCGTGAGTCTGTTTCTTGTTTGTAAATCAGTTCATTTGTATCGTTTTTTTAGATTCCACATATAAGCAAAATCATATGATATTTGTCTTTCTCTGTCTGACTTACTTCACTTAGTATGATCATCTCTGGGGCCATCCATGTTGCTGCAAATAGCGTTTCATTCTTTTTTATAAGGCTGTTATAAATTGAAATCATGAAACTCACAATCTGTTCCTACTTTTCAACAAGCCAGCCACATATACTTAATTAACTTTAGTTCTGTAGGCCTCAGTTTCCTCTCCTGAGCCATGTGAAATTATTTCTAAGACCACGGCCATCTCTAGGCATCTGACTCCAATTATCCAATTGTTTGGGCCCATGGGGCATGGGGTAGGGAGAGGATCAAGCTTATCCCCCTTGCATTACCCACCTCCCCAAGTCCCTGCCGAACAGCAGCAAAATACAGACACAGCCATCCTCAATCAAACAATAAGAAAAATAAAACAAGGAAGAGGGCAAAGCCACAAATGAGAAGCTGAGACACTGCTCTGTGTTCACGCCTGTAACTTCTATTGAGGTATAATGTATATACAGAAAAGTGCAAAAATGTATGTACAGAAAAATGCAAAAATCGTGGAGTACAGCCTAGTGAATTTTTACAAAGTTCACACCGCTGTAACCAACAACCAGACCAAACAGGGCGTTACCAGTGTCCCAGAAGACCCCCACCTGTCCACCAGAAGTAACCACTGTCCTAATTTGTAACATAGCTTAAGTTCGCCTATTTAAAAATTTTTTACCTAAGAGACGGTCATACAATAATTCCTCTGTATGAATATTCTACGTTGTTTCCATCTAATTGTTGGTGGCATTTAAATTGTTTCCAGTTTGGGGCTGTTAGGAGGAGTAATACTAAACGTTCTCGTCTATGCCTTTTGGTGAGCTTATGGACACATTCTGTTGGAAACATACCAAAGACTGAAGTTGCTGGGTCATAGGTTAATATATATGTTTTCCCTAAAGCAAAATAGCGAGCAGTGTGGTCAGTGTTCGTCTGTTGGTTTTGCAGCTAGCCCTTATACAGGCAGCACTCACCCTAAGCAGGGAGAGTGGCACCACCCAGCTCCTTCCCCAGGAACTGCACTTACCGCTCTTTTCCTAGATTCAGCCAAACAGCTTTTCAGAGTGGTTGCACTAATTTACACGGCCATCAGCAGTGTATAAGAGTTCCAGTTGCTCCAACATTCTCATCAACACTTGGCTGTTGTCTGTCTTTTCCATTTTTGCCACTCCCATTGATGGATGTGAAGCAGTATCACACAGTGGGTTTAGTTTGCATTGTTCTGATGGTTAATGAAGTTGAGTATCCTTTCTTATGCCTACTGGCCACTTGTATACCCTCTTTTGTGATATCATATATGGACAAGAAGTATTATACAGGTTTTCCCTGTTATCTGAAAGTAGAGCGTCCCTATGAAGTCTTTCGTAAGCCAAAATGACAAAAGCAAAGAAGCAATTACCTTAGGACACATCTTGGCAATGAATGCACAAAATAAATTGACATAAAGCACAAGTGCTCACAGACATAGTTCAGAGCTACAGTGGCTTGATGCAGAGATTCTTAGTGCAGTTCCTGGGGAAGGAGCTGGGCGGTGCCACTCTCACTGCTTAGGGTGAGCACCGCCTGTATAAGGGTTAGGTGCAAAACCAACAAACACTGACCACGCTGATTGCTATTTTGCTTTGGTTTTCTTTTCCATAAAAACGAAAATCCTCTTCGTATTTCTTTTGGTTAGCAAAAACCAGGTGCTAATTGGGTTTTTCGTAAAAGCGAAGTGACATAAAGCAAACTTGCGAAAGTGGAGGACTCCTGTATATGCTTTCAGCCCAAACTGTGGTGCTTTTTCCTTTCTTTGTGAAGAGAAACAAGGCTTCTGAGCAAAAACACCTTTGCCAGCTTAGCATCTTTGATATCATGGCTTTGCATCTCTAACGATGCATTGACCTGCATATGAAACACTGTTGAATAGCAGTAGTGAACCCTGGGAAATCACTTGAGGCTCCACATTGAGGAATCTCTTCTCTAGGCCCATTGAGAGATGGGGATGGAGGAAAATCATCACTCCACGAGGAAGAATTTTTCCTTCTAGCTACCCAGAACCCATGAACACTGCTCACCTTCTTTGGTCAGACAGGGGGTTCCTAAAGTGAATTAGCAAGTGCTGTAATGCAGACGTAGTGGATAGAATAGTGGATGATTCAAGGCTTCAGGAGACGGGCAGGTCTCTGACATGCTTGGTGGACGGGCAGGTCTCTTACACGCGTGTCAGTTCACAAGCCAGAAGAGATAAACGACTCTTCTGGCACGAATACAGAAACTGACATGAGGTGAAGGAGACTGAGATGAATCTTCTTTCATCTGAAGTGTCTCCATTGGTGTTTCCCCGAGACGGGTGCTGGCAACTGGCATCAGAGTGACTTTCAAGGTTCTAGCAATTTCCTAGTGTGCATCAGTGTGTATTAAAAAAAGTGAGAAGTCCCCTTTAGATAATAGAGTACTGACAGGAAAGCTAACCATTAACTTGACTTGTTAGGGAAACTCCAAGAGCAAGCGAGAGAGGGTGGAGGGGTTCTAATAGTGAAATATATTTGCATACATACATATTCCGGTTAGGATTTCTCCGGCAGGGAATTCAGTAGTTCAGAATTAAACTATACTCGAAATAGTCTCTTAAAATGTACCCCCCACACACGATGGGTCTCATTTTATTCAGGAGTTAAGTAGGCAGTTATTTACTTGGAATAATCCATCAAACAGGAGTTGCAAACTTCCACGAGTGAATCCTGCCTCCTGTTATGTCTGGAGGGGGTGTTCTTTAAAATTTTTATTGGCGTATAGTTGCTTTACAATGTTACGTTAGCTTCTACTGCAGAGCAAAATGAATCAGCCATACCTGTACATATATCCCGTCCCTTTTGGATTTCCCTCCAATTTAGGACACCACCGTGCATTAAGTAGAGTTCCCTGTGCTCTACAGTATGTTCCCATCAGTTGTCTGTTTTATACATAGTATCAATAGTGTACATGTGTCAATCCCAATCTCCCAATTCCTCCCACCCCTCTCCTTTCCCCCTTGGTATCTGTACATTTCTTCTCTATGTCTGTGTCTCTATTTCTGCTTGGCAAATTAGGTCATCTATAAAATTCTTCTAGATTCCACATATATGCATTAATATACGATATTTGTTTTTCTCTTTCTGACTTACTTCACTCTGTATGTCTCTAGGTCCATCCACGTCTCTACACATGACCCGATTTCGTTCCTTTTTATGGCTGAGTAATATTCCATTGTATATATGCACCACAGCTTCTTTATCCATTCCTCTGTTGACGGACATTTAGGTTGCCTCTGTGACTGGCTATTGTAAATAGTGCTGCTGTGAACATTGGGGTTGCACGTGTCTTTTTGAATTATGGTTTCCTCTGGGTATATGCCCAGTAGTGGGATTGCTGGGTCGTATGGTAGTTCTATTTTTAGTTTTTTAAGGAACCTCCATACTGTTCTCCATAGTGCCTGTATCAATTTACATCCCCACCAACGGTTCCCTTTTCTCCACAGCCTATCCAGCATTTGTTTGTAGATTTTTTGATGATGGCCATTCTGACCAGTGTGAGATGATAAATCATCGTAGTTTTGATGTGCATTTCTCTAATGATTAATGATGTTGAGCGTCCTTTCACGTGTTTGTTGGCCATCTGTGTATCTTCTTTGGAGAAACGTCTATTTAGGTCTTCTGCCCATTTTTGGATTGAGTTGGTTTTTTTGATATTGAGCTGCATGAGCTGCTTGTATATTTTGGAGATTAATCCTTTGTCAGTTGCTTTGTTTGCAAATATTTTCTCCCATTGTGAGGGTTGTCTTTTCGTCTTGTTTATGGTATCCTTTGCTGTGCAAAAGCTTTTAAGTATTTTTTTGTGTGTGGTTTGTTTGTTTTTTTGCTGTATGCGGGCCTCCGGCCCCTCCCACTGCAGAGCACAGGCTCCGGACGCGCAGGCCCAGCGCAGGCCCAGCGGCCATGGCTCACGGGCCCAGCCGCTCTGCGGCATGGGGGATCCTCCCAGACCGGGGCGCGAACCCATGTCCCCTGCATCGGCAGGCGGACTCTCAACCACTGCGCCACCAGGGAAGCCCCTGCTTTTAAGTTTTTTAAATTTTGAATGCCTTTCAACAGGAACAAGCTCTCTCCAGCTCACCACTGCCCCCTATGCCTGGCTGCCTTACACCCTGTGAAGGTTATGTAGGTTTGCAGAACTTTGTCCCAGAATCTCAGGGTTGCCGATGAGCCCAATCTAATCACTCTCTGTCATGCACTTTCTTTTGACCATACCCAGCATCTCCTTGACCACCACGTTGATGAAACTGTCATTACATCCAGGAAGCCTATGCCATTGTCAGGAGACTCTTCATCTTGATGTTGAACTACATACAACCTGCCTTCTTATGACTTTCACCTGTATTTCTTAATTTCGTTGTCTGGGATGCTAGGACAAACCTTTGTCTTTCTTCCTACCTACTAGGAGATCTCAAAGACCCTTTTGCCCCCATTTTTTCTACCTCAGCATTCCTTTTTCAGGAAGACAGTAATTTTCAGAGTGTGGTCAGCTGGATTAGCTTAACTTGAGGTGTTGAAAATGTCAATATCTCTACATACAACAGAAGGTCAGGGAGGCTGGGCCCAGGAGTATGTATTTTTAATTTTCCAAGTGATTCTAATACGTATTAACATTAGAGAACCATTGGATTAAGACATTGGACATATAGGCAAGTTTTTCTTTCTTAATTGCTGTTGGTTTGACAGACTGAGCCGATTTCTGCAACTTAGTAGAAATGTCACATTTGGAGAACTGACCGGAACGATACATTGAATGACTGTCATTCAAGTATTGACGGGCTTCTGTTATGTCAGGCACTGTTCAGGGCACAGGGTGGAAGAAGCTGCAAGCAGGGTGGATGCTGTATTCCGTGTCACTGGATTTCATTCTAAGGAAGCAATGGAGTGGTGATATTAGACCGAGAAATGCTATTTTATTCTGAACCAGGCTGTGATTCCACGGAGCCCTGGAACAAAACGTTCATGGAGTATGGTTTTAGGTTAGGATGTTAACAACTCAGAAATGTCCTATGTTAAAGACATTTGCTTATCTCTGTTTAAAAAGTTTCCCTAACTTATTTGACTGTGGAAACTCTTTTTCAAGGAACCTCTCTTCATAGTCTGGTAGTGACAAGAAAATCAGCAAAGCGCTAATTCCCAAAAGAGGTACTATAATATTATGTATTGGTTTCTAACTAAGAGGTATTCCAGCCATAAAAGGGTTTTATGACCCTATAAGTGGTATCCTGGTCATACATTCCGATAGAATTCGGGGAAGTTTTATTAAGCAAGTGTCTTTGCTCTAATACATTTCCCACCTTCTAATGTGCATTATTGTGAAGCTCCAAGCGGTGGGATTTTGATACTAATTTGACTGCTTCCCCATCCCCTCTTTTAAGCCATGCTTCCATCCACAACTTGCCCAGGGTTCCATGGTTCACCATGAAAGAACGATTCTTAGGTCTGAGATTATTTGTACTTTATTGGTACCAGATGAATCCAGTTACCGCGTACGTCTTCCGGTTGGGAAAACGCACCTCTTGCTTAAACTCTGGACACTCAGCTCCAATGCGAAGATCAAAGCAAGAGGCATGCAAAAATGCCACCCATATAGCATTTGTGCCCAGATCTGTGAGACGTGGGTGCTTTACCTCTGATTAATCACCTCAGCAGGGGGCCCAGCTGGCGGGAGTGGTAGAGAGCTGTGCTGTTCCTTTGGCATCTTCTGTCCAGTCTCTGATTAGGATCCAGCCTCAGCATCACATCAGGGGCTCAGAGTGGAATACGTACCACGAAATCCCTCCAGCCTTGACTGCCCGATGCACCGTCCAGTTTTGTCACTTGGTTTTCCTTCCTTTCCTTTTGCTTTGTCTGGAACAATTAAACCATAAGTGGTGTTTCTCTTCCATGGCTGGCTGCCCTGATGTCCCCATTGTCTCTTTCTTAGTGGTGGCCTTTTCGGACTCTGACGGCAGGGACCCATTCTCCCGAGAGCCCAGGTCCCTGAAAGGAGCTTTGGTAGCAGTTGGTTTCAGTAGGCAGTAGGGGAACACTTTGATCTCCTTTTTTTCAGAAGTATTTTATGACTCAGAAAGCTCCGCCATTGAGTTGTCTGTTGCTGGTCGCTGGCTGCCCGGTAGTCTTTAGAAAGATTTCCATTCATAAAAGGGCTGAAGTTAAATGACCTTAGTCCAGACAGGCAGAAAGAACGCAGGCTCTCCTGCTTTGTGGGGCCTCGTTAACCAGCAGAGGTTTGCTGCGTGACACACACCCCCTTGGCACTTTTTGGTCACTTGACAGGATCACGTGAGGTTAAGGATTAGACTGGGTTCTATTTACAAGTTTTTGGACACAGGCTGACCCAAATCAGAGATGTTTCCTTAGGTTATGCCTTGTTTCATCAAGGGTAAAAAGATTTTTTTTTTTTCCTCTTTCCTGTATGCTCCTTTCAGACATGATGTGTGAAGATGATTATTTGCTCATAACAACACTTTTAGCAAAATGCCAGGCAGTCTTTTTTTAAAAAAAATTGCCAAGGTGTTCTGATGACGGGATTTATGATGTACACTAAAGTGGAAATGCCTTTGAACTTAGCTTTCAGTCTCCAATCCTAAGTTTTGTTTTTAATCACTAAAGACTCTTTTAAAAACAATTACAAAGAAAAATCTAAAATATCAAGATTCATCATTTTGGAAACTGTGTAAAGTATCTTGTGAGTTTTATAGATATTTTGACTGTGTCGTGTTTCCTGAGTACCAGTGTCTCTCTAGAAAAATTCAGTTCTCTGTGAAGACTAGGAAGGGTGTTGTATATTGAACTAGTTCTTTGTGTTATTTTGATATTTAAAACAAATGTAAAGTTCTTTCATCCTAATAAAGCATATCTAGGTTTCATTGAACAAAAAAACAAACAGAAAACCCCACCAAGGTTCTTGCCAGAGAGCGGGACCCCCAGGCTGATTTGAAGGGTGCTCTCATGGGAGGGTGAAAGGCTGATCCTTTCTCCCCATGCTCTATGCCTGTTAGAGGATGGCCACTGAAGCATCAGTCTCCCCAAGGGCCAGAATTGTGAGTCTTGGGCTCTGCACCTCAGTTTTCTCATCTGTAAAGAGATGAGAAATGGGCAATGGTTACTCCCTCTCTCAGGATTGTGACGAGCGATGAATGAACTCTATCCTCGATTATTCTTTTCATTGTTGTTTGTTTTTTTATTGAGTTATAGTTGGTATACAATATTATAAAGTTACAGATGTTCTATATAGTGATGTACGATTTTTAAGAGTCATACTCCATTTATAATTATTATAAAATACTGGCGGGCTTCCCTGGTGGCGCAGTGATTGAGAGTCTGCCTGCTAATGCGGGGGACATGGGTTCGTGCCCCGGTCCGGGAGGATCCCACGTGCCGCGGAGCGGCTGGGCCCGTGAGCCATGGCTGCTGAGCCTGTGCGTCTGGAGAGACCACAGCAGTGAGAGGCCCGCGTACCGCAGGGAAAAAAAAAAAAAAAAAAAAAAAAATACTGGCTATATTCCCCATGTTATACAGTATATCCTTGTAGCTTATTTTATATGTAATAGTTTGTACCTCTTACTTTCCTACCCTTATATTGCCCCTCCTCCTTCTCTCTCCCCACTGGTAACCACTAGTTTGTTCTCTGTATCTGTGAGAGTTTACTTCTTTCCGTTATATTCACTAGTTTGTTGTAGTTTTTAGATTCCCTGTGTAAGTGATACCATACAGTATTTGTCCTTCTGTGTCTGACTTACTTCACTTAGCATAATACCCTCCAAGTCCATCCATGTTGCTGAAAATAGCACAATTTCACTCTTTTTCAGTAGTATTCCATTGTGTGTGTGTGTGTGTGTGTGTGTGTGTGTGTAGATACACACACACACACATCTTCTTTATCCATTCACCTGTTGATGTACATTTAGGTTGCTTCGGTATCTTGGCAATTGTAAATCATGCTACTGTGAGCACTGGGGGTGCGTGTATCTTTTTGCATTACTGTTGTTGCTTTCAGATATAGACCCAGGAGTGGAATTGCTGTGTCATATGGTAGTTCCTTGATTATTCTTGACTTTGGTCTCTGAGAGGGTCTAGGAAGGAAAGGGTAATTGAAGCTCCTGCCCTGGAGCCTTTTCAAGCTCGTCAGAACAGGAAATGAGCCCTTGGATGTTGGCAGTCATCCTGGTGAGAGTCCTGGGGGTTTTCTGGGGGAAGGTAACCACTACTTGATCAACTGTGAAGACATAAAATGAGAGGAAGATAAAGAATCAAAGAGGAAAGAGCAAAGAAATCAGTAAAGATGAGGATCAAGGTGCATAAGATAAAGCAGGGCAGTGTAATGGCTTTACTGTGTGACCCAGGTCAGATTATTTACCCTCTCTGGGCTTAATTTCTTCACTGGCCAGATGAGGATAACGGGAGTTCCTCTCTCAGGTTTATGGATGCTTAACTGAAACAAAAATGGCCCGTGTACAATGCTAAAAACCAGTTCCTGGCACCTAGTAATAACATTGATAGTGTAATAATATATCAGGTAGTAATTGGTATTATTGTAGCAGAACTGGCTAATGCCGATCCACCTTACCACCCACAGACAGTAAAGTTTTAGTCTAGATATTAATAACAGTTTATATTGATTGAGCATATATTGAATTATTAAATCTGGCGCCATGGGCTTCCCTGGTGGCGCAGTGGTTGGGAGTCCGCCTGCCGATGCGGGGGACACGGGTTCGTGCCCCGGTCCGGCAAGATCCCACGTGCCGTGGAGCGGCTAGGCCCGTGAGTCATGGCCGCTGAGCCTGCGCGTCCGGAGCCTGTGCTCCGCAACGGGAGAGGCCACAACAGTGAGGGGCCCGCGTACTGCAAAAACAAACAAACAAAAAAACAAAACTGGCGCCATGGAGAGGAAGATTCAGCTAAGACACGGATGGAGGCCTTAACGATATTTAACCACCAGTCGGCATATTGCTATTCAAGGTCTAAAGTAGCAATTTTTTTTTTTCCCATGCGCTCGAAAAAGACTTGGGCACTTTGGAGGGGAAAAAACTACGTATATTTAGGCTCCGCTTCTGAACATTCAGTAGGTACTAGGTAGAGCCTGTGTGTCCACTTGAATAAAGGAAAGAAAAGCTTCACAGATGGTTCCGGGGACACTGGGGCCTGTGAATCATTGTCCTAAAGAAGTACGCAAAGAGCCTTCTCCGGGGAGATAGAAGACCAGTGGAACATGCTTTTGGAGAATTGTTTTTGCTTTTGGAATGCATCACACCTTGTAAGTGTGGTCATTGATGCTCCCTCCCCCTCTCCCCCTCCCTCCCCCTCTCCCCCCTCCCTCCCCCTCTCCCCCTCCCTCCCCCTCTCCCCCTCCCTCCCCCTCTCCCCCTCCCTCCCCCTCTCCCCCTCCCCCTCCCCCTCTCCCCCTCCCTCCCCCTCTCCCCCCTCCCTCCCCCTCTCCCCCTCCCTCCCCCTCTCCCCCTCCCTCCCCCTCTCCCCCCTCCCTCCCCCTCTCCCCCCTCCCTCCCCGTCTCCCCCTCCCCCTCCCCCTCCTCCCGTCCCCCTTCCTCCTCTTTCCTTCTTCCCCTCCCCCACCTTGTACTGGATGACTAGGTTTCAGCTAGGCTGGACCCAAGCTACCCAATGACATAATCACTGCCCTCTTTCTATGAGTCTTTCAGCTCTCTTTTCTCTTCTATCTTGCCCTTCTGCATGCAGGACCACCCGAATTCCAGACATGATTCAGACGTTTCACTGGGTGCCTGGGTATCTCGTGTGCCTTACGGAGCAGTAACTCCGCAGTTGTAACCTACATCATGCGTGAGAACAAGTGGGTGGGGCTCTGGGCTGCATTTGCTCTCTCACCTGTCAGTAAGCCTCACAGGGCCACAGTCAAACCATCTGTGTGTCCAAACAAGACTAAATCGTATTTTGGTTTCTGTCTTGGCATGTGAATTAACGCACAGGAGGAGGTCTGGCATCATGCGCCGCAAGCCAAGAGCTCCACAGTTACCTATCAGTTTGAAGCTCTTTTTGAAACCAGAGTTGATTCTTTCTGTTGTGTGTGTGCCCTTAGAATGTACGTAAATTGTGTTAGCCAGTACTATTTCTGAAGCACTTTTTTTTTTGGTGGAGAAGTGCTTAAAAATAATGTGTATCTTGGAGTTCCTTATCACGACGTAAGCATCTGTCTTATTCTTTTAACTGCTGTATATGTAATCATTCCCTTCCGATTAATATATTTGTTTCCAGTTTTTTTTTTTTGCTGTTGCTGAAGGAGCCTGCATATATATGGGTCTTCTTTGTGTGTGTGGAGGGCGGGGGGGGGGGGGGGGGTTATTTTTATAACATCTTTATTGGAGTAAATTGCTTTACAATGTCGTGTTAGTTTCTGCTTTATGACAGAGTGAATCAGCTATATGTATACATATATCCCCATATCCCCTCCCTCTTGCGTGTCCCTCCCACCCTCCCTGTCCCACCCCTCTAGGTCGTCACAAAGCATTGAGCTGATCTCCCTGTATATGGGTCTTAGTTGCATACAATTCTATATTTTATGAGAGAGGGAGACAGAAAGACCTACTCTGTGAAAAGCTGAGATGCCAAACGCATATGGGATGTAAGCTATGGCCAGAGATTGACTTGCTGACACTGACGTTATCCGCCCAATATCACTCCCACCTTGGTTGTATAACATGCAGAGTTACTGAGAACTCACTTCATTCTTTGTTTTCCATGAGCCTAAGACAGTGACTTAGAAAACCAGTTCTCTCCAGTGGAGCACATGTGCTGGTAAAATTGCATGGTTTCCCACCATCAACAATAAACAATTTAAGGGAAAATGGTACTGATTAATTCCTGAAGTCCAAGTATAAACAGGCCTAATGTTAACAGTGCACATGAAGGCTCTCATGACCCAAAATATTTGCCTGGCTTTCCTACACATCTCTGTCCACAAACCCAGGAGTTCCTCTTCAGTTAGATCAAGTTATTCCCATGGAAGCGCGTTCCCACGGTTTCTCTGTCCAGTTACAGGGCCCCGTACACTCAAATACCATAATACAAGTCTGGTGAGAGTGTTCTGTCTGGACTGCACGCTCACCTCTCCTGAAGGGATGCCTTTGATGTATGGAAGGATTTCATGTTCAGCTGAATTCTTTTGACTGCCTATTCATGCCACTGAGCTTTGAAATATCTTATCTGCCCTTATTACCACCACAAGTCAAGGGGGCATGCTTTCTAATATAAATTATAAAGTGCACATCCCTAATTTACTAGAAGCCAGCTATGTGCACACCCTTCTTTAGAACCGGCACTTGAAAGGGATTGAGATAAGCTAGTCAAAGGAGATTATCTCTCTCATTATTTACTGAGTTCTCCCACAGCCAAGTGCTGCTTGAGTGTCTGTGGGTTCATTCTGTGACTTTACAATTCCTCAGCTCCCTTTCATATTTTCCTTTGTCACTTCGAGGAGGCGAATGAAGAGTTACCCCAGATGAATTTCTCTGTCGATAAATAATGAACACAATTTTTATTTCTACCTTGATTGTGGAGTTGAGGTCTATTGTAGGCAGCACAGAGATGTGGCTGAAAGAATTACTGAAAAGCGTTCTCACTCTTTAAATATGCTAATGTGTTTTCCGAAGGCTTAGTCTTATCTCAGGTTTTACAGCCATTGTTTTCCTGTAAAAGGCACTGAAGTAAGATGAATTCCAGTCCCTTTAAAAGATTCCTTTTGTGCATAAAGCAAATGCTAATTTCTAATATTATATATTTAGCACTGTCATTTATAATAAAATAATATCTAGATCAGTGAGTCTCAGCCTAGAGAGCTTTAAAAAAATGTAGATGCCCAGAGCCTACCCCAGGCCAATGAAAGCAGAATAGCTGAGGATGAGGCCCAGGTATCTGTGTTTTTAAAAGACTCCCCAGTTGATTCTAATGTGCAGTCAAGTTTGAGGACCCCCTGCTCTAGAAAAATGTCCTCAGGGGCTTTAGAGATGCTGTCACCTTAGAAATGCCTTGTGCAGTAATTTAAGAAGGCAGGATGGTATGTTAAAATGCATGGGAGTTTTAGAAGTTCATCTCTTTCACTTAAGAGTTACGTGATCTTGGTGAAATTATTCTTTTTAAAGACATTTTATTTTTATTTAATTATTTTTGGCTGCGTTGGCTCTTTGTTGCTGCGCACGGGCTTTTCTCTAGTTGCAGCGAGCGGGGCTACCCTTCGTTGTGGTGCGCCGGCTTCTCATTGTGGTGGCTTCTCTTGTGGAGCACGGGCTCTCAGTGTGCGTGCTTCAGTAGTTGTGGCATGTGGGCTCAGTAGTTGTGGCACACGGGCTTAGTTGCTCCGCGGCATGTGGGATCTTCCCGGACCAGGGCTCGAACCCATGTCCCCTGCATTGGCAGGCGGATTCTTAACCACTTCACCACCAGGGAAGTCCAGACATTTTATTTTGAAATAGTTTTAGACTCACAAACAGTTGCAAAGATAATATAGAGAGTTCCCATGTATCCTTCACCCAGCTTTGGGACATTATCAAATTATCTGAGAATCTAGTTTCCCTGACTGTAAAGCAGAGATAAAAAAAAAATTTAAAAAAAATCAAAAAAAACCTTCAAAGTGAAACCGTACACCTAAGGTTGGGACTTGAACCCAGCCAAAACCGACACTGGGACTTGAACCCACTGTCTTTTAATTGAGATCACACACCTGGTCTCAGGACTTAATGAAGCTCCCATTCTTTCTCTAATTGCAGAAAGAATTCAGTGAGACAAAGTCATAGGTAAGAAGTGGATTTATTTAGAGAGATACACATTCCGTGGATAGAATGTTGTCCATCTCAAGAGGCGAGAACGGCCCTGGGAGAAACACACTCCACAGGCAGAGTGTGAGACATCTGAGAAGGCGAGAGTCCC
The DNA here is from genome assembly GCF_008692025.1 of Phocoena sinus. Taxonomy (NCBI): domain Eukaryota; kingdom Metazoa; phylum Chordata; class Mammalia; order Artiodactyla; family Phocoenidae; genus Phocoena; species Phocoena sinus. The sequence goes on along the minus strand of NC_045781.1, from coordinate 48,927,764 downwards.
CGAAATATGGATTGGTTAGTTTTTATGGGCTGGGTAATTTCATAGGCTAATGAGTGGGAGGATTATTCCAACTATCTTGAAGAAGAGGCAGAGATTTCCAGGAATTGGGCCACGCCCACTTTTTGGCCTTTTATGGTCAGCCTCGGAACTGTCATGGCGCCTGTGGGTGTGTCCTTTAGCATATGCTAATGTATTACAGTGAGCACATAATGAGGCTCAATTGGAAGTCGAAACTTCTGCCATCTTGAACCTAGTTGGTTCTAACTAGTTGGTTCTAACCAGTTTATGTTGTATCCTCAAGGGCTATGTCATGCTTTTAGAGGTTGTGCCCTGCCGCCTTCCTTCCTGTTTCAAAAGGGTTACCTTGAGAGTTAAATGAGATAATGATAACATATAAAAATTGTGGGAGTAGAATTCTAAATTGGCCCCCAAGCTTCCCAGCCTCTGGTATATGCACACCTTCTCCCAGTGATTCGATCAACTGCTAATTTAGGTGCTGCTGGGAAGGGATTTTGCAGATGTAATGAAGGCTTCACATCACTTGACCTTAAGACAGGAAGATTGTCCAGGTAGGTGTGACCTATTCTCTGATCACACAGAATCAGGAAAGGCAGAGAGTTTCATAGCTAGGGGGATTTGACATGTGAAAAATTCTCCATTGCTGGCTTTGGAGGTGGAGGGGGCCACGTGGCAACGAATGCAGGTGGCCTCTAGCTGATGGCCAGCAAGGAAACGGGGCCTTGGTCCTATAACTAGAAGGGACTGAACTGTGCCAACCATCTGAATGAACTTGAAAGTGGATTCTCTCCCAGAGAAAGGAATGCAGCCTGGCTCAGGCAGAAACCCTGAGCAGAGAACCCAGTCACACTGTGCCCAGACTTCTGACTTGCAGAACTGTGAGCTAATAAATAGGGGTTATTTTTAAGCTGCTAACTATGTGGTAATTTGTTCTGTAGCAATAAAAAACAAATGCAGAAAACGTCTAGAGTGCTTACTCTGTAGCTGGCTCAAGCACACGGTCCCTTCCCTTTGCAGAATCACGGTCATCTGAGATCATCCAGCAGCCCCTCATGCTGCCTCGTGAGGCAAGTGGGACAGTAGGTCCAAGGAGAGGCAGCAAGCCTCCTTCGATTTCACTGTTTACAACTGCGGACGAAATTGTGATATTTAGCCCACGGTTTCTCAGGGCACCATTGACACCACTGAGGCGGGGGGAGGGGAGTTGGCTGTGCATGGTAGGATTCTTAGCAGCACCCCAGGCCTCTACCCACTGGATGCCAGTAACACCCCCCTGGCTGTGTCCAAAAATGTTTCCAGACATGGCCAGGTGTTCCCTGGGGACATCTTTGTGCCCAGCTGAGAACAGTTGATACAACACAATCACAAACTGGCCTCTTTAATAGAATGCATTCACGTAAGTTTATTTTTTTCAGTGTATAGTTGTTGATCTCAATGCCATTAAGAATAATGATTTTAGGTACTTCACCTGCTTTTGAGGAATTTAGCCCAGGAGATGGAGAGGAATGGTATATGGGGGCTGGCAGGTGGATTAGGTGGCAGCAGGGAAACCGTCTGGAAGCATATTGAAAGATGTGTATTTGCTTTTGAATTTCACAGTATGCCAATCCAGCCTGCTGGAAATAACTGGATCTCTGAAGGCACAGGGATATATTTATAAGAAAATTGACTCGTATTCTTGTGCGGGACGGAGCCTGACCATGTGGATGTAGGTTAGAAATGTGGATTCCGTTTCTCGATTTGCAGCTGAGCTTAGAGAAGAGTTAAATGTCCTGTGTGTTCTCTTGGTCTATAGGACGGGGGTCAGTGGGCAGTTCTGGGAATGAAGGGAGAATGTCCTCTATGTTTTGTGATCGTGTGTTCAACCCTAGGAGCCTTGTAAAGGAATATTCGATTTTTGTATCTACTGCATGGAATTGGGCAATTTATTATACATTAACTTCTTAGTACTTGGAGAGGCGAGGTACTTGGAGGTGTTGGGAGAGGTACGGAGCTCTGTTTTAATTGGAATGCTAGGTAAGAAACCTAATTCCCTCATAGTCATAGACTCACCGGCTAACCTGATCGTTGAATCTATTTCTGTCATCCCTTCTTTGAATAGACCCTTCATCTAAGAGTGAGTAGTACATGGGTCCTATGTAATTTGCAACATTCTTTAAATTACTCAGCCTCTTTATAAATATACCAGGGAAGCCAAGTGAAGGTCCCTTTGGGGCTTGTATTCTTAGTTCTTAGTAACGAATTGCTGACATTTCTCCTTTCTTTTCTCCCTATTCCTTCCTCTTTCCCACCCATCTACTCATCCTTCTAACGCAAAACATTTATTCCCAGCTTACTAAGTGCCTCAGTCCTATAGACTATGGAAATACAAAAATGATAATATGGTTCTTAAATTTTAGGCTATTCCAACGTGAGAGTGGGGAGTATTGTAGACAGGAATATAAACACATGAGGACAATGTAACAACATTAATATAATTGCTAAGGTGTGTTTAAAGAACCATGAGAGCACAAATAAAGTGATGAGACTTATTTTTAATTTGATGGGCAGGCAATTTCAATGATCCCATTAGCCCATGAGGATATATAAATACCAGGTGATCTTATGCACACGTCTGTGTAAACTTCATTGCTCACAGGTCAATTCAGTACCCAATTCCAGCCACTACTTACCACCTTCACTGTCACCACTGTGATCGAAGCCACTCTAATCTGGATTCCCCCCGCAGCTTCCAATCTGATGATTCTCTTACGTTGTGTCCCTATGAGGTGTTTTTCTCAAGTAGCCAGATGATTTCACCTTCCTCTTCTCCACCAGCTAATGGCTTTCCATTACCCATAGTACATAATCCAGATTTCTTACCATGGTCTACAAGGCCCTGTGTGATCTGGCTCCTTTGGCCTGAAGTCCTATATCTTCTCCCATCGTAAACTCCACCCCGGCCCTTCTGATATCTGGGGAAGGAGCAAAGTGCAGCCACAGGAGTGGGGGCCTTTGAACATCCCCAGAGCTCCCACTCCTGTGATTGCACTTTGCTCTTCCCCCAGATACTCACCTGTTTTCTTCTGACACTTCTTGGCACTTCAGTTTTCTGTGCAAATGTCATCATTGCAGAAAGTTCCTCCCTGACACCCGGTTACTCTCCCTCCCCTGATCTTGCTTTATTTTTGTTCCTACTCTTTACACATACTACCTGACTGGCTTGTTTACTACCTTGCATATGCTGCCTTCCGCTCTTAAATATCTGCTCGTTGAAGACTGGAGCTTTGTCTCTGCTGTTCCACAGCTGTGTCTCCAGTGGCTAGGATAATCCCTGGCCACTAGTAGACACTCAATTAGCATTTGTTATGTGAATGTATGTAACTAATATGCTGGTAATTTAGAAACAGATACATCATTTCTATGTTTGGCATACATCAGGGATTGGATATTTCTTACGCACGCGTGCATTCATTGGAAAAACTCATCAATTGTGTATCTTTTATATGCGGGTTAGATAATGGAGATTGAGAGAGAGCAGTGGCCACCTATAATTTTTTGTCTGCCCAGCATCTGTTTCCCCAGTGTTCTGGTAAAAACATTGAAGTTTTCCTTGGGGACCTGCCTTCCTTACCTGTGCCTTGGAATTGGGTGGAGGTGACTTGTTTTCCATAGTGACCAGTCAGAACATCAGCTATCCTTGACTACAGTGATTGGTTCAGGAGTGAACATGTAACAGGATCAGAGCCAATAAAATCAATTCTGGGACACCTGGGGGAAGCAGAGAGGATGGAATGTAAGTCCAGAGCTGCAGCCATCTTTACAGCCATCTTTACTATCATCTGTGATGATAGTAAAATCATCACAGCCTTGATGTCCAGTTATGCCTGAAATTAAAGTGTGTTGGCCTTTTCATTTGTATGAACCATAAACCGTCACCCCATTTTTTGGATTAATCTAGTTTAACTTTTTCCCTTTGAAATGAAAGTCCTAACTGTGGTAGGGATGAACAAGTTCTGGACACTTTCTACGAAGAGCTCCTGGACTCCCAGAGAAAGTAAGCTTAAGGCAACCAGGCATTCAGCATGGAGTAGTGACAGGTAAATGCAGTGGGCAGCTTGCCTACGCGTTTCATGATCAGCATTTCTTGGGTGTGATGCCCACTGCACAGAGTCTGACTGCCTCTAGAATTGTCAGTATTTGTTCCTTATAGTGCGTCCTGGATGCATCATCTAGCTTGTTGATTCACTACTTTATCTGTCAGTTGTCTTTTTCCCACACACCTCTCTGTGTCCGCCAACCATGACTGCACAAGGGTTTCAAACAACCAGGTACAGGTGAGCACGTTACATGCCTGTCAGTGAGCAGTTGGAGGGAGATGGAGCCTCCATGGTTGGCTTAGAGGATGACTTCACACTCTGAAACCACTTTTCATTGATTTCTTGGGCTGATGACATGTGGACCGTTATTGTAAAGCAGGAATGCTTATCGATGCACATGGTTCAGCGTTCATACGCCGTTCATTTGTGTCTTTGAAGATGTTTATTTTAATCAATCTAACTTTAGTCTGCGGGGATTTTTTTTTTTTGAAATGATGATAACAGAAGTGGTTTTGTTCACCCCATGAATTCTTCTATTTCTTTTTTATGATGCATAGAATTCCATCTCCTCTTTGCTCTGGCACAGTGCTGTTCGATAGAATATAGTGCGAGCCAACGTGTGTAATTACAAATTTTCTAGTAGTCATGTTAAAAAGTAAAAAAATGGGTGAGATTTGTGTTGATATTTTATTTGATTTAATCCAGTATATCAAAAATGTTATTTCAAAATATAATCAATACCAAAATTATTAATGAGATATTTTACACACAAGTCCTCAAAATCCAACGTGCATTTTACAGTTACTGCACATTCATTTCAGACCAGCTACATTTCAAGTGCCTGGTAACAGCTACTGGATTGGACCGGATAGCTGTATTCATCTCCTATCGTGAAGTTTCCTAACATGGACAGTGAAAGCAAACAGGCAGGAAAGATTCCCTTTTCATTGACTAGTTGGCTAAAATTCCAAATAGTACTTGGAGAACAGCTCCAGTTTTTATTTAGATACTCTCTGGTGTGGACACGTCGATAACTTTGACTCGGAGACGCCTCACCGTTACGTAGTTACGTAGAGAATTGTGCAATCTGATGGCGACAATCAGATTTAAAGTCCAGATGCTGAATTAAATATTTCTCTTGAAGATAAGTGAAAGATACTATGTTCTGAAAAATTTCAGAATATACACATATATTTTCTTCTAATTATACTTGGTCCAAACCTGCTAGTTTAATTAACGTTTGCTCTCTTTTGAATGGAAACCTCTTTATTTCCTCTCATCTTTCTAGTTTTCATTATAACTTTCTTAGCTATACTAATTAACATATTTAGAAGCCAAAGTAAAATTGGCATTAAAAGATTCATGGTCAGGACATTAAAAGTTAATGTTACATTTCTTATTAGGTTCCCCCTCTTACGGAGGGTTCAGTGGCCAAAGTCATCCAGATCAGTGACGATTCAAAAACCCATTGTATCTGATTTAGAATCATATTTAATGTATCATAAAATGTAGTTACCCCATTGTATTTCTGCTCCAGTGGATATCTGAGCCCATTTCTGTGGCTGGCGGCATGACTCCCTGAAGCCAGCGGCTCCCACAGAGAGGCGGGAGCCGTCAGCAGAGGGAAGGGTTTCTCCAGGCCCTGGCCCAGCAGTGGCTTCTCCAGCTGCAGAGTTCAAGCTGCCTGACCCTGGTACTGAGGGTCTAGCCCTTGCTGAGTCCTGCCTGCCTTAGGCCAGAAAAGTAATTAATATATACTACATCAATACATTTAATATATATAATATATTTAATACATATATTTAATATGTATTATAACATTGTGTGTATGTATGTTTTTATATGTACATGTGTACGTGTGTATGTATATATATGGAATTGACTCTTGCATTGTTATATATATGTAAGGAAATGGCTGATGCATTATTGTATATAACTAAGGGACTGACTCATGCATTATTGTATATAACTAAGGGACTGACTCATGCATTATTGTATATATGTAAGGAATTGACTCATGCATGATATGGGCTCGGAAGTCAAGATTTGGCAGTTAGGCAGCTGAGACCTCAGGGAGCCCATGGGGTGAATTCCAGTCTGAGTCTGAAAGCAGAAAACTGATGTCCCAGCTCAAGGACAGGCAGGTGGAGAGAGCAAGCCCTCCCTTGGTCAGCCTACAAGAATTGACTGAGGCCTCCCCACATTAGGGAGGGCCTTCTGCTTTCCTCAGTCTCCTGTAACTCACAGCTTCATGTCCTCTGGAAACACCCTGGCAAACCCACGCAGAATCACTTTTCACCAGCTGTCTGGGACCCTGTGGCCGAGGCAAGTTGACACAGAAAATTCACCGTCACGGGGTCTTTTCACTGTCCTTCGGCAAAGTTGACTTTACACCCCTTCTTCTCATAACATACACCAGCTGTGCTTTTACACTTAGTAATGTGATGATTGCAATAACGTCCATCTCCTGGGCTAGATGACAAGTGTCCCTGAGAGTGTGAACTCTGCCTTAAAAATCTTCTTTCTCGTCATTGTATCTCAACGATCTGTTATAGTGCCCGGCACTCACTCTTTCTTCAAGTATATATATTCAAGTATAAACATAGACAAGTGTTTTTCTGCATTCATAATAGAGTAATATAATCAAATAATATTTTAAGTATTAAAAACATATCCAGGGGCTTCCCTGGTGGCACAGTGGTTAAGAATCCACCTGCCAATGCAGGGGACACGGGTTCGAGCCCTGGTCCGGGAAGATCACACATGCTGCAGAGCAGCTAAGCCCGTGTGCCACAACTACCAAGCGGGCACTCTGGAGCCTGCTAGCCACAACTTCTGAGCCCACGTGCCACAACTACTGAAGCCCGTGAGCCTAGAGCCCGTGCTCCACAGCAAGAGAAGCCACCACAATGAGAAGCCCGCGCACCGCAAGGAAGAGTAGCCCCTGCTCGCCGCAACTAGAGAAAGCCCGCACGCAGCAACAAAGACCCAATGCAGCCAAAAATAAAGAAATAAAATTAATTAGTTAATATAAAAAATATATATATCCAAATGACTTCACTCACTTATCAAATATGTATCGAGTGACAACCAGGTCCACCCAGGAGGTGTTCAGGGAGCAGTATAGCCTCGCGGTCCCGAAAGGGGACGTTAGTATTAGACTGATGGCAGTGTGAATCTGAGCACATCCACGTGTGAGCTGAACATCTGTAGCTCCACTGTGCTTCTCATTTTCCTAATTAACAACCTGTGGATAAGGTCACCTACCTCTTACGGTTGTGTTGTCTTACCTTCATGCAGGACACATCTCAGGATGCACTGGAGAGGGCAAGCATCTATCTCTTAATCGTTGAGTGTGTAATTTTTGAATGCCCCCTGTCTGCCAGGATGCATTCTAGGTACTGGAGATAGAGCAGTGACTAGAGAGAGGAAGTCCCTGCCTTCATGGGACAGTAAACAAGCAAGTGGACACATCGTATGTCAGAAGGTCAGAGTGCTACAGAGTGGGTAAGGCAGATGGGGAATGCTGGCAGGATGGAAGGCTGGAGAAGGAGGCGTTTGTTCTTCCCTATCGCTGGTCAAGAAAGATCTCGCTCATGAACTGAAAATTGCACGGAGACCCAAGGATGTGAAGGAGCCAGTGGTGACCGTGCCGGAGAAGAGAACTCCATGAGGAGAGGCGGTGAGTGCATGCCTTGGGGTAGATGGGAATAGGTCGTGTGTTTCAGGAGCCCCCGATACTCAGTGGACATCTTGCATCACCATAAATCATTGCTGCCACACTCATCTCTCCTGCTCATCACCTAAAACGGGTAGGCAGTGGATATTTATGCCTCAGTGACACTTTGCAGGAAAATAGGGGTTTCAGCTGGAGTAAGTGGGCCAATTTGAAGTGATGTGAGGGTCTTCCAAAAGTTCTAGGTAAACAGGGAGTATCTGAAAGGCCAGGATATTCTCTTGCTGACCACACTCTGAGGTATGAGGGCAATAAGGAAGGTTTTGGAAAGGTTGACTATGCTGAACACATCCTGTTGCCATATTAACTGGGAGGAAGAAGATGCTCTCAGCTTCCTGTACTCAATCCTCGGTTTGGTTCTAGCTAATTCCTGAAGACGAACCTCCGGTGTTTGAGTTGCTCTTCCAACTTGCTAACGTGCAGGTTTTTTTCTTCACTCTCTGAATAGGGGTTAAAATAAGGGGAAAGGTCATTGGCCACCTGCTGAGATGGTCTGGGAGCCCAGAGACTTGGTTCCAGCCTCAGGACTCATTACCTACTCTGTGACCTTGTGCAAATCATTTCCTTTCTCTGAGCCTGGGTTTCCTCATCTCAAACTGGAGGGATGGGATTAGAGAAGCATTTCTCCAACTTCAGTTTACTTGCATAGGCATTGTTTGCTGTACTTGTTAGAAATTGAAATTCCTAGGCCCTACTTCAGATCTGTTAGAATCTGAGACTGGGGTCCTTGACATCTGCACTTTGAATAATTCTCACGCTCACCACATTTTGAGAATCGGTGAAATGAAAAAATGATAGCCTGGGGATGGAATATACAGCATGATTGACTGTAGTTAATAATATATATCATATGTTTGAACGTTGCTAAGAGTAAATTTTAAAAGATCTCATCACAAAAGAAAAAATGTAACTGTGTGCGGTGATGGAGGTTAACTAGATTTATTGTGGTGACCATTTTGCAATATATACATGAATCATTATGTCGTATACCTGAAACTAATGTTATATGTCACATTTCAGTTTAGAAAAAGGTTGCCTGGCTCACACATTTGGGAAAAAAATTAAAATTCCTTAGAGGAAATATCTTTTTCACACTTGGGGTTGGGATCAATTAGTGGGTCATGAATCAATTTAGGTATTATGATGAACGTTAGTAAGAAAGGAAATACTACAGAGTAGCGTAAAAATAAGGTAGGGTAGACAATACCAGATTAACTGGTGTCTAGGAAGGGTAGTTTATGACATTTTGCAGTGTGGGTATGTATGTGTGCATTCACTGAGTCAGGTTATAAAATGTGTGGGGTGTGTATGCTAATGTTTTAGACATGGCTTTTAGTCAAAATGGTTTAAAAGACACTGTTATAGAGCACCCATATTTAATGGCTGTGATGTGGTCTCTGTCATTGTACCTCAAGAAAGTGGTGTATTGTGTGAGCCACTTAGATCCAACCCAGACAAACACTGAGAGTTGTGCTATGGTAACATTAACAGGAACTATGGAGTCATTGAACAAATGTCTTTTCTAGCACTGATAGGTCTTAAAGATTACGTACAGCTCTATACACTTATGCCATTTTTTTCCGCTTTACTCCCAAAGTGCAAGTAAGATTTCCATTAAGTCGTTGAACAGAAGTGAAGCATTCTTCCTCTCCTGGTAGCAGACGCTTGCCTTTCATAGCCCAGCTTTTAGCTGAGCTCAGATTCAAGACAAGGCTTGTTTGACCAAGTAAGACCCGTCGGAGCGCTTTGCCGTAAATGCCATAAACGTGTTGATTTAAGGGTTTCACTGTATACTGTAGGTCATCAAGCCCTAAACAGAGCACACAGTTTTTGATCTGAGGATTCAGTTCTCCGTTGTAAATCTGTCAGCCTCGGCTGTTGAGTCAGCTACTGAGGGCAGAATGTCTGTGGGGCTATTTATCCTGTCATATCAGCTTAGGTGAACAGTTTTTTGTTACTCTCTGTGGAATAAGCCAGTCCCCGTTAAATGTTCCTTGTGACTCCAGCATATAGCTCTTATCTCCACTTTCTGCTGTTGCCTGTGTCAGTAGGACAGGGCTTCAGGCGATGTAGCTTTAGTCTCGAGTTTTTGCCTAAATGTTGCCATTCAATTTACAAGGTGATTCTGAAATCCTGCGTACCATTTCTCTCCTTTAGAGAACGTTTCTATTTCTGCTTTACAAAAAAATCGAAACAGCATAACTTAGAAAGACGCACGAATAATGAATATGTAGTTCACTTAAATTTTGTGAAGTGGCTGCTCATGTAACTAGATCGAATGTAGAGGATCACCGGCATCCCTGAAACCTTTCTTATGTGTCCCTTCGTTACGTAATTGACTCACTGTTCAAAAACAATCGTTATCATGACTTCTATGATAGAAGATTCCTTTTGCGTGTTTTTTTTTTTTTTTTTTTGCGGTACGCGGGCCTCTCACTGTTGTGGCCTCTCCCGTTGCGGAGCACAGGCTCCGGACGCGCAGGCTCAGCGGCCATGGCTCGGGCCCAGCCGCCCCGCGGCATGTGGGAATCTTCCCGGACCGGGGCACGAACCCATATCCCCCGCATAGGCAGGCGGACTCCCAACCACTGCGCCACCAGGGAAGCCCCTTTTGCGTGTTTATGAACTTTGTTTAAACACAGTCTACGGAATGTTCTTATTTGACTAGGTTACTTTGTTCAGCCGCGTGTTGTGATAGCCACCCATCTTGTTGTACACAGCTGTAGTTTATTCACTTTCATTGCTCAAAGTATACCATTACGTTCATTGCCATACTTTCTTCTATTGTTGATGGACATTTGGGTTGTTTCTGGCTTTGGGCTATACAAATAAGGCCGCTGCCAGTATTTTTTTGCAGGTCTTACTGTTCAAAGATGTAGTTATTTCTGCTGGGTATCTAGAAATGGAATCTCTGGGTCATAAAGCGTGTGCAAATTCAGCTTCACTAGAAGTTGTCCATTTCTGAAGTGGGTTTACCAATTGACATTCCCGTAAGCTGTATATGAGTTTCACTTGTTCCTCATCTTCGCCAGCACTTGGTGTGTGTTTGTTTTTTCCCGTTTTTTCATTTTAACAAAGCTGGAGTGTGTGGAGTATATCATACTGTGATTTTGCATTTCCCTGATGACTGAAGAGTTTAATGGACCTGTGAATAACTTCTTTTATCCAATGTCTCGGTTGGGATTTTTTTTTTTTTTTTTTTTTTTTTGCCATTTTTCAATTGGTTTATCTGGAGATGAGATCTCCTTTGGATAAATGTATTTTTTCCCACCCTCTGGCGCATCTTTTTACCCCATTAATGGTTTCTTTTGATAAATAACATTCTTAATTTTAATGTCTCCCAATTGATCAGTCTTTGGCATCCTCTATTAAAACCCTTTCCTACATCCAAGATCATAAAGATGTTTTCCAGTGTGAAATTCTAGAAGCTTTATTTATTTATTTACCTTCACGCTTAGTCTATACTTGGAATTTATTTTTGTGAATGGAATGAGGGGTGGGAAAAGATAGCTTTTCCCCCAATTGGATATCCAGCTGATATAGCACCATTCATTGCAAAGATGATTCTTTTAAGAGTACTGCACTGCAGTGGTATCTTTCTTGTGAATCATGTGATAGCATATGTGTCGTTCTGTTCCTGATTTCTCTATTTTATTCTATTTTTTAAGTCTTTCTTCAATACCACACTTTATTAGTTACTGTAGCTTTCTAACCTGTCTTGATATCTAGTAATGTAAGTCCTACATCTTTGTACTTCAGGATTGGCTTGGCTATGTTGGATTGTCTGCGTTTTTGTATGCAGTTTAAGATCAGTTTGCCAATTCCCATTAGAATGCTGCTGGGATATTTACTTGGATTACGTTGAGTTTATAGGTTAATCTTTACAGTATTACTTTCAGTGCATAAATACGGTATATCTCATTTGTTTAACTCTTTAAGTTCTTTCAGTAATGGTTTGTAATTTTCATTATAGAGGTCTTGTGTTGTTAGATTATTTTTCTTGACCAATGTTTTCAATGTTGCTTGAAATGAAATATTTGTACTTATTTCATTTTCTAAGCTTTTGCTACTGATAAGTAGAGTGAAATTGATTTTTGCGTACAGAGTTTTATCTAGAAGTCCTTCACGTCTCAATTTTAGAAATTTACTTATAAATTTTTTGACTTCTCTATATAAAACCGTGTCTTTCAGTGGCAGTTTCTCCCAATCTTTTTGAATTTACTATTATTATTATCATCATTATTATTATTTTATTATCATTTTGCCTCTTGCAAAGTCAAGGACCTTATGTACGTTGAAGAATAGAAGTGATAATTTTTTTTTTGCGGTACGCGGGCCTCTCACTGTTGTGGCCTCTCCCGCTGCGGAGCACAGGTTCCGGACGCGCAGGCTCAGCGGCCATGGCTCACGGGCCCAGCCGCTCCGCGGCATGTGGGATCTTCACGGACCGGGGCACGAACCCGTGTCCCCTGCATCGGCAGGCGGACTCCCAACCACTGCACCACCAGGGAAGCCCAGAAGTGATAATATTGAACATCTTTGTTTCAGTCCTGATATCGGGGGGCAGTATGTTTACTCTTTCACCATTTAGCATGATGTTAGCTGTAGATTTCTTTGTTGATATACTTCATCAGATTGATAATGTTCCCTTTATTTGTAGTTTGCTAATAAATTTTATTTAAAACATTTTTAGCATCTGTTGAGATCATATGATTCTTCTACTTTTTTCAGTAAATATTGATATATTAATTTTTTTCGAATGTTAAGCCAACCTTGCCTTCCTGGAATAAACTTTACTTGGCCATGATGTCCTATCACTTTGAATCATTGCTGAATGTGATCTGAAAACGTTTGTTTAGGTTTTCCCATGGGTGTTTGTGAGAAAAACTAGCCTGTAATTTTATTTTATTACATCCTTGTCAGGTTTGGGTAACGAAGTTAGGCTGGTTTCATGAAATGAATTGAAAAAAAATTTTTTCCTACTGCTTTCCTTGGGTTTAATTTGCTGTTCCTTTCTCTTTTTTTAGTGTGGAGTCTTAGATCATTGCTTTTCAACCTTTTTCCTTTTCTAATATATGCCTTTAAAACTAAACATTTCCACATAAGCATTACTTTAGCTATATATAACAAATTTTAATATGTTAAATCTCTATTGTCATTTATTAAAAATATTTTATAATTTCCCTTTGGATATCTTTTTCAACTCAAGGATTATTTTGAAGTTAATTGATTAATTTGCAGGCATTTGGAGGCATTCCAGTTCTTTTTGTTTTTGATTTCTAGTTTAGTTTCACAGTGATTTTAGAATATCCATCCACTTTTCCACTCTGATATTATTGAGTCTTGCATTATGGTCTGGGATGTGGCCATTTTTAGGTTCAAGATAAATGTTCCGTATGCACTTGGAAGGAATGTGAATCTACTCATTGTGTGTACGGTGTTTTATGCATCAACTTTGTCAAGTATATTAACTATGCTAGTCAGATCACTTTTGCCATTACTGATTTTTCTGGCTGCTTGGCCTTTCAGCTTTTGAGAGATGTACATTAAAGTCTCATTATGATTGTGAAGGTATCTATTTTTTTTGTTAGTTTCATAAAATTAGCTTTATCTATTTTGAATTTCTGGTATCAGCTAATACAGATTTAAAATTTTTATCTCTTCCTGGTCAATTAAACCCTTTTAAGATATGAAATGTCTCTTTTTATCTATAGTAATGCTTCTTGCCTTAAAGTCTACTTTGATTAGTACAGCAACAGTTTTATTTTGTTTGATGTTTTTGTGGTATAACTTTGTTCCATCCATTCACTTTCTACATATTTGCCCTTAGTTTTAAGGTGAGATAGTAACCGATTAATTAAATTTTTTAATTTATTTATTTATTTTTGGCTGAGTTGGGTCTTCGTTGCTGCACGCAGGCTTTCTCTAGTTGTGGTGAGCAGGGCTACTCTTCGTCGTGGTGCGTGGGCTTCTCATTGTGGTGGCTTCTCTTGTTGCAGAGCATGGGCTCTAGGCCTGCGGGCTGCAGTAGCTGCGGCACGCAGGCTCAGTAGCTGTGGCGCGTGGCCTTAGTTGCTCCGTGGCTTGTGGGATGTTCCCGGACCAGGGATCGAACCCATGTCCCTTGCATTGGCGGGTGGATTCTCAACCACTGTGCCACCAGGGAAGCCCCTGATTAATTAATTTTTAATTGAAGTATAATTGACTTACAATATTATATTAATTTCAGATATATAATATAGTGATTTGATATTTTTATACATTACAAAATGATCACCATGATAAGTGTAGTTACCATATGTCATCATACTGTTAATATATTATTGGCTATATTCTCTATGCTGTACATTTCATCCTGCATGATATTTATTTTATAACTGGAAGTTTGTATCTCTTAATCTAAGATGAGTCATTTATAAACAGCACATAGTGAAGTTTTTAAAATCCATTCTGACGTTCTTTGCATTTTAAATGGAGTATTTTGTTCATGTATTCTTAATATAATTACCTGTATATTTGGTATTAAATTTACTAGCTATTTGTTTTCATATTGTCCCACATTCTCTGCTTTATATTTTCTCCTTTCTTGCCTTATCGTGGATTAATCATTATTTTATCTCTACTGTTCTATTTTCCCTCTTTCAGCTTATTATATGTGAATTACTATTTTTTAATTAATTAATTTTTTTTTTTTTTTTGCGGTACGTGGGCCTCTCACTGTTGTGGCCTCTCCCGTTGCGGAGCACTGGCTCCGGAGCGCAGGCTCAGCAGCCATGGCTCACGGGCCCAGCCGCTCCGAGGCATGTGGGATCTTCCCGGGACCGGGGCATGAACCGTGTCCCCTGCATCGGCAGGCGGACTCTCAACCACTGCGCCACCAGGGAAGCCCTGAATTATTTTTTATTTCTTATAACAATTGTCCTAAAGATTTCAACATCTATCTTTGTTTTGTTAGAGCCTAACATAAATGAATACCTTTACTACTTCTGTTATATTATAATAAACTTAGAAACACTTGAAATCCATTCTGCCCTCAGCTAGGTTATTATTGTCAAGTATTTTAATTTTACATATACTTTAAATTCAACAAGATATTATCACTATTGCTTATACTATTAATATTCACTTAGATTTACCCATTTCACTTTGTGATTCATTCTTTTATTTCCATTCTTCTATCTGGGGATGAATATGTGTGTGTGTGCGCATTTGTGTTGTAAGTGTGTGTATTCATTCATCTATGTTGTGCTGAAGAAATCTCATTAATATTTATTTCAGTATACATCTGATGGTGACAAATAATTCTCTCAGTGTTCATTTGACTGGAAATGTCTTTGCTTTTTCTTTGTCTCCAGTGGGTTTAGAATTCTAGGTTGGCCTTTATTTTCCTTCAGCTCTTTAGAGATGTTAATCTATTATCTCCTGGCTTCCATTGTTTCTGTCAAGTCAACTACTGTCATTCTTACTGTTGCTTTTTTTAAGGTAATATATCTTAAATTTTTTTTTTATTCTGCTTTTAAAATAGTTTTTTACACCTTTGGTTTGCAGCAGTATTACTATGATGTGCCTAGATATCTTTTTTGTTTTCAACTTCTTGGCCCTTATAATGCTTCTTGGATATGTGGCTTGAAGTCATTTTCGGTTCTGGAAAGTTCTTGATCATTATCTTTTCACATGTTTCATCTTATGTTGTCTCACCTCGTCTTCTGAGACTCCAGTTGCCTATGTATTACACATAGATTTTCATAAAATATACCAATAACATGTATATTAAATATTTTCTACTTAACCTGTTTTCCGAAATGTTAATCCTCCGCTGTATCTGAATCTTTTAAAACTCCATCTGAGTTCTTCATTTGAATTATAACTTCTAAAATTTGATTTTTAAAATAAATTTTGGATTTCTACTGAAATTTTCTCACTTGCTACTTTATTATTATTTTTTTTAACATGTTAACCACCACAGTAACTTTAATGTCTGTGGCTAATGACACCAATATTTACATCACTTGTGGGTCTTTTTCTAGGTTCTGGGGTTCCCCCCCGCCCCCCATCCTGCTTCTTGTTATGCCTTATAATTTTAATTAAATGGTGAGTGTTATGTGTGAAAAACTGTAGAGATGCTAGTTCAGCCTTTAGCTTCTTGAAACAGTTAGGTGAGGGTATATCAGTTTATTTCAAACAACAGTTTTGAGGCTGAACTGCAGTCTTTTTAAAGTCAACTCTACTTCCAGTATTCCCCTGTACCTAGCATGTTCACGTCCAGGTGTCTCAACTGAAGACTGAGAGATGTTTACCAGTTTTCTTCTTCCATGACGATGAATGAGCTCAATCTTCTTTTTATCTCTGCATGAAACTACCAAGGCCTTAGTTTAGCCCCCTCAAACTTTGAGTTGTCACTTTCTGTTTGGCTTCTCTGAATCATCACCATTTATGAGTTAGCAAATTCTGCAGAGAGAAAAGCACTTCAGACTATTGCATTCACTTCCATGTGCTCTTCTCTACGGAATGTTGGCACTTCAAGTCCTAGATATTTTGACAGACCCAAACACAAGTTTCAGTCCTCCTAGTTTCTTGACTCAGCAGAAAATTAGGCTGAGGTTTCTGTTTCTTACCATCTGGTTTAAATTACTCTCTTTAGCCTCTTCATTGAATGTCTTGAGGGGAAGATAATGTAGAATGCAGAGATCACTTAACAGCCTTTTCCTTCCCTCTCGGTTCTTTACCCTTTTGGTCCTGGGTATCTTTATAGTTATTTCAAATCCTAAAATAGATTTTGGGGGGAGGTAGACATCTGATAAAGCTTATCTAGTTGTTCTTAATGGAAGGGATGGTGTACTACAAGATAATCTCAATGTATGTCTTTTATTGTTTTACTATTGAATTATTGAGGACACTGTAGAAAACAGAGAAAAGTAAAATTTGAGAATGCTGACAACAGCCAGCGTAAACTATCGTATACCTGTTTTGTGGCTGGCTTTATGGGGAACTGAAGAGACAAAGAAACCACACAGGTATTGAAAAAAAGAGTAATTATTTGCATGTAATGATCCTTTTTAAATGAAGAGTTATACTTAGGTAGGGGAAACATTTCATTTCCTTATCAGCATTCCTTCTGTATATAGCTAGTAATTTTTAAAGTGTTTTTCTTGGTCCAGGGTCTGAGATTTTAAGCACTATACTGTACTATATTTCAATTTATAATAACAGTTTTTCCTTATTTTAAATATGTTCTAAGTGCTTTACTTAATTATTCATTTAAGTCTTATAATAACTGTGTTACAGAGATTTCATTATCATCGCCATTTTACAGGAGAAGAAATGAAGTATTAGGTGTTTAGGAACTGAATGTTTGTGTCTCCCTCCATTCCCAAATTCAGATGGTGAAGCCCTAACTCCCCTAAGTGATTGTGTTTGGAGATAGGAAGTAATAAAGGTTAAATGAAGTCATAAGAGTGGGGCCCTAATCTGATAGAAACGGTGCCCTTATACAAAGAGGAAGAGACACCAGAGCTCTTTCTCTCCCATGCCGAGGACAAAGCAAAAAGGTGATTGTCTGCAAGCCAGGAAGAGAGCTCTCACCAGGACCTGAATTGGCTGACACCTTGATCTCAGACTTCCAGCCTCCAAAACTGTGAAAAGATTAATTTCTGTTGCTGAAGCAACCCAGTCTGTTATTTTGTTATGGCAGCCTTAGCTGACTCATGTAAGAGGTTAATCACTTAAAGCCTCTTATGTGTTGAGGCAGAGGAATAAGTTTTGCCGGAGTAATACTGTTTTTCTTGTTAATAACACACTGGATGTGTTAATTTTCCTAAGCAGTATACTTGAACATTAAGTGGAGTTGAAACCTGATTATGGCCTGTCTGCTCCTTGAGAGCATTAAAATGTATCTGTTCTGTTGATGATTGAAATCAGGGCTGCATTGGACGATGGACTGGACATTGCAAGATGTTCTCCCACATGGGTTGGAGAGGTGCTAAAAGATATTGAAAAGAATTCCATTGTTTCAGTTTGATTTTCATTCAGGATTGAAAAGTTTTGGATGCATTTTTCCAAGAACTGCTTGTCTGGACATGAATTTCGGTCCACGTAGCTGTCAACACACCACTGGGATGCCCAGATTTTCTCTTCCACTCCCAGCACAGGGGTGGCCAAATGCTGCTTCAAGACGAAGTCTTAAACTAAGTCTGTCTTTTGCATTCTCCTTGTCTGGATTTCAATGTCACTTTTAGTCAGAGCTGATCTGCCCAAAATCAGTTGGAATTTTTTCCTCACCAGTGGCTCAGACAATTAACAGCAGTGCTAAAAAACATATTTCTGGAGGCTCTGGCCTTGCCTTTCATTAAGATTTTGTTCAAACATCCTTTTCATCAAGAAATCTTTGATGCTCCCACACTGAGTTAAGGACTCAAGCTTTGTGCTTTTGGGGCTTACCTTGGTCATCATGCTGCATGGCAATTACCTGTTTACTTAGCCGTCTCCCTGACAGGTAACTCTTTAAGGAAAAAGACCAGATCAAAATCTTTGCAGTCTTAGAACCTGGCATAGAATCAGTCACATTAGATGCAAAGGATCACAGAGTGAACTGGGTAAGAAATACATAGAAAAGTGGATGGACAGAATGACCTGAATGAGCTTTCAGAGTTTATAGCTCTCTCATATACAAACAGAACAAAGAGAAACCCCAGCATTATAACTACCCCATCTCCGTGTAGTTGAGAGTCAAATCATGATGACTGGTGTTTCCCAAATTGAATTTTTTTTTTTTTAGAGTGAGTCTTTATTTTTTTTATCTTTCTTTTTTTAACATCTTTATTGGGATATAATAGCTTTACAATGGTGTGTTAGTTTCTGCTTTCTAACAAAGTGAATCAGTTATACATATACATATGTTCCCATATCTCTTCCCTCTTGCATCTCCCCCCCTCCCAACCCAAAATTGAATTTAAACGGTAGTTAGCCTTGGAGTTTACTGTAAATTTTTCTATGGTTTGTTTCTTCTCATAATTATGTTGCTGTTATTGGTTCAGTTATTAACTTAGAAGCCCTGGATCCATATAATATAGTCGGACAGAATTGAAGTTCATCCTCAAAATCCATTTTCTCTCAAACCTAATATTTTGTGCCCTGAGACGTTCTCCTCCCAATCTCTGTTCTTGTCCCTCTGAGAAGCACCTCCTTCTCCCTGGTCACAGGGCATCCATTGTCTCATGGGGCTTTACGATGGTTGTAGTAGAATGCAGAACTCAGTTCAAGCTCTTGGTTCATTCCTTCCAAGCCCTTTGCTCTTCTGCTTCCTCCTCCTCATCCTGCAAGGAGACAGTCTTCTTAGAGGCCAAGACTTTCAAGTCACAAGAGCCAGCACCTGAAGAATTTTCAGAGGTGGTACCTGAAGAAACCTTGCTCCAAATCTAACTCCAGTTCTCCTTCAGACCTCTCTTCCAAGTCACACTCTTAGGAAGGCCCTCTTTCCAGACTAGATTCGTCCAAGTCCCTTCGTTTTACTTCTTTACAACTTGTGATCTCCATTTGTAATTAGCGTATTCTTCACTGTGTGAATCTTTGGGTGTCGTTTCTGTCTTCGACCAGACCTCAGGGACTGCGAGGCAGGACTGTGTTTTGCTCGTATTATCTGGTGTATACAAGTACCCCACATATATATTTTTTTTTTTTTTTTTTTTTTGCGGTAGTGGGCCTCTCACTGTTGTGGCCTCTCCCACTGCGGAGCACAGGCTCTGGACGCGCAGGCTCAGCGGCCATGGCTCACGGGCCCAGCCGCTCCGCAGCATGTGGGATCTTCCCGGACCGGGGCACGAGCCCTTGTCCCCTGCATCGGCAGGCGGACACTCAACCACTGCGCCACCAGGGAAGCCCCTACACATATATATTTTGAATGCAACGATTACTCCGTGTCCTGTAATAGATCATAAACTGGCTGAGATGTGAAGATCGTTTAGACCTTGTTCAGAGGACCTGCTCAGATGGCAAAAGGCTGTATTCCAGGCAAAGGGATCCAGATATCCAGAAGCCAAGGACTTCTAGCCATATCGGTCCCCAGGACCTCCTAACCCCCTTTCCCAGCCTCATATATCATATGCAGTGGGTGTAGTGGGTTGAAAGCATAGGTTCCGAACCTAGACAATCTTAAGTTCAAGTCTTGTCTCTGCTACTTAGGATTGTGACATTGGAAAAATGGCTTGAATCTTCATTTCTTTATATCCTGCCTCCAAATATGGATAAAATATTCCTTCTGTCTGGATATCATTATGTGGATTAAATGATGCGAGTCAAAGAAAGCATACTCAATAAATGCTTGCTAGGGCTTCCCTGGTGGCGCAGCGGGTTGAGAGTCCGCCTGCCGATGCAGGGGACGCGGGTTCGTGCCCCGGTCCGGGAGGATCCCCACATGCCGCGGAGCGGCTGGCCCGTGAGCCATGGCCGCTGAGCCTGCGCGTCCGGAGCCCGTGCTCTGCAACGGGAGAGGCCGCAACAGAGAGAGGCCCACGTACCGCAAAAACATAAATAAATAAATGCTTGCTTTATTACTCCCAGTAATATCAAGTCTTAGCCCAGGGATAAAGTCTCTCCAGACTTGTGTTTGCCGTTCACCTCTTAATGGTATCAACACCTCTTAATGATAAATTCCTCTTCTTTCCTCTCTTTATCTATGTGATTGTGGCCAAGGTACTCGGCCTCTTGACACATCGTTTGTCTTAACTCTAAAGTTGACATTATTATTATCGATCTCATAGTTGCATTGAGCATGAATTGAGTTAATGCATGTGGAGAGGTTTAACAGTGCTTGGCACATAGTAAGCAGTTAAGATATTAGCTTCCCTTGTTATAACTTATAGTAATTATTAATAACATATCACCACGTGGACTATTGTCCAGTGATGGCTTCATGTGTATTTGGTAGAGATTGTGTTTTATGGCATTGTGGGGCGTTTTTCCATGAGGAAGCCAGGTGCAGAGGTAAAGAATTCAGGGCATTCAGCCATGGCTGGAGCTCTTGATCTTGAGCCAGGCGTTCCTTAAAACTGGAGAGTTAGGATAATTTTGTAAGAATAAGAACTGGAAAGTTAAAGCTTTGTGTTTTGGGGGGGCCAGCAGTGCTAATCCAGCCTTCCTTCCTTTCTTTCATAAAAAACGTATTTTCTATCTAGTCTTTAATGATCCATGTTGATCAAATGCAGATTCATATATCAAGGGGATGAGAGAGGGGCAAAAACATTCTTCCACTTAAGGTTGATTTTAAAGTTGTTTACGTTCTGCTTAAATCTCTGCGACTTAAAATTTACTGTCGGAGTTTCAAGACCATCAGGAAGCGCAGCCAGCACTCAGAAGGTGGGCTCCATTCTCTGCTTCCCATGCTCGGACACTCCAGGTTGCACTCAGGGGGTTGTGGGAGCCTGGAAGAGCCCCCTGTGTGCTAGAACATCTCTTGAGAAAGGTGCTCTCAGGGCTATCAGGGTAATGAAACCCTGCTATCCCCTGCAGCTTCCTTCAGGAAGAGGACAAGAGTGATCAGAGGTGGAGGGGCAGATATCTCCCAGTAGAAATAGCCCTCTCTTTGGGTGGGAAGCAAATGTTGGGTCATATTTTGTGCTGTAACAGGAAACTTTGGAAATTGAATATTTCATTAAATAACTCAAGTTCTTTTCTACCTGTGTTTTTCCAACTGTTCTAGAAGGATACAGAGCTTGTGAATTCTAGTGTCTGCTGAGGACACTATAACACAGTGATTAAGGGTCTGGAAGCAGACCAGGTGCAAACCCCAGTTCCACCATTTGGTGGCAAATGACTTAAATGCTCTGTGCCTGAGTTTCCACAACTCTAAAGCAGAGTCAGGGACTTCCTGGTAGTCCAGTTGTTAAGACTCCACGCTCCCAATGCAGGGGGCAGCAGGTTCGATCCCTAGTCAGGGAACGAGGATCCTGTGTGCCGCGCGGCGCGGCCAGGAAAAAAAAACAAAAAAAAATCTAAAGCAGAGGCAGTAATATCACCACTTCAAAGGACTGATGAATTCATTTAAGTAAAACTCTGGTAATGGCACCTAGAACACAGTAAACGTATTAGCTCTGATTATCTGGCATTATTCAGCCTCGACTCTGTCTTAATTTGGTCTCTTTTAAAGCAGAACCTGAGACAAGGATTTGGGTGCAGGTAGTTTATGTGGTGGGTGATCCCAGGAACCAGAAGTGAGAGAGAAGGGAGAAGGCAGTAAGGAAGGAAAAACGATAGTATTAGGGTGCTTTCTAGAGGGTTCTTCTGGGGGGTACAGTGAGCTCCAGTCAGCCAAGATATCTTGAGAAGCACAGGAATGCCTCCAGGAATTCTCCCTGGAGGGTGACGTTTATTGAGTCTCATCCTCCATTAGTTGAGGGTTACCCTGAGGGTCTTAACTCAGTCTCTCCTCAATGCTGGGCTGGAGAATGAGTGGACTTTGGCATTGAAGAAAGCTACGGAGCAGACATGCAAAGATACACAGTGGTGGTTTGAGGTGGGATGTGGCCAACTGGATGTAAACCTGAGCTCACTCTGAACTGTCCATTGCAGTGGGGTTGAAATCAGAGGGGGCTCCAGGGGACGTGATGTGAGGCACCAGAGGGGTCTCCTATGAGGTCCTGAATCACAGGGCGAGTTTTTCCATTGTGCGGTGTCAGAAATTCCATTTTCAGTTTTATTAGCTTACTTGAGAGATCTGACTGCAGGCATTGATTCATTGTAACCAATGCCACTGCACACTTCTTAGTACCAGAAGATCTTTTTGTTTATTGTAAGGAGAGATATACCTGGCCAGTCATTTGTATAAGCCACTGTGTTCTTAGAAGTAGGCCGACATAAATTTTTAGATTGTAGATAGCAAAGTTATCTGTAATTATATATGTGACAGAATTACTTAGGATCATTACAATTGTTGTGGTAATTTAGCAGTATGGTAGTAGTAATAATTAAGTAGTAGTAATTAAGTGGTAGTAATTAAGTAGTAGTAATTAAGTAATAATTAAGTAATAATTAAGTAGTAGTAATTAAGTAATTAAGTCATGGTTGAATGCTGAATAGTAACTATTGACATGTATTATGTATTGAGTGTTTGGCATCACCCAGGCACCATGCTCTGTCTCTGGCAGTATTAACCTACTTGCAGCCCAAGACGACTCTATGAAATGTATAGTGTCATCTTTCCCATTGGGTGATTGAAGCAACTGAAGGTCAGAGAAATTAAGTAACCTTCCAGGGTCCTAACACCTTACTTAGAAGAAACAACACGTACCACTTTATATTTTTTTAGAGGGAAAAAAGTGAAAAATTTAGAACTCCTTAGCTTCCCTGAAGCTTCCATGAGTGAAAAGCTTGACTTAACGATTTGAGTGAAAAACAGGAGTGTCCGGTTTGGGGCTTTTTCTGGATTCAGGTGCTAAACGAGGCCATCAGGACTTGGTCTCTCTCCCTCTCTCGGGTCCGGTCCCTCTGTGTCGGCTTCTTAATCGGGTCTCTTTAATGGTGGTGAGGTTGGCCAGCACAGTCCTGGTCTCATTTCCTACAAGTTTAATGATCTCCGACTAGAGACAACCTCTCTCCCGTGAGATCCAGCTCCGTGCACAGGGCTGACCGTCCTCAGCCAGGATCAAGACGGGCTCATCTCTGGACCCAGGTAAAGTGGCAGCTCCCAAAGCAAGTGGTGGGTCCACCTGGCACCTGCACCACATGGAATGGCAGGGGGCTTGGAAGGCATTTGCCCTCAAAGAGGTGTGGTTCTGGCCCAGAAGAAGGGACACCAGGCAGGTCAGAACGCTGACGGCCACTACTCAAGCTCATGTCATCTCTATCTTTACGTCCATGCATAAATACGCCATCATTTCGTATACGCATCTCCCGGCGGCTGTCATCCTATGCCTGTTTTTTCTTCATCGAACCCAAACTTCTAGATACATATTTTCAATCCTCCCTCTCTTCAGTCTTGAATTGCTGCTTAACCCTCTCTCTGTTTTCTACCTAGAGCAGTTCTCAATCATAGGTGATGTTGCCCCCGCCAGGGGGCGGTGGACGGTGTCTAGAGACACTTTGGGTTGTTCCATCTGGGGAAGGGGGTGCCACTAGGATCTAGTGGGTTGGGGCCAGAGTGTGGCTCAGCAACTTACAGCGCACAGGGCAGCCCCCCCACAAGTCTGCCCTGGTCCAAAATATCAATAAGGCAGAGGCTGAGAACCCAAGATCTAGATCAATGTCTTAAAGCTGTCGTGACCACTACTATATATAAAATCGATAACCAACAAGCACCTACTGTATAGCACAGGGAACTGTGTTCAGTATCCTGTAATAAACCATAATGGAAAAGAATATGAAGAGGAATATGTACATTATTATATATAGTACATATATATCACTATATAAGTGAATCACTTTGCTGTACCCAGCCTTGTAAATCAACTATACTTCGATTAAAAAAAAAGAAACCACCGAGACAAAACTATAATTTGAAAAGATACATGCACCCCAATGTTCATAGCAGCGCTGTTTACAATAGCCAAGACATGGAAGTGACCTAAATGTCCATCGACAGATGAATGGATAAAGAAGATGTGGTATATGTATGCAACAGAATATTAGCCATTAAAAAAGAATGAGGGGCTTCCCTGGTGGCGCAGTGGTTGAGAGTCCGCCTGCGGAAGCAGGGGACACGGGTTCGTGCCCCGGTCCGGGAAGATCCCACATGCCGCGGAGCGGCTGGGCCCGTGAGCCATGGCCGCTGAGCCTGCGCGTCCGGAGCCTGTGCTCCGCAGCGGGAGAAGCCACAACAGTGAGAGGCCCGCGTACCGCAAAAAAAAAAAAAAAAAAAAAAAAAAAAAAAAGAATGAAATAATGCCATTTGCAGCAACATAGACGGACCTAGAGATGATCCTACTAAGCAAAATAAGTCAGAAAGACAAATACCATATGATATCGCTTATATGTGGAACCTAAAATACGATAAAAGTCAGCATATCTACAAAACAAAAACATACTCACAGACATAGAGAACAGACTTCTGGTTGCCAAGGGGTAGGAGGAGTGGGGGGAGGGATGGAGTGGGAGTTTGGGATCAGCAGAGGCAAACTGTTATGTGTAGAATGGATGAACAGCAAGGTCCTACTGTAGAGCACAGGGAACTAAATTCAATACCCTGTGATAAACCATAATGGAAAAGAAAGTGAAAAAGAATATATATACTGAGTCCCTTGGTTGTACAGAAGAAATTAACACAACATTGTAAACCAACTCTACTTCAATAAAAATTGTTTTAAAACACTCGTGACCAAAGCGATTACATCCTCTTCGTTGCTAAAGCTGGCACAGTCCTCTCAGCCCTTAGATTATCCAGCCTTTCCAAAGGGTTTGGCAATTTTGGCCGTGGCTTTCTGGAAACCCTCCATTGCCGTGGAGTATGTGACTATGGACTCAATATGTGCCAATCTGCGTTGCTTTTTAAGATACATTATTCCAAATCTAATACTATTATTTCCACCAGTAGAGAAGAAAGAGTAGCTTTCAGATCTGTTTGGGACACGGGAGCCATGTTTTAGACGTAGTTTTAAGGCATTGATTAGATCTTGGTCTCTCAGCCTCTGCATGATTGATATTTTGCGCCAGGTTAGACATTGTCGCGGAAGGTAGGAGCTGTCGTGTGCATCACAGGATGTTTAGCTGTATCCCTGGCCTCCTCCCCCTAGATACTAGTAACACCCCCTCCCCCTGGGTTTCCTGGTATTCATTTGACTGCTCCTTCCTAGTTTCTTACCCTTATCATTGTTTATATCAGGTGTCCCAAACTCAAATCCTGGGCCCAGGCAGGATAAGCAAGTATATAAAGCAATATCGGTGCACCCATGCGTGGAGGAGGGCACGGGGGTGGGGTGGGGGACCTGTGGCAAAGAGGGGCTGGGCCTCAGCTGAAGAGGGAGCTACTTGTCACCTCCAGCTTCTCAGGAATGTGGCCCAGTGCTGCCAGCTTCCTTGAGTTTCCCAGACAAGCCATGCATCTGGATAGTGTGTGAAATCTTCGCGTGTTTAACGCGGGCAACTTATTCTGTGTTATCAGTGTGTAGCCACCTCTGCCTTCAGTATCAGAATTTCCTGGGGATTTTTAAAAAATAAGCTCTGTTGCGACTTCCCTGGCAGTCCAGCGGTGAGGACTCCACATGTCCACCGCGGGGGACACGGGTTCAATCCCTGGTTGGGGAACTAAGATCCCGCATGCCATGCAGCACGGCCATAAATAATGATAATCGTCTCTGTTTTCTTCTCATGCTCTGTATAGTGGCAAACTTACCCAGTTTCCTGGAGTCAGTTTATATATACGTATATATATTTGTTTTCTTTTTTGACGTGGACCATTTTTTAAAGTCTTTATTGAATTTGTTACACTATTGCTTCTGTTTTATGTTTTGGTTTTTTGGTCGCGAGGGCTGTGGGATCTTAGCTCCCTGACCAGGGATCGAACCCTCACCCCCTGCATCGGAAGGTGAAATCTTAACCACTGGACGGCCAGGGAAGTCCCTCTTGGAGTCAATTAACATCAATAAACTAATGACTCCAAATTCTACAAGGTCTGTATGTCTAGCCAAGATGATTCCGTTCAGCTTGTCAAACAAAAGGGTGCTCTTCAGAAAGGAGTTAATTGTGCATTTCTGTGAATGTATTAGCTGCTGGGTGATGGTGCCGATGAAAATGACGACAGAGAAGAAGAGGTCCTATGATGTATTAATATTCTAGCCACAGCATTTGATAAGTCTGACATCCACTTATGTTTGTACTTCGGAATATTGGGGAAATGAGGATCCTGCCCTCCTTTATATATATATATGAAGTTACCTATGTATACTTTACTTATATAGGAATAGATAAAAGTTCCTCCTTTCCACATGGTTGATTTTTCTTCTTTCCCATGTCCAAAACAGATGTGAAAATGACTTTTGCATCTTTACTGGTGGAAATAGTAGTATTACACTTGGTATAAAGTGAGTACCCTAAACAGCAATGCAGATTGGCCCAGGCTTAGTGGACAAAGCCGGGGTATCCTTTAATATGAAACTCTCGGAACACAGTCACGTTTTTGGAATTCACCTGGTCTGTGACGTTGGTTTACAAAATGAACCAATCCCCGTTTCTGACGTGCTTTCTCGGAATCCAGACCTGCCCCGTGGGCTGGAATTTAGAACTTGGTCTTTGCAGGTTTTCTCTTGACCTGTTGTCTTACCTTCAACAGTCGTTTCTCCATTCAGATTTTTACCTTTGAAAAGTTCCTGCGGTTTTGGTCGAAAATGATTTTTCAACCTTGTGATTCTGATAACAACTTCCTTCAAAAATTACACTAATCGTGTGGAACTGGTCCATAACCCGTATGGCATCTGGAAATAGTTATTTTTAAATGACTTTATGCTGAAGTATAGTCATAGTTTTGTAGAGAGGCGGCGATCTGTTTTTAATTTGCAGCAGTTTGAAACCATATTGATACTTTTTTTTTTTTTTCTTCTGCTGATATTTCAAATTTCCCTTTACGGCAAACACAGTAAGTCGATTAACCTCTTGGCTTCCCTTGCTGTCGAGTGGCAAAGCTTTATTTACCCGATGGGGGTGTCTAGAGATTAAAAATGCTTTGATTCTGTGTAAAACTCGGATGGGACGTGTTGGAGAGTTCTAAATTGTTGTGGTTTAGTGCTCGAGCTTGGTAGTCCTATGGCTAGTGAAAAGCCTGGCTTCCCCTATCAGCTGGGTGGCCCTGGGCAAGTCGCTGAACTTTTCTCATCTACAAAATATTAATGGTATTTTTCACACCTGACAATGCTGTTAGAAGAACTAAATGAGATTAAGCGCCTTGGCACCCTGCCCAGCCTGTAGTGATAACTGCTTCGTACACATTTGAAAGAACTGCTACTGGGCCTGGTACTTGTAGTTACAGTGGTAGGAATAATAATTCTGTCCATCACATTTCTCTAGAGTGGACCTAAACATACCTAAAGGCTTTCCCAATTCTGATTTCTCCAGCATCCTGTTTGTTCATTCCATCCCTTCATTAATTTTGTTATTAACTCCTACTCGCTGTCGGGGCCTTTAGGAGATGCTAGAGATGGAATGATTGCCTTTTTAAAAGGTAGGTTCCTGCCCTTTGTGGACTGCATAGCTTATGACCTTGTCAGAGTGCGTATGTCCATTCAAGAATCCTGGAGACATGCAATTGCAACTTTGCTAAGTGCTTCAAAAGAAAGGTGCCTGATGCAGTGAAGGAGTGCTTGACTCGGAGGGGTTAAGAGGAGGCATTTGCGTGTAACTTTCTGCTCATTGAGAGCCCAGACCCACCCAAGTGGGAGGACCATGGGTTTGTAACTTATGTGCAGGTGGTCATGTTATGTTACAGCTTGGCTGCCCACACAAGTGTGAGGAGGACTGAGTTGTTTCGCCTGTGGAGCTTATAAAAGCACAGATGCTAAAGGACCATCTCAGGTTTGATGAATCCCAGTTTATCATGGTGTGGCCTGTGCAGTGATATTTATCCCAAGCTCTCCAGATGATTCCAAGGCATATTGCCTTAGAGCATCAGCTTTCTAAAAGCAGTGACTACATTGTTGTGTGTTTGGACCCTTAAGCCAGAGATCTCTATTATATTACCAATTCCCAAAAGACAAGATTGGTTTTCAATGAAAAGAGAAGAAATATATATGCATTATTTTGTGTGTGTGTGTGTGTGTGTGTGTGTGTATCTGTATCTGTGTGTACCTATTCTTTGTCACCCATTGGTGATAAAATGTCCTAATTTTTATTTTATGAAATGATGTTGCTATAAGATGGTAGTTTGGGGAATAAAGGCAGAAATTACATGTAAATATTAATCAGCTACAATTTCTATTTCCAGTCCAAGGATTCCAAAAGTCTAAGAACTCCTTGCTTTTCATGCTATGTATTTTCTTGAAAATTTCCGGTAAATCATACTTTGGGTGGAAACATTTTTTAAGCAGCAGAATTTTTATTTTTTAATGAGGTGTAATTGACATATAGCATGTTAGTTTCAGGTGTACAACATAATGATTTGTTATTAGTAGCTATTGTAAAACATTCACCATGTAAGTCTACTTAACATCCATCCCCACACATAGTTAACAAATGTTTTTCCTGTGATGAAGACTTTTAAGATTTACTCTCTTATCAACTTTCAAACGCAATATAGTGTTATTGACTGTAGTTGCCATGCTGTACGTTACATCCCCATGATTTGTCTATTCTATAACTAGAATTTGTACCTTTTGACCCCTTCATCCATTTCGCCCACCCCCTGGCAACCATCAGTCTGTTCTCTGTATTTATGAGCTTGGTTGTTTTTGTTTTTTCTTCCAGATTCCACATATAAGTGAGATTATATGATATTTGTCTTCCTCTGTCTTATTTCACTTAGCATAATGTCCTCAATGTCCATCCATGTTGTTGCAAATGGCAGGGTCTCATTCTTTTTTATGGCTGAGTAGTATTCCAGTGTGTGTGTGTGTGTGTGTGTGTGTGTGCGTGTGTGTGTGCGCGCACATGCGTGTGTGCGTGCATTTCTTACATCTTCTTTATTCATCTATCAGTGAACATTTAGGTTGCTTCCATATCTTAGCTATTGTAAATAATGCTGTAATGAACACGGGTGTGTGTATCTTTTCAAATTAGTGTTTTTATTTTCTTTGGATAAATACTCAGAAGTGGGAATGCTGGATCATCTGGCAGTTCTATTTTTAATTTTTTGAGGAGCCTCCATACCTCCATAGTGGCTGCACCGATTTATATTCCCACCGACAGTGCACAGGGTTCCCTTTTCTCCACACCCTCGCCAAAATTTGTTACTTTTCATCTTGATAATAGGGGGATGTTATTTTATTCTTATTCATAAGGTAAATCAAATGCAGTTTATCTTAATCTCCAGAAGATCATTTTTCCTCCTCCTTTCTGTTTATTAAGGTATTTTAAAATATTGATCACTTCTTTTGGCACAAATTTCTAATGCCTGTGTTTTCTCCTAAAACTTTCTTCTTGAAATAACACTAATGACTCACATTTTTGTCTGTACCAGGTATTGAACAAATATCAAATTCTCATATCAGCCCCCAAATAAAGCTATTATTTTCTCATTTTTTAGATGAGACCACTTAAGCTCAGAGAGATTAAACAGCCTCTTAGCTAGTGAAAAATGTCACTTAGCTAGCGACCAGGACTTAAAACTAGGGTTAAATAACTCCTTGCCTATTCTATGACGGTGGGCTGTCTCCACATACAAAGCAATGAATAGTCTGTAAACGAACACTTAAATTCATAGGGCCCTATATGTGAAGTGAAAAATCTCTCAGAAGTGAGATCAGTTTCCTTCCCACCCACACTCCACCCAAATGACTGCTAGAGTTGTATTTTTAATGTACAGTGATATCAAGTTTAATGGATACTGGGGAATAAGTCTTTATACAAAGCTTTATACAAAGCTGATAGACTTGAAAAAACAAAATCATTGTCAATCTTGTGAAACCCTGTTAACTTGAATCAAATATCTTGGCAACAGTAATCCCACTGGGCTACGTGCAGGGTTCATAGCCAGAATCAAATGCAGTGGTGCAAACCTGGCCTAAGTGAATCCGACTAGACGGATATGTCTCCATGTGTGGCTTACATTTGCCAGAGTTACTTGAAGAAATAATGGATCTGGAGTGGGAGTCATATGAGAGGCCACTGGACCATAACAGGCTGGGCTCACGGAGGGTTCAGTTAGGCTGCTTTATATCGCAGCTTAGGGTTTAGACAACTGTCCACTGGGCTATGCGTGATCTCAGTACGAGCCGCCTGGCCCCTGCTGGCTCCAAACTGCCCCGTTCCTCGTTTTGAATGGACTGCACTTCCCCAAGCAGCCTTTCATTTTGAGACACCTGCATTAAGCCCGTGGAGACTGTGCTGAACCAGGTGACTGGCTTGAAAGTGTGCACGTTGGGTTCTAAGCACAGCTTGGCTGCTCTCCGACCTCACAAGCCACACCCTCCTCTGGCCGTCCGTTTTCACCTCCATGGTGACCAGATGGTGACTAGGACCCCTTTCAGTTTTAGAGTTAAATAGTATCCTTACAAATACAGCTGACTTTTGGTGAAGTTGTGATCAGCACTCCTTTCTGGTACCCATTGATTTCCTACTGTGGGTCCTTTTCCTTCCTTAATGACTGCCTTCCCCTTCTCCTTTAGGTACATTCAGCTCTCCATACTGTCTGAAAATTCCCTCTGCCAGCCCACTCATCAATCAGCACAGAAAAAGATTTGATAGTTGCCGTTGATACTTTCTGATTTAATGCCTAATTAAACTTAATCATAAATGAAATACACCATTCCTATTACATCTTTTAGTACTTAATGATACTTTGCACAAGGGTCTGCCATCTAGGATGTAAATTCCATGAAGACGGAGGCACTCGTTCATGGAACAAATATTTTTCATGCCAGGAGCTGGCTGGGCACTGGGAATACAGCAGTGAGTCAGTAGGAGTGCCTGCCCTACTGGAGCCTAAACTCAGTGGGAGGAGATGGACCCTAAGCATACACATTTATAATTATCAGAAGGTAAAATGTTCTGAAGGAAAGTAGAGGCAGAGGATAGGCATGGGGAGGGGTGGGGTGGGAAGTTCATGCAGGGTGGACAGAGAAGGGCTCGCTGAAATTGACGTGAGCAGGAAGGAAAGGAGGGTGCAAGCCAAGTTGAGGGGAGTGTTTTTGGCAAAATAAACAGGACTAACAAAGGCCCTGCACAGGAACATTATACTTGGCGTGTTTCAGGATCAGCCATCAGGCCAGTGTAGCAGGTACTCAGTTAGTGAAGGACAAGCATTAGGAAATAAAGTCCAAGAAGAATGGGTGAGTTCAGATCATGAAAATCATGAAATTAACATGACACCCCCAGGTAGGCCATAATGACCACTCTGACTTCTTTGTTTTTTTTAAGAAGATGTTGGGGGTAGGAGTTTGTTAATTTATTTATTTTTGCTGTGTTGGGATTCGTTTCCGTGCGAGGGCTTTCTCTAGTTGTGGCAAGCCGGGGCCACTCACTATCGCGGGCTCTCTTGTTGCGGAGAAAAGGCTCCAGACGCGCAGGCTCAGTAGTTGTGGCTCACGGGCCTAGTTGCTCCGCGGCATGTGGGATCCTCCCAGACCAGGGCTCGACCCCGTGTCCCCTGCTTCAGCAGGCAGATTCTCAACCACTGCGCCACCAGGGAAGCCCGACCACTTTGACTTTTGCTCTGAGCTGGACAGGAGCCGCCCAAGAGTTTTGAGCAGAGAAGGGAAGTGTGATAGCCCTTGACCTGGATTATCTCCTTTCCCATAACATTATCAGCTGTGCCCAGCATGTAGTATGTGCTCAGCAATTTGATTAAATGATTCTCATTAGTTTTGTTCAGTTTCCTCTACCATGACTAGGTATCCTCCATGTGGAAGGGACTGCTTTCCTGGTACTGAAGTTTCCATGAACATAGGTAGTCAATGGAATTATTTTCTTAGTTAATAGTGTGAATTACATTTTTCAAAGCCAAGGCACATTGTCCAATTCACCAAGCCACCTTCTCCCCCCTTGGCTGCCCCCTGCTTGAAGAAAACAGTACCTTTTCTTTCTGTTCAACTTGAAACCAAATACAGTTGTCATAGTTTTTGTTACTGTTTTCAGATGTTACAATTCGCATTAATTCTAACCCCAGCAGATTACAGGTTGTTCATGAGGCTCTTTGCAGGTATTAAAAGGGAAATTGGTAGAATCTTCTTGCTGACGCCTCCTCTTCCCCCCTTCCCCTGATTGTGGGTATTGATACTTTATCAGGAACACCCAAAGAATGACTTGTTATTTGATGTGCCTAGGTCCCAGCTTGTTTGCAGCAAGCCTTTTCTAGTTTTCTCTAAGATGGAGGAAACATAAAGGGTTGGTTTCTAATCCTGCCACTTTTCTCTTCCAAATGCACGTATGCAGTGGCATTTCATTTATGCATATAGGTAGATAGAGATTCCTGTCTTTAGAAGTAGCTGGACATCTTTTAGATTAAAAAGGAAAGCAGAATTTAAGTGCGTGGGATCATGGACTATCTACCGGATACTGTTGATGTAAGGATGGTGGCGTAGTATGTCCGGTACAACTTTCTGCGCTGTCCAAGGTGGCAGCCGCTACTACATGTGGTTAGTGAGCACTTACAATGCGGCTGGTGTGACTGAGGAGCTGCGCTTCTGTTTCATGTTAATGAATT